>NC_134795.1:21055068-21077568 GCF_046742065.1 Oratosquilla oratoria | reverse complement strand
ATGTGCATTAGTAAAGAGTGTGTACGATCTCTACCTCTTTGTGTATCGCCGCTTTGTACAGAAAATATAGAAATATGTTGCTTGTAACTGAGAGATTCTATATTTTCGGTGTAGTGTTTAGTTTATAGCAAAAGTTATTTTGTGTTAGATTAAAAGATATTTGAATATTTGTCAAATATCTCGATAAAAAATTTAACAAGCAAGATTTACGTTCAGTAAAGGTTTTGTCCTCAAAAGTTGTTCAATCTGTCATTGGTATTCATTTATCTTTTTATTTGTCAATTATTTATTTATTCATTTTTTGGCTACCTCCCGTGTAAGGGGGAAAAAAGCCTTTGGTATATGTATGTACTTGTTTTGTGTTGCACAACTGGAAAATAGGTAATATGTCTGCGTTACCAAAATTACATAAAATTCAAAGACTTTTCCATCAGATATCAGAGTTTTTAAGTGTCTATGAGCAAAGACAGAAATAAAAACATAACGGCATAAGAATGAAGGCGACTGCAAGAGGCCATAAGGCCTATATTAGGCAGTTCCATATATGAATACAGAAAGGAAACTTAATAATAAGAAGTTTATGTAGGTACTAATAGACTAAGAAGTTCATGAGAGCGAAATATGGAGGGAATCGATATGAAAATGAAAAAAGAAAGAAAGAAGAGGAATTAATTATTACACATTTAACTCTAAAATATCAACCATAATCCTAGAATGTGACCATTTGTGTGTGTGTGATTCACCATGGTCTTGGGTCACTCGTTGGACTCGTGATCGACAGCTATTACCCTCCCGGATGAGAGCTCAGAGCTCATATATGGTTCGATTTATGGGTAATACTGTGACCTTGTACACACACACACACACACACACACACACACACACACACACACACACACACACACACACACACACACACACACACACACGCACGCACGCACACACTCAACGCCTTGCCCACCAGAGATGGAGTGCTGGCTCACACGAAGCTGATTTTTTCATCCGTGGGTGAGGCTCGAACCTGGATCGGTGAATTAGCAGTCAAACACGATACCTTCGATACCTATGTGTGTGTGTGTGTGTGTGTGCGTGTGTGTGTATGTATGTGTGTGTGTGCGTGTGTGTATGTGTGTGTGTGTGTGTGTGTGTGCGTGTGTGTGTATGTATGTGTGTGTGTGCGTGTGTGTATGTGTGTGTTTGCGTGCGTGCGTGCGTGCGTATGCGCTGTAAAAAATAATTCGTAAAAGATTACGAAAAAAATTGCCTTTAAATTGTTTCCAAAGATTTTCTGTAAAGTGTACGATGTTTCTTTAAATATATTTTGGTGCAGGGGATTACAAAATATTGTGTCTAAGTATGTGTGTGTGTGTGTGTGTGTGTGTGTGTGTGTGTGTGTGTGTGTGTGTGTGTGTGTGTGTGTGTGTGTGTGTGTGTGCATAGTAACTTGCCGTAGTCTATGAAAAAAAGGACAGGAAAACAAAAAACAAAAACATATCGAACAGGATTTTACAAATGAAAATAATGCAACGTGTGTACTTGTGTGTGTGTGTGTGTGTGTGTGTGTGTGTGTGTGTGTGTGTGTGTGTGTGTGTGTGTGTGTGTGTGTGTGTGTGTATGTGTGTGTGTGTGTGTGTGTGTGTATGATTCACCATGGTCTAATTCACCATCTTGTTCTTGGATCACGTGTTGGACTCGTGATTGATAGCTATTTCCCTCGTGGATGAGAGCTCAGAGCCCATATATGACCGATCTATGGATAATGCTGTGACTTTATACGCACACACACACCCAACTCTACGCCCACGAGAGTTGGAGTAACAACCCGCAGCGCAGCGATACTAAAATTATTTCGGTCCTGGGCGGGATTCAAACCCGGACTGCCGTAGTGGGAGCCGGGAACTCTAACCACTGCGCCACAAGGTGTGTGTGTGTGTGTTTGTGTTTATGTGTCTGTTTGTGTGTATGTGCTTATATGTGTAAATGTGTTAATTCTAGAAAAGTTGCTTAATATACATAGATAACACTAATAATGATGATAATTACAATTTCTTCTTCTTCTTTGTCATTTTTAATCAGTTCTCTAGGCACGTGACAGATCAAGGAGTACATAATTCTTACTCCTATTGTTTTCTTTCAATTTTTTAAACAAATTGATGAATAAATTAATAGATAAAGATTATCTGTAAGGAAAAATAAATGGATAGGTTAGATAAATAGATAGATAAGAATAAATATGTAGAGATGATAAATCAAATGAATAGATAAATATATAAATTGATAATGCAATAGATAGATAAATCCATAGGAAGCTCGCTGGCCCAGCAGATTAGAGCGTCGTTGTTTTCGGCGAAGATCTAGGGATGGTGGTTCGAACCCTGCCACCGGCGAAGTTTGACCAAGGGCGTGGTTCATCAAATGCCAAGCTACAAAGGCATGTATAAGGGGCACCTTTCTAGCCTTCAGATAGGGGGGTTTGTGACTTTAAGCCATATCATCATGATGATAATATAGAGATAATGAATAAATAAGCTGTTCACATTCCACTGTTTGTCTTGAGATTAGAATATCTATGTTATTTTTTTCATCGTCGTTTATCGAGAGATCTTCCCAAATCCAACGACAAATGGAATATCATCAGTATGCTTTCTGATTCCTTTCAAACCAATTCTCTCATATTTATTTTTCCGTTTCTCTTTTGATATCGCCTCACTGGACTGATTTTTTTTTCTTTCTTTTTGTCATCAAAGACTCTGTGATGATATTTATATCTTCTCGGGAGCTTGTTTTTGTTGTTGTGGGGGTTGACTGCATGCGTTTCTGTGTCGTCTACAATGTCGTGGCTTGTTGATGTTTTGGTTTGTACAGTCGAGTGAACGACTCGAACGCATGTGCGTCTTGGGCTGCGACGTGTTTACTTTTTGTAATTCTTTTAAGAAACATATATATATATATATATATATATATATATATATATATATATATATATATATATATAATGTATAATGTGCCAATGTGCACACGTATGTTTGTGTGTGTGTGTATGAGATTAACTGTGATTTTGGACCACGAGCTGGACTCATGATCGACAGCTATTACACTCCCGGATGAGAACTCAGCGCTCGTATATGGCCCGATCTATGGGCCATACTGCAACATGACGTACACATACCACAAAGCTTTGCCCAAGAGACAGTGAGGGTTCTAGTGCTGAGATGTTTCTCAGCCCGGGGGATCGAACTCAGAACTACTGAGTCATCAGGACAAGTCAAAAGTCGATATCACTACACCAGCAAGTCACTGTGTGTCTGTGTGTGTGTGCGTGTATGCGTGTGTGTGTGTGTGTTTGTGTGTGAGTCTGTGTGTGAGAGAGAGAGAGGGAGAGAGAGAGAGAGAGAGAGATAGATAGAGAGAGAGAGAGAGCTCAGAGCTAATATTTGGCCCTACCTTTAGGTTATGCTGAGACCTAACACACACACACACACACACACACACACACACACACACACACACACACACACACACACACACACACACACACACACACACACACACACACACACACACACACACACACACACATACACACACACACAAACGCACGCACACACACGCACACACACACGCACAAACACATACACACGCACACACACACGCACACACACACACACACACACACACACACACACACGAACACATACTAGCACACACACTAGCACACACACATACACCCACACCCTCACACACACACACACACACACACACACACACACACACACACACGCGCGCGCACACACACACACACACACACACACACACACACACACACACACACACACACACACACACACACACACACACACACACACACACACAAAACTCCTTACCCATCAGAGTTGTAGTGTCCCTGGGTGGAACTCGAACTCAGATAACTGAATTAGTGGTCGAGAGCAGTACCATTACACCAGTGTGTGTGTGTCTGTGTGTGTGTGTGTGTGTGTGTGTGTGTGTGTGTGTGTGTGTGTGTGTGTGTGTGTGTGTGTGTGTACGATTTTATTGATTTATTTGATGACAGATTTAAGGAGTTATCACACTGAGCTATTTTTCCTCCGACATCCTACCTTGAACCTCCATTTGAATAACCAGAACATGAATTCGCTTACGGAAATCTAAACTTCCCTGAGAATATTTCAACAAAATGCCTAACATACGTATGGGCTTACAATCTTAGTTCATTATTCAATTTTGCTATATATATATATGACAGTAAGATAATTTGACATTTGGAGATAAAAAAAAAAAAAAAAATTGTGACCGAAGTCGTTTTCACTCAAACGAACTCTCGACTGTCGACGATGGCGGAACCCCGTGGATGTCCAGTGTGATAGCCCTATTTCGTGAACTCTGTCCTCGCTCCGCTTCGGTAATCTTTTACCATCAATTTTTAATGAAACTCGTCCATCAACACGTTTTCCAGGTTTGGAATGCCGGCCACCACAGCTGTAACAGGAATATCATTATAGAATTCATATTTGCAATATATATATCATGACCTCTATTAACAGCCGTGAGATTAATGATACGAGTTCTGGCCGCACAGCAGATGAAAGCGAATATTAATGTCTACCAACGTGGCTACAGCACCAAAATAGAATCCTCGTTAAATTGATCCTCTCTGGAACGGGTGGCAGTGTATCTTCTCTTATCTCCTGCCGCCAGGCGATTTTAATCAGGTCTGATGGACGAGAGGGCTGGGAGGGAGATCTCTGCCTTTCCTGCCGAGAGGTCTTTTTTCTTTTTATTATTATTTATTTTATTTTTAGTGCCTCAGGTTGTTCTGTTCATATCCGTGAGAGAGAATATCAGTGTCACCATCATCGTCGTCGTCGTCATCATCGTCGTCGTTGTCGTCGTCGTCGTTGTCGTCATCGTCGTCGTCGTTATCGTCGTCGTCGTCGTCGTTGTCGTCATCATCATCATCGTCGTCGTCGTCGTCGTAATCGTCGTCATCATCATCGTTATCGTCATCATCATCGTTATCGTCATCATCATCGTTATCGTCATCATCATCGTTATCGTCATCATCATCATCATCATCATCGTCATCGTCATCATCATCATCATCATCATCATCATCATCATCATCATCATCATCATCATCATCATCATCATCCGCCAGGGTGCGCGTTGCATTACTCCCACGCCGTCACCAGTCGCCACGGTCTGTCAGAGGAACAAGCTCCCATGCAGACATCCTACCTCCCTCCCTTCCTTCCCACTCCAATCAACTGTCGACAGTTTGGTCGACACTCACCAGCCACGACTTCTTTTGTGGGCGTCGTCCCCTTCTTCGTCTCCTCCATCGAGGGTTGTTGTCTTTTGTGTAGACAACGCTGAATAGGATCAACATCGTTACACTTGAGGTCGTATCTATCTCCTTTATCTGCTTCCTTACCTGTAGTATTTTTACTTTGATTCTGGTTGTCTCCAGGCGATTTAATTAATTTCCGTGTTCTCATTAATTTGTGTATCATTTTTCGTCACTGGCAATTATGCCCAAATTTGGTTATGATGCGACATGAATTTATGGTTAACCCTGTGTGTATACATAAGCATATCCATGTTCAAATATATATGTACACATACACATAAACATACATACACATGTACGTGCACCCACTCGTATACATGACAATAAAAATACACATGCAGATGCACATACAGGTTCACATACACATACATATACGTACATACACATACACATACGTATACGTACATACACATACACATACGTATACGTACATACATACACATACACATACGTATACGTACATACACATACATATATCGTACATATACAACGCATACAGTACATATAGACATGCACGCTATATTAAGTTTATTATTTCATATATATATACGATCATATAAATTATTTCATCTGACCACAGGTTTCATGAAATATATTGTATATATAATTCAGATGTACAAACACATACACATACACATGCATACTCGCTACATTAAGTTATTTTAAGTTTCATTATATATATATATATATATATATATATATATATATATATATATATATATATATATTTATATATATATATATAAACTAATTCACCTGAACACAGAGGTTTTAATGAAAAATATTGAAATGAACGAGTATGTTTTCGAGTGAGAAAATACATTATTAAACAAAGAAAAAATAAATACATGAACAAATGACTTCATAATTGAATGAATAATGTAACAACTCATAACTTAGTAAACAAGCACTAAATAAGCAAAGTAGCTGGACAAATAAATTAGTTATTTGATGAATAGACATGATGGACGTGAGAGGGTTGACACGTTTTGAAAAAGGAGAGAGCTCTATTGTCCATCTTGCGGGACCATTTGGCCCATTCCATTGCTAATGTAAATGAATTATATTACTTATATATGCATATATATATATGTATATGATGTATTGGCCAGTGATTAAAAGATGCATGAATTAAGTAAATAAACAAAAGAAAATAACTTTGTTTTATTGGAACTATATATGTATATATATATATATAATATATATATATATATAATATATATATGTATATATATATATATAATATATATATATATAATATATATATGTATATATATATATATATATATGCATGTGTGTGTGTGTGTGTGTGCGTGTGTGTATGTATGTATATGTATGCAATATCTTATGGTGCAGACATTAAGAAAATATTTATTAATAATGAAAAGTATAAGATAATCATATATCCTTGAGGTCCTCAGGAGCTAATAGAAATTTTTATTATGAAATAAAGAGTATGAGGAAGTTCGTTTTACTAGTAGTGAGTAGTCGACAGAGATGAAGCAAGGAGGAAATTAGTTTAAGTAAACATTGTACCAAATGGCTCTGGAATTGGTAACATATACGATGACACAGATAATGAAAGTGATAGTAAAGATGATGATGGTAGGGATGATGATGATGATGATAATGATGATGATGATGAGAACAAAGTGTCCCAGGCATAACAAATCTCTCCCAGCTGCAGATTATTTTTTGAGTTATAGTCCTCTAAATATGCGTGACCTTGTATATGACCTTTCAGGGTCATACAAGGTCAGAGGTCTTTGTACCACGTGATGACCTTGTATACGATTTCTATATACTGATACCTTTTTCTTTCCAATAGGCCTCTTAATTAGTTTGTCAAAATGTGTAATATATATTACATAGCATGTATTACTAGCCTACCCTCACACAGCATTAATATTCATAGGAAGTAAGTGGACAGTTAACCTGTAATGCTGTATGATAATGGTTTTGGAGATAGCTTTTTGTATCTCATTACGTTTAGTGTAAAGCCTTCAAATAAGTGTTTGGGGGAGTTTATATAAGAATTCTGGCGTCTGGGTTCCAACTGTGAACTCGTTCTCCTCTTCCGTACCGTCTCTCTCTCTCTCTCTCTCTCTCTCTCTCTCTCTCTCTCTCTCTCTCTCTCTTTCTCTCTCTCTCTCTCTCTCTCTCTCTCTCTCTCTCTCTCTCTCTCTCTCTCTCTTTATCTCTCTTTGTTCTTATCCATGCCACTCGTCCACCTCCGGGATGAAAAGTATTGACCCTTTACCCCACCCCCCCTCCAATAAAAAACATTAAAAAAATAAAACAATTTTAAAATTAAAGATAACTTCTGCTGGACTTCGCTCGATCTCAATTCCTGAATACTTTCGCTTTATTTTAGCTTCCAGAAGACTATCTTATTCCTCTCCATGGCAACCGACCTCCCAAAAGTATCAATAAGAATAGATAAAACGAGTGTAAAATAAAAAATAACTTATGATAGACCTCCTTCGATCGTAATCAAACTCCCAAACAAAAGATAAGAGCTCTTCAGGAGACCGCCTGTCATCCAAAATCAGCGGATGGGATCTCTCTGACGTCAGAAGGACGCTCATCCTCCACTCCAATTTGAGTTTGGCTCACCAAAAGCCGAGGAGGGCCTTCCAGGTCCTGGAAAACAAAGAAGAGGACCTTCCAGGTCCTGGAAAACAAAGAGGAGGACCTACCAGGTCCTGGAAAACAAAGAAGGCCTTCCGGGTCCTGGAAAACAAAGAAGAGGACCTACCAGGTCCTGGAAAACAAAGAAGGCCTTCCGGGTCCTGGAAAACAAAGAAGAGGACCTTCCAGGTTCTGGAAAACAAAGAAGAGGACCTTCCGGGTCCTGGAAAAGAAAGAAGAGGACCTTCCAGGTTCTGGAAAAGAAAGAAGAGGACCTTCAAGGTCCTGGAAAACAAAGAAGACCTTCTAGGTCCTGGAAAACAAAGATTTCCTTCATCACTTTGAAGAAAACCGCAAAAAACCGAACTTAGACCTTAAGAGCCTGAGAGTTACCAGTGAGACCCTATTTTGTTTTCTTTTACATTTCCGCCAGGTTAAAATGGGCTAACTTTGTAGCCTGTCTCTCTGGACTTAGATGTACAAAACATCTGTGAACTTGAGGAATGTACAAAAGTACTCAACTCCGCCTTTGCTGTTTTTTTCTTTTTCAGTAAATTGACCCCAGAGTCCCACACTGATAAATATGCCGACAGGAAATGTTTTACTTTAGAGCGAGGTTGGATTAAAAAAATATAATAAATTGTGTTCAGTGATATACGAGTACAAAATATTCATGCGATAGATAATTGGATCGAAATTGTTTGAGATGCTAGTTTACTAGAAAAAAAAATCAAATGCGTGGGAGGTGGTTACAACAATTTATAGAAAAAATTGAATGTCTTAAAAAAGGATGGGGGGGGGATTATATTTGGGTCTGAGAAATGCCACTGTCTTCTCCTCTGAAAGGAAATACTCATAGAAAAACTCCTTCCAACGAGGGAGCAAGAAGGAAAAAATATATATATTCATATATATAATAATAGAAAACAAATAGATAAAAGATAAAATGGGATTATGATAACGATCCACATAAAAGATTGTGTCCACTTTTTCCTCTCCCTTTCTGTCTCTCTCTCTCTCTCTTTTTTTTTTCTTTTTTTTTTTAATGCAGCTGACTACACGGAGAAGCACGACGGAAACTAAATTTTCTTAGCTTCCAGCCCATCCTCTTTGCTGATTGGTTGCCAAACATAATGTACTCCCTGATTGGACCAAGGCTGTTTACATCCCTTATCATATACAAACTTTGCATGGCCTAATTCAACCGAAACTTTATATCTTTTTTAATAAATGTATTTATTTTATAATAATTATCTGTTTCCTTTTACGACATTATTAGTTCTTTCTTTCAGAGGGTTAAAGGTTTCTAAATGATACCTACCCATTGTAGAGCGTTGGTTTCACTATCTTGCTCTGGTCACGGCTTAAAGCCTCTTGGCTCCTCGACACAGCATTCCAATCGCTCAAACAAACTTCTAAGCTTGCCGCTACTTTGAGTCTTTTGTCCACAAGGAAGGGTAACAAATTAATTAATATATTTATTTATTTATTTGTTTGTTTATATATTCATTTGTTTTATTTGTTTTTTTTAATTATTTTTTTTAACTTTAAGAAAATTTCTTGCGCGTTCAAACTCTACGCCTGTTGTTTGTACCCCCGTGTCTTTTAGTTGGTCTTCAGCTTGAATGGCTGTTCTGCAAGTTTTTCTTTGAGTCGTTTTCGTTGTTGTTTCTTTGAGGTCTCCTGTCCCTGCCCCCTTTGGGGGAAATGTCCTTTTCAAACCAAGAGGAGGAGACGGCGAAGGGTGTCTGAACGCAGTCAAACACCATGAGTGGTTATGGAGATGTGCATAGCTATGATCGAGATGATAATACAGTAATGCACTGTTCATGACTAATGAGGATATATACATACATAAATACATATACATATATATATATATATATATATATATATATAATGTTTTAAAGTTGAGACAATTGAGTGGAAAAGTTGGTAAGGAAACAGGTTGAATCAGGAACAATGATATAATCTAACGTTTAGACTTTACACTTTCTTCAGAGTAACAGATTAGTACAGACCATCGTGATATATACCCTCATAGCTGATCATCTTGCCGGACGTCTTAGAATGGAGCGCGCTGATTGGTCCGCGCTTTCGCCGAGTACCAGCCTGGCTGCATCCAATGGCAGATTTGCAAACCCCATCTCTGTGGTTGGTGACCATTTCTGTGACGATATCTGTAGCCTCCACTAACTTTCTCATTATCTTTCCAAATCCCCGTGCGGAGAGGGCGAGCAATTTCATAGCTAGGAATGTGTTTTTGTGATTCTGCATGCACCACATTGGGAGTTAGAGGTTCTGTAGTGCCGCAGGCCACTTTTGTGCTCCCCTATCCTATTCGTAAGCCCCTTTCACGTCTCACCATGATACAGTATACTGCAGAACATCCGCCACATGGTATGCCCTAAACAACGCTGTCCTTGTTGATGCTTCTTTTTTCTTTACCTCTCAATACATCCTTAGTTTTTCGCCCATAGTCATATGCCACGTGCACACCAACATTGGATAATAAAGAGGTCAGCATCTCAGCTCCATTCGCGCACGGTACTACGAGGTAATCGTGGTCTACCTTTTCTTCTTTTGCTCTCTTAATCAATGTCTACTGCTTCCCGCTTGAGTCTATTGAGCAAGCCTTTGGGGTAAAATAACCTGTGGGATTTATTGGTAATAAAGGACATCTCTTTTTCTAAAAAAAGATTGCCGCAGATTCTAATGGCCCGTAAGTAGAAGCCAATTACTACTCCCGATTTGGCCCGTGCACTGTGTTTCGATAAGTAGAGAATGAAAACTTTCATGTTTGTCGGCTTCCTGTATACAGAAAATCTAACTTATTTTATCCCTCTGTGTATCACTGTCTCGAAGAACTACGCCTATCCACCTCCAGTTTCACCGTGAATTGAATATTTTCGTCCATTCTTTTGAACATGCGATGTGTTGGTTGTATTACCTGAGGGATCAGACATGGGCAGTAAGCTTCGTATGGTCAAAAGAGTGGAAATGGAGGAACTGGAGATGAATCACACTGGAGATGAATCACACTGGAGATGAATCACACTGGAGATGAATCACACTGGAGATGAATCACACTGGAGATGAATCACTGGAGATGAATCACACTGGAGATGAATCACCGGAGATGAATCACACTGGAGATGAATCACACTGGAGATGAATCACACTGGAGATGAATCACACTGGAGATGAATCACACTGGAGATGAATCACTGTAGATGAATCACACTGGAGATGAATCACAAGTTACCGTCCCTAACTAACTTTCACAGAAACCGGATATGCGCCTTCACTAGCGATTAACTTCAGGTATTTACAACGACGAAAACCCATCAAGGTTTCGTACCAGATTCACCACTGCTTACGAGTTGAGCTCGGGTCTCTGTGAAAATTAGGTAAGGACGGCAGTTTGCAATCTACCTAGATTGTTTGGGAGTTAGATCAACTCAAAGTTGGAGACTTTTGAATCTCCTGTATTCAGTTGGTAAAACACCGGCCTGGCATATATATATATATATATATATATATATATATATATATATATATATATATATGTGTGTGTGTGTATATATATATTTTTTATTATTATATATATATATATTATTTATATATATATATATATATATATATATATATATATATATATAATTTTTTTGAGACATTGAGACAAGGTGAGGAAAGTGGAAAAAGAAAAGTCGCAGGTCTAGTTCCGAAATTGTTCCTGACCTGTTTCGATCTGAGATTCTTCAGAGGCCCTTCATTCCTCTGAAAAAGCTCAAAGCGAAACTGGTCAGGAATACATTCGGAACTAGACCCGTATCTTCTTTTTCCACCTTCCATACACACATGCACACACACACACACACACACACACACACACACACACACACACACACACACACACACACACACACACACACACACATATATATATATATATATATATATATATATATAATATATATATATATATGTATGTAATATATATATATATATATATATATAATATATATATATATATATATATAATATATATATATATATATATATATATATATATATATATATATATATATATATGCATATGTATTTATATAATCATGGCCGCAACGATATCAATTTATATTTATCTTTGTCATTAGAAATCAACAAATCAAGGTTATCAACTAAAACAAATATAATACGTTTGTATTTCCACATGTAGCACATTACTTAAATTTGGCCAGAATACTTTGTTTCCTATACTTAAACATAGATGATTTTTATTATAAATTTCATATCTGAGTTAACGTGGATTTAGTATATTCATGATCATAGTATACAAAAAGTAATAATATGTAGAAATAATCGAAATCTGAAAATGTTGCATAGGTGATGGTGATAATGATAGTAATGGTGATAATGCTGATGATAATGATGGTAATGGTGATAATGATGGTGAATAGGATAATGATGATAATGGTGATAATGATGGCGATGGTGATCATGATTGTGATGGTTATTATGATGGTGGTGATAGTGATGATGATGAAGATGGTAATAATGATGGAGATGGTAATAATGATGGAGATGGTGATAATGATGGTGATGGTGATAATCATGGTGGTGATGATAATAGCGTGGGAACGCGCGTTGCGCTAAAGCATTTAGCCGCCGAATGCCGCTAAAGGCGAAGCCGAACACCACGGTGAAGCCAGGACGGACACAGCCCGGAGCTCGTAGGATAAAAAAAAAAGATGATTGCACTCCCTCTAAAAGGAAATGATCTTGGTATGAATTTGTATATCATAACCCTTTTGCATACTTAACAATCGATTTTAGTTGGATTTCCTTTTATTTTTACCTACGATCCTGTGAGTTTTATAATAAGTTCTATCTGTTGATAATTAAAGAAAGTTTCAAATTCACATACCATAGTATAGTAAGTTTTTATTTTTTTTTTATGTCGTCCATTGCTGCTTTAATGATTTAAGGATTGATGTGAATAAATGTAGTGAGCCCCACACGATCAATATTATTGCGCAATATTTCGTATTGTACAATATTATTGACGGTGTAGGTAATGTATTGACGAGGTACACGTGTGTAGCCTGTACATGTGATATCTTCAATATATTGGGTCATTCTTCAATACCATCCCTACACTGTCAGTGATATTGTACAATACGGAATATTGCGCAATAATATTGATCCTGTAGGGTCCGCTAAGGGAATTCTTGTATAGTAAGACGTTTGTGAAACAATGTTACCTTTGTGGAATCATTCCTAGTAGTATCGACGACAGTCAGTCCATTCCAATAATATAATCAGGGATAAAACAAAAAAACTAATGGGGCATATATTTCTGTATAAATTTATTGATTCAATATTAATAATAAGTTTACTAAAAACTATATTTTATATGGACCTAATGTTCAAATGATAAATCTGTGACGTCACACTTTCATTCGAACGCAGCTTGGTGACGTCACACTTTCATTCGAACGCAGCCTGGTGACGTCACGTCGTCGTTTCTAATGCCCGCGAACGCCAGGCGATGGGATAGAGTCACAAGTGATTAAAGTTAAACTTTTTTTACTTGTATATTTATAAGAAAATAATGTATAATTATTAGGTTATGTAGCAGTATATATATAAAACACCCACATAGGGACAATTTGGAAAGGAAAGAAAAAATCGAAAGTGTTTCCAGACTCCCCTTTCAAAAGAACTTAAATTTTAGACATGTAGAAAGGCGTCAGATGAAAGATGGTTCCATAGCCTTTCATGGAAGAAAAGATGTTCACAATGGAGTTAGGGGGAGAAGCTTTGGATCGAACGCCATTGGGAAAAAATAAAGAAAAAAATATATATAGATATGATAAATAAATACAAAGATAAATAAATCGAACTTTCGAGACTTGCAAAGGTTGTCCCATTAATTTCAGATTTCTTCGTGGATTCCAGATTTCATCATGTGCGGTGCAATACTAAATAGTTTTAAAGTTCGTGAAATTTAATTAGTACAAATATTGAAGCATGGACATCAACACTCAAATTGTATCGATGCAAAGATTAATGCAGTGGTTTAGAAGTTTGTCGTATTGTGAAAGTCAGTGGTGATGCCCTGATTCGGAAGTTAGTCGTTATTGATGCAGTTATTGGTTTCCTGGCTTAATTCTTTTTTATATTATCAAATGTATATTGATGTGGATATTGACGTATTAATTTTCAAGTCTGTCATAAATTTAAATGTATTGATGATATAATTAATAGACTAATCCTTGTTTGTTATTTCATACAATTTCGTAAATTTATGTAATAGAGGAATAAAGGTCATCCTATTGTAAAATATCATCGGTAGCCGTTGGAAAATCTGGCCCTAAGTTCCAGAACCAACCGCTTGATTGCAACAAATGTTGGCGCAATATTGCAAACGGCTTTTGTGTTTTGCTGCAAAGGTTTGGCCACTGGCTGCAAAGTCTGTTGGAAGATTACTATTGCTTGGCTTCTGCTGACAAGAGCTTCCAAGCTTTTCTGAGCTTTGTCCAGAGTCCAATTGATACGAAGGAAACGGTCTTTCCCCGAAAGAAAGAAAGAAAGAAAGAAAGAAAGAAAAAAGAAAAAGAAAGAAAGAAGAAAGAAAAACAGAAAGAAGATGAAGAAGAAAAAAGGTCTCATTATTTTTAACCAATTTAGACTGATTTTTAGCCCTCAAATTAAATACTAATAGAAACAGTTCTGAAAGAAATTGCCTGATAGCTTGTAAGCTAAATACAATAGCATGGACAAAGGTGTTAGATATTGAAAAAATCCTCAAGAGGTAATCAATATATATTTCTATAACCCGTTGATTACCTCTTTGGGGATTAGCACAACCGCTATAAAAACAGAATGAAGGAGACTGCAGGAGACCATAAGGGCTACATCAGCCAGTTCCATGTCCATTACCTCCTATTATTCCCATAGATAATAAAGTTATCTAACCTTTTCTTAAAATAACCGATAGTTTCAGCGCTTAATACATCATGGTTACTAAGTCTATTTCATTCATTAACCCATTCAACTCATGTCAGCCGCTTGTGGTGTAGATACGAAAAACCGGATATGGTAGGCCTCGTGCCGGCTCGTACATCCGAATATCATCTGATGCGGCTTGACCGCGCGAGGACTGACGTCATATTTTTCTGGTGTTTGATCAAACATTTTGGTGTTTTATGATATTTTGTTTTATTTGACCAAATGACAAGAATCTTGTCATCAGAGTTTAAAGGGTTAACCACCACTGGTTCGCCAGTTCTTGCCTATTTTATTCTTGAATACAAAAATTTAACGTTGAAAGAAGTAAACGAACAAGAAATTTACGAGGATCGAGATGAGCGGAGGCGTTTGATGACGAAGCCGTCGACTGACAGTTGAAATCAATTAGCTGCCGTCAGGTGAGATGGGAATATAAATATGTCCAATTTAAAGCCATTATTACAGGTCATGCCCTGATGTCTGAATATGATGACCTTGTCCGCACCACTTTTTTTTTTTTTTTGAAAGGCACCGTACTCTGGACCTTGAACAGGGGAGTACATGAGGTAAACAAAGTAATTGTAATGCTCTTCCTTACAAACGCACACACACACAAGTACACACACACACACATACGCACACACACACACACACAGACACACACACATACACACACACACAGACACACACACATACACACACACACACACAAGAATTTAAGAACAAACTTGATGCTGAAAGATATAAAGATGGCCCACCACGAGCATAGCTCTCTTCCCGTAAAATACAACTAGGCAAATACACACTTTTATTTTATTTATCCATTTATTTATTTATTTTGTCTGTTTAGACAAAGGAGTTTTTTTTTTGAAGATGACCAAAATCGTCTGAAGAAAATCGATAGACGATAGTTCAGTCTTAGGAGGTTAATCAATAAAGTTTATGTTTTAATGATAATCAATTAGGTTTATGTTTTAATGATAATAAATAAGGTTTATGAAGATGTCTTCCTAAGCGAAAGGAAACTATAATTGCAACAAACAAATCTTACTGGGTTGGCAAAATTTCTTTTAACCTGTTGATCTGAATAGAATTTTGAATCAGAACAACGTTGTAAATGTTTTCGGCCTCTAAGTGTTGGATTCTTTGTTAAGATCAGAGAGATTCTTCAGAAGTAAATGAAATGGTTGAATTTATTTTTATTTATTTATTTATTTATTTATTTATTTATTTATCTTTTTTTTAAGATTAATCGAGATAGTTTTTTTTTAACCTGGCTGGAGACATCTTTGTAAGTTGATTAATATTAATTGAACAAAAATTCATAATATGAAGGTTTATCAAGAGACTTTTGACCTAAGAGATTTGTCTAAGTTAGTTTAAATCACTTGCGATTGGTCGGAACAGAATCTAGGAATTAAAGTCTTGACCTAGATAAGTTTCTCTAACTCACGAGAACAGAATAATTACGTTGAGAGTTAGATTACAGAGAATGAATTTAGATAAATTTGTCTCGTTTTGGAGTCTTGGCGTTTGGACCTGAGAGATTGCGTTAGTTTGTTCAAGTGCCCGAGTCTCCATATGTTATTGCGTGTGTCTGTACACTCACTGTGAGGCGAGGAGAGATATTGGGGTAATTTGCTTCCACGTTCAAAGCTCCACAGGTTATTGCATCTCGCTACAGGAATTGTTTCATTGCTATTGGTAACACTGTATGAAGTCGCCTAAATACTCGACGTTGATGGACACCTTATAAAAACACAAATTCATTTCGGTTCTATTTCAGTATCACGCAAACGCAATTTCTCCTCTTTCTTTTTTGCATTTCAATTTTTCAATGTCTATGAAATGGTTACATTGGGTCAGGTTAGGTTAGATTAGGTTAGGTTATATTAGGTTAGGAGCTATTGGACAACGTAAGTTTCATGTTAAATTCAGTGTTTCCATTGTTCTTGAACTTAATTTCTTTTTCTTTTTCATATAATTCCGTACTCACACATTCTGGTGTTATTAGTCTTATTGTCAAAATAATGGGTAAGTTAACAGACACATTATAAGACTTAAATAGTTTCAGGTGAGGGTAAGAATTATATTTTCAAACGATTGCAAGCAGGGGTACCAACTATGGGAAGCTTCCATACAGGCGACTTCGAATCAGATGAAATATTTACTTTCTCATTGATCTCCGAGTATTCATGGATCTTTTCATTAGCGAAAGAATATCTAATTTTCATCCTGGCTGCCTGTGCGTGATCTTATTAACATGTACTTGAACTTTCTTTGACAGTGAGGAGGATAAAGGACCTTTTTCGTGAGTGACCTTGGTGTCGTTACCAAGGTCAAACGTGTTTCTGTGAGAAAGACTCCTCATCTGTTTGTAGAAAGTTTATTTCATCGCGAAAGTTTGAGCGTTCGAACGAGAGTTTATGCCCTTTTTTTGCTAAACTTCTTTGTATTCACTCGATTACTCTAATTCGCGTTTATTCTAATTGCTGCCAGGCGATTTTATTCAAACAAGGGGAGACCTCTTTACCCAGCGAAAGAGTGCCTTCGGAGAATCATGGGGTATCGCTGAAATGACCTCGTATCGAACCGGAGACTGTACTGTGAGACTCAGTCCAGGTCAGTTACCCTTCAGCATCATTCGTGACAGTCAACCCCGGCTATATGGGCATCATGTGGCACGTTTCCCTGATGTTGATCCTATTCAGCGTTGTCTCCACAAGAGACAACAACACTCGATGGAGGAGACGAAGAAGGGGACGACCGCAGAATTCATGGCTGGGGACGTGTTGATCGAATCTATCGAGAGTTGTTTGGAGTGGGATGGGAGGGTGTCTGCATGGGAGATGAGCTTGCTCGGAAAGCCTGCGGTCCCTGACGCACGCCCACAACTGATGATATATATATATATATATATATATATATATATATATATATATATATATATATATATATATATATATAAACAAACGGAGCAGAGCGCTTTCCTATATTACATCTTCAGTGTAGATTACACTGTAATTTACACTGAAGATGTAATATACTAATTTACACTGAAGATGTAATATACGAATTTACACTGAAGATGTAATATACGAATTTACAATGATGATGTAATATACGAAAGCGCTCTGTTCCGTTTGTTTATTTTCTAAAGTGGTTACCTTGTATCTATAAAACACGTGTCTAGCGTTTTTATTGCATGCATATATATATATATATATATATATACACACACATATATATATATATATATATATATATATATATATATATATATGTGTGTGTGTATATATATATATATATATATATATATAAGTATCTATATTTGAATATATATATATATATATAGGTATATATATGAATATATATATATATATATATATATATATAGATATATATATATATATATATATATATATATATATACACCTTTCACGATATAACATGCAAACATTTACCGTCACCACACAAAAATAATTTAAAACTTAAGCTAAAAGAAATAAAAAGAAATGGTGTGTATAACAGGAAGCCGAGTAAAAGGCAGGCATTTGACACGAAAGAAAATAAAGCCGAGAAAGAAAAAGCTCTCACGACGAGTGGGAGTATTTTCAGCTAAATGAAGCTTTGTCGGCGTGTCCGGCGCCTTCGCCTTCTGTCCGGAAAATTAACCCAACTCCCTCTTCCGGTCTTGTTCAAGAACTCTCCTGTGTTCTTTGACCCTCTGGAGAACTGGGTCAGAACCTCCGCTTTCCCCAACCACCCAAGGTTTCTCTTTGCCTGAATGGAGTTCTCTGTTGCTGGCCAGAATGAAATGTTCTTGGTTGTCACAGTGTGGACGAGGTCAAAATGGGTCACATTGTTGACCAAATTCTGGCCAAAGCGAAGCTGGTTTTTTTCCAGTTTGTGGGCGGACTCTTGGCCTGAAAGATCTCCTGAACGGGCGAGACCCCCAAATAGGTCTGGATACAGGGAGAAATAGTATTCTTTGAAATCGTCACCTGCCGACAAATCGATCGAAATAAACACCAAATATGAAGACGGAGCCTTCGTTGATATGGCGCGCTTGTTACACCTCGTTACCAAGTCCATGATGATAAAACCTTAACAATCGGAACGTCGCGTCGTGGTGATGAAAGGCTCCGTCTAGGCCAACATGCAGGTCTCTGGTTCTGAGTGCCGTCGAGCGATTTTATTCAGCTGAGGGAAGGAGGCTGCCGATGTTGAGGCTCGTGAACGACCACGAAGGTCGTCCCAGAGAGGAGTCATGTTGGAACTTGTGTCCGATTGTATTTTGCGGGAGAAGAGCTATGCTCGTAGGGACCCGCAGTTGTATCTTCCCGCATCCAGTTCTTTCTTAAAGTCGTATATATATATATGTGTGTGTGTGTGTGTGTGTGTGTGTGTGTGTGTGTGTGTGTGTGATTCACCACCATGCTCTTGGATCACGTGTTGGACTCGTGATCGACAACTATTTCCCTCCTGGAAGAGAGCTCAGACCTCATGTATGACCGATCTATGGGTACTGCTGCGACCTTACACGCACACACACACACACACACACAACTCCCCGTCCACGAGAGTTGGAGTAACGACTCGCAGCGCAGCGATACTGAAATTATTTCAGCCCTGGGCGGGATTCGAACTCGGACCACTGTAGCAGCAGTTGCAATCGCTACCACTTCGCCGTGTGTGTTTGCGTGTGTGTGTTTCTCTTAAATGAATAAAATCGCCTGACGGCAGCTAGAATAGTGCTAGACTAGCCTGTCGAGATAATATTTAATCCTTTTGCCCTCGCTCCTCCTCCTCCTCCTCCTCCTCCTCCTCCTCCTCCTCCTCCTCCTCCTCCTCCTCCTTCTCCTCCTCCTCCTCCTCCTCCTCCTCCTCCCTCCTCCTACTCCCCTCCTCCTCCTCCTCCCCTCCTCCTCCTCCTCCTTATACTCCCCTCCTCCTTATACTCCCCTCCTCCTCCTACTTCTCCTCCTCCTTCTTCTCCTCCTCCCCCCTCCTCCTCCTCCTCCTACTACTACTACTACTACTACTCCTCCTCTCCTCCCCCTCCTCCTCCTCTCCTCCCCCTCCTCACCCCATTTTCCTCCCATTCTTCTCCCCTCCTTCTTCCCTTCTACTGCTTCCTTCTTACCCTTTTCCCCTTTCCCCCTCCTTATCCCCCTCCCTTTTCATCTCCCCCCTCCCCATCCATCTTCTCTCACTGCAAAACCTCCTTATTCTTTTCCTCCTCCTTCTTTTCCTCATCCCCGTCTTCCTTCTTCCCTTCCTCCTCATCTTTCTCCTCTTCCTCCTCGTCCTTCTTCACCCCCTCCTCTTTATCCCTTCTCTTCCTATCTTCTATCATCTCCACTTCCCCTCTTCCTTCTCCCTCTCCTCCTCTTCCTCCTTTCGATCCTTCTTCCCCTCTCCCTCTCCTCATAATCCCTCCTCCCTTCCCTTCCTCTCCTCCATCTTCTCCGCGTCCCCTCTTACTTACCCTCTCCCTTTCTCCTTCCTCCCGGTCCTTCTCCTCCCCCTCCTCCTCCTCATCCTCTTCATCCCCCTTCCCATCCCACTCCTCTTCCTTCCCTTCTTCCTTCGTCTGACATTAAACGGAGCAGAACATCAGGGAGTCTTCATTCTTCAGCTCAAAGGAGAGGTGACCTCTTCAGTGACCTCTTGAGTGACCTCTTGAGTGACCTCTTGAGTGACCTCTTCAATGACCTCTTTAGCCCGGCGGCCGACACCCTTTAAACATTTTATTTTGGTTAACGCTAAGCGACCTCGCAATGATTAACGAGGGCTTCCCCTCGGAAGCTGCTAGCGACAACCTCGTTAAGTCTTCCTTAGTTAAGCCGGTTGCTAGAGAGGCATTTTGTTGGGGGTTCTGTTTCGCTTGACGCCGGGAACTTTAACTGGGGTTTTAGTATTTTGTCGGGAATAACCAGCGCTTCTATCCATGCACCGAATGGCTGGAGCATGGTGTACATAAGAACATAAGAACAGAAGAACATAAGAATGAAGGAGACTGCAAGAGACCACAAGGCCTACACTAGGCAGCTCCGTATCCATCACCACCTGTCATACCCATCCATAAGTTCTTTTAGGAGACGTAGATTGACAGACAGATAGATATAGATAGATAATTTTCTAGATATGTAGAAAGATAGACAGAGAGATAACGAGGTTGATAAAAAAAAATTATATGTGGATAGATAGGGAGATAGACAAATATAGATAGATAGGTCATTTTTAGAGATTTTTTTTTTAGAAATGTAGATAGATAGATAGACAAATAGACAGACAGATAGATAGATTAGTCTCTAGTTCTATGGGAACTCCTCCACCCACCCCAGCCTCACCCTCTGACAATGCAAACCTAACTAGCCCAGTCTTCAATCTCTACTCCTTGTAGTGTCACCAATGTTGGCTCCACTACTAGTCGCCCTTGTTGGAAGCGGCCAGCCTGAAACGAGTGGTAGGGACAAGATATGGGAAGTTTTTTACAAACGGGAGTCAGAACACACCATTGAGTTTGCCGTGGTATGATCCCCTTGGACACACTTGGAATGAACACTTCCGTATTCTGTGCCGACGGCTGATGGTATTCTCGTCGTAATGTACCTGTAAGAACATAAGTTCACTGCGGTGTATTTACCCCTACGCATCCTTGGGATGAACACTTCCGTGCTCAGTGCTAACGACTGGTACTATTCCTTAAAGAACAGCTATTTTTCAGAAGAATAGCTAGGATATTTAAAGTCAATCCCATGACTAATCTCTGTTTATTGAAAATGTCGATGATACTATCTACAACAATGGTGGCGAAATTCTTGATTCTTTGTTTTTAGTATACAATAATTTAAAATCTTTTTACAATACATATATATCCTTGTTACAGGATACAGAGGAATATTTTTTATTTTATTTACAAAATAAATAAAGTTGCTGGAGTGAATATATATATTTACGTCAATATAAATTAATTGAACGCATGTCGTGCTAAGGGGGTGACCATAGTTTTGTCCTTCTTTTTGGCGGTCACGAGTCTTAAAGGGGACACTCCACGTGTTGGCTACAGAACACTACAGAACTCTAGACCAAGCATTCCATACACCCCATACACCCTACTAGGGTGACCAAATTTCTCAAGCGGGAATATGCTAGACAACACCTGAAATTATGCCAGATTGGCAAAAATAATGCTAACTTTTTTTCTGTTTCCTCTTAATACACTGGGTTTCTATTTATCTTCATTCAAGTAGTGTCATCTTATGGGTGGAAAAATATGCTAAATATTTTAGCATAAGTATGCTGAATCTAAATTAATGAAGCGGCCTTGCTGTGGATGTGCTGTGTCTTGCGACACTGCTTTTGACCCAAGGCAGTGGGCAAGGTGCAGGGATGACCTGTCATCCAGGAGGACCCAAGATAAGAGGGAGGGTAAAGGGTGGAGGGGAGTGGAGTGTATTAGGAATGGAATGGGTGGGAGT
>NC_134795.1:21045068-21047568 GCF_046742065.1 Oratosquilla oratoria | reverse complement strand
AGCCAGGGCAGAGGGCGAGATGCAGAGATGACCCGTCATCCAGGAGAAGCCAAGAAAAGAGGGAGTGAGGGAATTGGAGTGGAATATGTGGGGATGAAATGGGTGGGAGTGGATTTGTGCCTTTGACTTTGGCTACCTCCCTTGTAAGGTGAAAAAACCTGTTGATGTATGTATGTTATGGCTAACGCCAGGTGATTTTATTCAACTGAAGGGAACATTGATGGGGTCTTGGTTGCTGGAGAGATCATCTGGATCACATGAAGAATTGTCATCCCAGTCTTCGACAGGGTGACAATTCTTCATGTGGGGTATCCTAGGGTGATAATTCTTCATGTGGGCTATCCTAGGGTGACAATTCTTCATGTGGGCTATCCTAGGGTGATAATTTTTCATGTAGGCCTCATTCAACCTAACCTAACTTAACTTAACCTAACTTAACCTAACTTAACCTAACTTAACCTAACCTAACCTAACTTAACCTAACCTAACCTAACTTAACTTAACTTAACTTAACTTAACTTAACTTAACTTAACTTAACTTAACTTAACCTAACCTAACCTAACCTAACCTAACCTAACCTAACCCGGGGGTTCTGGGATGACAATTCTTTATGTGACCCGATCATCTTTTGGCCCAAGTCGCCCCCTCGGATGAATGAAATCGTCTAGCTTTATCCAGAATAAAAAAATAAATAAAGAATCACGTTAAAGAGTGTTGGAAAGAGTAATGGGACAGGATGAAGAATTTAACGTCACGTTTATATTAGATTCCAGGGAAGAGAAGGAGGAGGAGGAGGAGGAGGAGGAGGAGAAGAGGAGCGAAAGGAGCAAAAGGTGGGGAAGGAAGAGAGGAAGAAGTAGGAAGAGGAGGAAGAAAGTTATTTTGAAAATAATTTAGTAGAACTAAAGGGAATAATGTGATATGATGTTTGTGGAAGGAAAACAGGAATGCTCATAAATGTGCCGATTTGTTTACTTCAATATGCTTAGTGACTCTATGCAATGAAATGCACATGTACGCGCGCGTGCACACACACACACACACACACACACACACACACACACACACACACATGCACACACACACATACACACACACACATGCACACACACACATACACACACACACACACACACACACACACACACACACACACACACACACACACACACACACACACACACACACACACTCTCACACACACACACAGTTTATTGTATACATATGGATGAAGTGTAGATTCCGTACCATATCGAGATGCCATTTGCTTTCCTCGGAGCGTATTTGATGTTGGGCATGTAACTGGGGTGCTTTTCCCGCTGATGCATTGCCTACTAGATATCGTGGTGCTTGTGCTTTGTGGCTGCGTCGTGCCCAGAGGGGAGGAAAATGTGTGCTTTGTATTCGGCGCAAAGGAAAGCACTGGGAATGGAAGCAAGGGAGTCAAAGGCTTTGAGGATAAGGAAGTTTGTCTTGGGCAGTTACTGACTTCAGTTCTCTACCATCTCCTGAATTAATTTCATTTATTTATCTTTTTATTTATATGCTCTCCTCTGTGGTGAAGATAGCCGTCTTATGATATCTAGAAAAAATGCTAGACTGATGGAGAGGTTCTTAGAGTGCTTTGTGAATGTAATACGGAAATGCTGTAGCAAAGTTGTAACTATGTTTATGAAAACATCACTTTCGTTGTAATCGCTAATGTATCCAAAAATACATTTCTTTAGCAAAATAGGTCATGTTTGGTTTTGCTAGAGTCTAGGACTCTGACGTCACGTCACAGGGACTCTTAGAACTCGACTCCTGAGAGACTCTTGGAAGAGTCTTGATAATGTTCTTGTGGACCCATGAAGAAGTTATTGATGGACTCTTGTTATACTCTTGATAGACTCTTAGTAGACTTGATGACTAGGTGGGTTCAGAACCCAAGTCCTCATGGTAGACTCTTAGTGGAGTCTTGGTGGAGTCTTGATGGACTCTGAGTTCTTGGTGGCACCTAAACTCGAGGACGGTAAGATTGTGGTTTTACAGGGGAATAGTCAGAATCCTCTAGACCAGCGTTTCTCAACCTTTTTACCCTTGCGTAACCTTTGAAATAAATTGCATGTTTCAAGGAACCCCTGCGCAAAAGAAAGAACACATATACCATATATTTCTCATTTTATTTTCATCGTAATAGTAGGTTAGATAGGATAATGTCTATATTACGTTATTACAATAACCAAGAATATGTCGTGCGTGTTTAATTATATTACGTATATGAAATTAAATAAAAAATCAAAAGTGCATTAGCTTAGCTCACTTGTTCTCGCGGAACCCTTAGGGACCTTTTGCGGAACCTTAGGGTTCCGGGGAACCCTGGTTGAGAAACGCTGCTCTAGACTGAGTTACGAATGAGGAGGTATTGAGAAGAACAGGAGTTGAAAGAAGTCTGGTAAGGGACATAAGGAGGAGATAGATAACATTTCTGGGACTCGTCTTAAGAGATGGAGGATCAGA
>NC_134795.1:21035068-21037568 GCF_046742065.1 Oratosquilla oratoria | reverse complement strand
TGTATATATATATATATATATTGCTGGTAACCACTAAGGAAATCGGAAGAAAACAGTATATCCCAAGCGCTTTCGTGTAATTCACATCTTCAGGGGAATAAAGAAAAAGTTGTATTAAAAAGAGGTTTAAAAATAACAAGATTATACACTAGGAAAGGAACAGGCAAGGTGTGAGATGTCACAAAATTAAACACTAGGAAAGGAACTGGCATAGCACAAGATGACACGAAATATTACACTAGGAAAGGAACCGGTGAAGGACAAAAAGTCACACATGAAAAAAGAATAAGTCTTGGTACACAAAGTCATCAAAGAAAAAGAAATCTAGAGAACAGCACAATTCACCAAATTAATTTTGATCACATACAACCTGATTACAAATTTTGTTAATGATGAATTTATCTAATTTATAAATGCCATTACTGATATTAAGAGTAGAACCTTCAGAATTTTTTATCATACTACTTTCTATTATGTTTCTATTGACAAAAGAATTACATTGGACAAACGGGCAAAGAACTATCAACTAGAATTAAACAACATAAATATAGTGTTAGAACAGCACAAGAATCCAATGCTCTATTTGTTCACATGAAAGACTTCAATCATTGTATTAATTGGACTAATGCTTCCCCTATCATTTCTTGTAATTCATTTGTCAATAGAAACATAATAGAAAGTAGTATGATAAAAAATTCTGAAGGTTCTACTCTTAATATCAGTAATGGCATTTATAAATTAGATAAATTCATCATTAACAAAATTTGTAATCAGGTTGTATGTGATCAAAATTAATTTGGTGAATTGTGCTGTTCTCTAGATTTCTTTTTCTTTGATGACTTTGTGTACCAAGACTTATTCTTTTTTCATGTGTGACTTTTTGTCCTTCACCGGTTCCTTTCCTAGTGTAATATTTCGTGTCATCTTGTGCTATGCCAGTTCCTTTCCTAGTGTTTAATTTTGTGACATCTCACACCTTGCCTGTTCCTTTCCTAGTGTATAATCTTGTTATTTTTAAACCTCTTTGTAATACAACTTTTTCTGTATTCCCCTGAAGATGTGAATTACACGAAAGCGCTTGGGATATACTGTTTTCTTCCGATTTCCTTAGTGGTTACCAGCAAAATTTGTGGATCACGTGTTGTTAATAGTGATCTTTCTGCATATATATATATATGTATATATATATATATATATATATATATATATATATGTATATATATATACATGTCATATGCATATATATATATCAAATATATATATATATATATATTTATATATATATATATACAGGTAGTCGTCGACTTACGACCGAGTTCGGTTCCGACAGACAGGTCGTAAGTCGATCTGGACGCAAGTCGGACTTTATATATATACAGTATATATTACCCTTTCAATATTATTTTTGTTACTGTATACATGTATATTCTATATTATATTTAGCATACTGAAATAATCTTAGCATCTTTGAACTATGTTGTATAGTATTTTTTAAACCTTTTTTATAATTTTATCTGATTTTCTTTGAGAAACGTAGCATACTGAATAAAATCCTATCATCTTTGACCTATGATATTTAATACTGTATTTTTTAACATTTTTATTATTCTATCATCAGACTTTCTTTAGGAAACGTATGCATACTGAATAAAATCTTATCATCTTTGAGCTACGTTAATATTCATTATTCTTTTTATAATTGTCGTTAGGAAACGTAGCCTAGGCCTACGCATACTGAATAAAGTCCTGTCATCTTTGACCTACAAATACCTTTTTGTTGGTTAAATTAAAATCATTGTACTGTATAGTTTACATCTTATTAATTGCAAAACATTAAAAATACTAAATGCAAGGCAAAATTAGGAAAACAATTATTTCAAAACACATTCTTTTCGATTACGTACTGTACCGAAAATATTGTTATCGACAACAGACTAGGCTTAAACAAAGTTTACTGTTACATTTTATTAATTGCAAAACATAAAAATACATAATGCAAGGCAAAATTAGGAAAAAAATATTTCAAAACATTCTTTTCGTTTACAAAATGCTGTACCGAACATATTCATTGTTATCGACAACAGACTAGGCATAAAAAAGTTTTACTGTTACATTTTATTAATTGCAAAACATATCAAAATATAAAATCCAAGGCAAAATTGAGATCCTCTCTTTGTCTTTTAAAATTATTGACACTGTAGAATGTGATAACTGAAGTTCACGTGCTATCACATTAACTTTCTTCCCTCCTTCATAATGTTTTATCACTTTCATTTTCGTGTCAAGATCAATAACCTTTCTTTGTTTCTTGGCAGGCTTGGAAATATCGAAAGATAATTTTCTTTTAGACATCTTCATGGGGGTTTGAAGCACAAAAAATTTAAAGATATAATCCTTGTCATGAATGAAGTCAGAAATACCACATGCTCCTGAATGAGAGGGAATCTGACGCTGCCGGTAACCTGCCAAAACTATCGTACTCACGTCTCGCGGCGTGCAA
>NC_134795.1:21017568-21030068 GCF_046742065.1 Oratosquilla oratoria | reverse complement strand
GGGGGTGGGTATTAGGGTGTAAGGGTGATGGGTTAGGGGGTGGGTATTAGGGTGTAAGGGTGATGGGTTAGGGGGTGGGTATTAGGGTGTAAGGGTGATGGGTTAGGGGGTGGGTATTAGGGTGTAAGGGTGATGGGTTAGGGGCTGGGTATTAGGGTATAAAGTTGATGGGTTAGGGGGTGGGTATTAGGGTGTAAGGGTGATGGGTTAGGGGGTGGGTAGGGGCAAGGGTGATGAGTTAGGGGGTGGGTATTAGGGTGTAAGGGTGATGGATTTGGGGTTGGGTAGGGACATGATTCCTATACTCGTCTCTTTTAATCGTGCCTTAACATAGTTTATCCTAGTTAATTCTGAAGTGTTTCTGCTCATAACGTGACGGCACACTGGGCCGATTCTCGCTAGCATGCTACTTGCTTTTGCTACTTCGTTTGGGTGGAAGCGAATTCGGCTCCGATTTGTTTTTCCTCCTCCAATTTCCGATTGTTAAAATACTCTTGCGTCATACAGTGAGAAGCTGAACGACGAACTAAGAGAAATTAAACCTAGAATACGAATGTTAGACACATAAATCGTTGAGATGTTCTCACGGAAGTCTAGAATACTGTAACCGAATTCGTTTCTGCTCCAACGAAGTAGCAAAAGCGAGTAGCAATGCTAGCGAGAAAGGCCCAGTGTGCCGCCACCTTGAGAAACAAATCCTTGATAGCTACCAGGAAGAGGAGGCAGACGGTATTGTTGGGTTGGTAATGGCTCTCCGAGAGTCGGAGGGATAATTATGTGCTTGGAGCTGCCGCCACAGCGCCCTACTGAATTAGTCTAGCTAGGGCCGCATGGGCGGGATTCTCTGTGATACTCCGTGGTCTGCCAGCAGCTGAATAAAGCCGTCAACAAAGAAGAATGCTTCAAAGATCTCTCTCTATATTTCTCTCTATATCTGTCTATTTCTCTCTCTCTCGCTTCCTCTCTCTCCTTCCCCCTCTCTCTCTTTCTCTCTATCTATCTATCTATCTATATCCCTCCCTCTCCCTCCCTCCCTCCCTCTCTCTCCTCCCCCCCCTCTCTCTCTCTCTCTCTCTCTCTCTCTCTCTCTCTCTCTCTCTCTCTCTCTCTCTCTCTCTCTCTCTCTCTCTCTCTATTTCATTCAACAAAAGGACATACATGAGATATCTGTCACTATTTGTGAATCACTTCGACCTTGGAGTATGTACTGAACTCGTGATCGACAGCTACTATCCTTTCAGATGAGAGCCCCATTGCTCATATGGCCCGACCTATTTGTATTTGTGTGTGTGTGTTTATGTGTGTATGTGTGTGTGTGTGTGTGTGTGTGTGTGTGTGTATGTTTGTGTGTGTATGTGTGTGTGTGTATGTGTATGTGTGTGTGTTTGTGTGTATGTTTGTGTGTGTGTGTATGTATGGTGTATGCGTGTATGTGTGTATTTGTGTGTGTGTGTTTGTTTGTGTGTGTGTGCACATATACGTTTATGTAGACAGATTTTGCAGACATACTCACCATTTAGATAAGGGGTTCTCAACCTTTCCCCCCTTACATGCTCTGAGTATCATTAGACCATCGACCCGTACCTCCATTAACCTGACGCAAAATAGAAAACGGTAATATATTGAGACTAATTGAATATACAATGGCCCCGGAATGGATATCAAATGGTTCAAATTGTAATGACTTTATTCATCAGTTAAGCATTAACATAAAAAAACAATGTACAATGTTCTCTCCCTGCACATCTAAATGTTTAAGTAATATTTCGGTAGTCATCTAAATACCGAGAACCATTGGAGTGTTTGCGAACTCCAGGTTGAGAACTCCTGGGGACGTCACTCTTCTTCCTTTGACCACGTTCAGTCATTGCTGGCACTGTAATATGTAGTCACCTGTACGTTGGTGAGCGTTTTTTTCTTTCATGTTTTCTTTTTTGGGTTTATGTATCTGCAAGAAATTTTCACATGTGCGTGCATCCACGTGCGTACAAAAAAATATACAGCTTTTCATAGATATACATCAAATTATGTCAATCTATTATTATTTACTATTTACCTGTTTGTTTATTATTTAACTATACCTATGCATTTATTTATTTTATTTATTATTATTTATATTATTATGATTGTTATTTTATTTGTGTTTTATTTTTCATTATTATTATTATATATTTTTTCGCATCCGACCTAGTTATGGACCAAAAGGTCTCCTGTCGGCATGCTCCGCCTTTGTAATCCTTTGTAAACAAATGATCTCCATCAAACACGATGGGAGATCCTGAACGTCATTGTACATTCATTTTGCAAATGAAGAGTCGACTGGTTAAACAGAAGGAAGTTAAAACAGATCAAGGGAATAAGAAATGAGCCGCAGAAGGTCTTCGGCTAAAGAGTTCTTTGTATTTCGAGATACCAAAGAGCGGAGAACTGCGAGTTCGAGCTCATACTCCGAGTTCGATGAAGGAGGACATCTTCGAGGAGAGAAGACGTCTTCGAGGAAGGCGAGGTCTTCAGCGGCTCAAGCGTTCTTCATACTTCGAAATACCGAAGAGCGGAGAATTGCGAGTTTGATCTCAAAATCCGAGTTCGATGAAGGAGCAAGTCTTCGGCCGAAGAGTTCTTTGTGTTTCGAAATCACCCAAAACGGCGAACTACGAGTTCGATTTCAGAACCCGAGTTCGAGGATGAAGAAGTCTTCGGCTGATGAGTTCTTCGTGTTGCGAAGTACCGAAGAATAGGGAATTGCGATTTCGATATCAGAATCCGAGTTTGAGGAAGGAGTACGTCTTTGGTCGAAGAGTTCTTCGTGTTCCGAAGTACCGAATAACAACGAACTACTTTTTTTTTTAATCTCGGGATCGGAGTTCGAGGAAGGAAAAAGAATGTTTAATAAAAAGAATAGAATTAGTAACAACAAAGCGAACGCTGAAATAATTGTTCGTTTTAAGAGAAAATGGCAACTTTATGAATAGGAATAACAGGTGATAAGGGACATGGAACTGCCTAGTGTAGGCCTTATGGCCTCTTGCAGTTTCCATTCTTCGTATGTTTTGTTTTTCGTGTTCCGAAATCTCGAAAAATGGTGAACTACGAGTTCGATCACAGAGTTCCCGCGATGTGCATCTTTAAACATTCGTTTTCGACTTCTCTGGTTTTATTGTTAGAGCCGAAGTGACTCCAAAGGAATGTTAATAAAGGTCACGAGCTGTTTGTTATGAATGTAATTACGTCTCTATGAACTATTCAGGAACGAATTTATGGTATGCATCGTTGAATTTAGTTTTGGTGTTATTACAAGCAACCAAAAGAATGTTAATGAAAATGGGGAGTATTGTTTGTAGTATATATTTTTTTCTGATTTTGCTTTTATTATTACTTTTACATATTTTCTCTTTATCTATTTATATTATCTTATTATTATAATTTTTTATATATGTGTATGTGTGTTTTGTTGCAGTGACTCGGCCTTTTAATTTATAGAGGATCCACACACTCTTTAGTAGCCGATGCACGTATGATATTTTTCATAATATTTGGCTTGTACGATACTGCATGACGAAATAAGAATATGAATATATCAATCTTGGTACGTATCAGTACTTGGTTCCTTTCCTATGAAGAAGGCGCCCAACGCAAAATGAATAAAATTCCTTGGCGGAAACCCAATAAAATGGAAAAATGCCAACCAATACGGAAGGAGATGCTGAAGGTTAAGCTAGGTTGGTGATCACTATTATACGCAGTTGTCTGCAAAGGAAAAGAGTGAATAGATAATATGAATAAATAGATAAACAAAGAAAGGAATAATTAATTGAATAAATAAATGAATAATGAAATCAATAAATAGATTAAATGAATAGATAAAACGATAATGATAATGATTATATTGCTACTGCTGGCTGATGGTGAAAACGATAACTGTTGTTGTCCTGTGGATAAATATAAGTGAATATATATATATATATATATATATATATATATATTTATATATATATATTTTCATATATATATATATATATATATATATATGCATGAGAAATCACATAAACTCGTGATTCTAAATATGCGGAAAAACCACCAAGGAAAAAGATAAACTGATGAGCAAGCGCTTTCGTCTATTCAGACATCCTCAGGTCATCAGTTTATCTTTTTCCTTGGTGTTTTTTCCGCATATATATATGTATATATATATATATATATATGTATATATATATATGTATATATGTATATATATGTATATATATATATGTATATATACATATATATGTATGTATATATATATATATGTATGTATATATTTATATGTATGTATATATATATATGTATGTATATATATATGTATATATATATATATATAATGTGCGTGTATATATATATATATATATATATACATTATATTATTCCGTTTATATACTCTTCATTTAGACAATTGCAATAATAGTAATGACTAAATGACTATATAATTTCTCAAACAATAGCAATGAAAAAATATTACCAGTTGAAATAATGAACGTTGGCTAGGGGGAATGGTGGGTAGCATACCTTACCTGGCTACCCCGCCTATATGGGGAATGCACCTTTTGATGCATTTATGCGCAGTGATGACGTAATACATATGGTCGAGCGGTTTTGAGCGTCGCTACTTTCGGGGGAGGTCAAAGTGACGGCAAATCGAACTGTGCCACCAGCGAGTTGGACCAAGGGCATGGTTTGTTAAATTCCACGTTACAAAGTCCTCTGTTAAACCGATTTTGATGAGTAATTATCATATTAATCAGTTACAGGTATTTCTTTCGCTGTGCATTGTGGGAGTTGTAACCAGTAGTCAACCCTTGTCCACATTTTCTTTAGCTAATTGCACGAGTATGTATTACATACCATGTCCTTCTTGCTACGAAACTATGTTCTTCTATGAGTCATCTCAGCAATGTATAGGGTTTTAGTAATTTTGTTAGAATTATCGGTAAGGAAGGAAATAAAAAATATAAATTTCTCTCTCTCTCTCTCTCTCTCTCTCTCTCTCTCTCTCTTCTCTTTTTTTTTTTTTTTTTTAGTCTGGTGTTTACAAATGCTAATTGCTCATTAGTATCAATAATAATTCTGCTTCAAATAGGTAGTATAGAGTTCCTTCGGCTGAGTATGAATACTTTTATCGCTCGTCTACTTAAAAAAAATAAACATCATGAATATCATTGAAAAAATAAAGTTAATCGATGAGTCAATTAACGGTTGTCGAGACTTCAACCTTTGCCTTAAATGCTAGGACAGCCCGGGGAGCTGTTACAAGGTAAAGAACCCGGGGTCGATTCCAAATACACCCACGTCATGATTTATAGCCAACATTGGTTGTAATTAGCTATCAGCTGGGAATGACGTGTTGTGAAGCCCTATACACGGCACTTGTTATGAAAGTGGTTATCTCGTTCAGATAAACACAATTTGGGTTCGGTGGCCGGTTTTGTTGCTGCGCGTAAATGCAACGGTGGTTGCTGACGTTCAAACCATCGACTTAATGACCGTGATGCTGAATTCCGCCTTGGTATGAGTGGATTATATTACCGACAGACGCAGACTCGAAACCACTTTCGTTCGGACGCGATGTCGATTTTTTTTTCTTTTTTTTTTTGTTTGTTTATTTATTCATGTATATACACATTTGTTTGTTTGGTTTGTTGATTTGTGCATTTAGTTATATATATGCATTTATTTGTCTGTTTATTCACACTATTTATCTGTCTCGTGAATTTTGCTTTCCGGTTTATCTTTTTATCTATCTATTTTTCAATTTACTTTTTCTTTACCCATCTACTTATCTATCTATTTATTAATTAATTTATTTGTTTATTTATACATCTATTTATCTCTCCCGTAAATCTGATTGCTTGTGGGGTTGATCTTTGTCTCTATTTATTGATTAATTGAGATTTTACTTATCCATCTATTAATTTACTTATTCATCTTTCATCTTTTTACGTTTTCTATGTATTACTTTTGCGTGAGGGGACGGAGGGGGGTCGCCGATTTAATGAAGCGGCCTTGCTGTGAATGTGCTGTGTCTTGCTGCATTGCTTCTGACCCAGGGCAATGGGCGAGATGCAAGGATGACCCGTCATCCAGGAGGAGCCCAGAGGGGAGGGGGTGAATGGGAGTGGAGTATGTGGGGATGGAATAGGTGGAAGCGGATTTTATGCCTTTTTTTTTTTTTTTTTTTTTTGGAGGACTACCTCCCTTGTAAAGGGGAAAAGCCGTTTTTATATGTATGAGAATGTATGTATGTATGTATGTATATGTATGTATTACTTTTCTACTAACGAAAGTGTTAACACAACTTCCCATTTTCTTTTGAGCTGCAAAAAGAAAAATGGGAAATATGCATCTCAAGTGGATGACATAAAGTTCTCAAGACACACAAACAATAAAAGCGTCAAAGAGAGTTTGTTGCTGCGAATACCTTAAATCTGGGTTCTTTCTCTACACTGACTAGAATGATTAGGTCAGGAGAAGGTCCTACGTGCTTTCTGGTACCAAGAGGTTGGTCAAACTAACATCTGGTGGGCTGGAGGTAATTTGTCAAAGATTGGAGATAATTAAGAAAAAAGATAATCTTCATAAAGCCAGGGGAGTTCATTCATCTGAAACGATGAACCCTATTCTTCTTCTTCTTCTTTTTAATCTTCTTATTGTTCTTCTTCTTCTTCTTCTTTTTAATCTTCTTCTTTTTAATCTTCTTTTTAATCTTCTTCTTCTTCTTTTTAATCTTCTTCTTCTTCTTCTTCTTTTTAATCTTCTTCTTCTTTTTAATCTTCTTCTTTTTAATCTTCTTCCTCTTCTTCTTCCTCTTCCTCTTCTTCTTCTTCTTCCTCTTCATCTTTCTCTTCTTCTTCTTCCTCTTCTTCTTTTTCTTATTCTTCGCGTTCTTCTTCTTCTTCTTCAAGCGGTGAAGGATTTTGCTCATCTAAACAGAAGCATCCAGAGGTCGACAGGATAGATGCTTTAGGCAACAGCTCCCCCTCTGAATTAGTTCTTCAGAAGCGTCTCTAATCCTTTAGCCGTGAGGGATTTCCTCTCAATTAAATGTCAATCATCTCGCCACGGATGTGGTCTGAAGGCAAAAAAAAAAAAAAAAAAAAAACAGCAGCCAGAATAGATATAAAAATATAAAAACAAAACGAAAGAATTGATTTCCGGGTAGTGGTGAGATAACAGAGACGAGGTTAGGGTTAACCTAGTTACGTTAGATAGGGCGGTTTACCAATGTAACATTGATTAAGTTAAGAACCGCGGGCTTAACGATGTGACTTGGATCAAGTTAAGAACAATATGGTTTCTAGAATCCATCAAAGACCAATGGACAGCGAACATTACTAGATTGTAGTTAGAACTGCCTCTCTAGAACCCCGAGCAGACTCGCGAAATCAAAGTTATCTTTCCCTTTCTTCTATTCTAGAATACCCTGAGCGGGAAGCATATGCTAGGTTTTGACAGCATAGCTCGTCCTCGTCGCAGCATTCTTTTAAACGCATCAGTGTGTAGAAGACCAATAGCCTACGCCAGGAGGCGCTGAGTAGCTGCGGCCGAAGCCGTCACCTTGGCACTATACTCTTGGACTCATGTGCCAGGTAACAGTCGTTGATGGGAACCGGATAAGAGTGCGGGATTCGAACCCGGAAGTGAGCAAGACCGGGACGCCTCTGATTACGTCACAGGGTCATAAAAAGCGTAGACTAAATAACGTTAATTCACAAAGGATTTAAAAGAATTACAAAGGCGGAGCATGCCGACAGGAGACCTTTTGGTCCAAACTTAGGTCGGATGCGAAAAAAAATCATAATAATAATTAATAAATGAATGAATAAAAACTATAATAATGTAAATAATAAATAAAATACATAAATGAATGCATAGGTATAAATAATAGGTTAAATAATAAACAAACAGGTAAATAGTAAATAATAATAAATTGACATATAACTAATAATGAATGAGAATCAAGCATATAATGATAAACAAACAGACAAAAGATAACAAAACAAATAAATAAGATAAATGATAATCATTACAGCATCTTTAGGTGTTTATCTAAATGGTTTGCTATAGATGACCAGAACGGTCATAGAGGTAATTAACAATAAAAACTATATTATTCCAGGGCTGACCGCTCATATTCTTTTTAAATCACTTATAAAGACTCAGTATTTGACAGGTTTAAGACATTTACTACATTTACTGGATTTCGATAAGCGACCACAGTAGAGACCGAGGCAACTACCAACAAAACTACCAACCTCTTGCAAGGGCTGACCACTCCTGCTCTTTCAGACCGGGTAGCAAGTCTCGGTTGTTGTCAGGTTTACTGCATCTACTGTGCCAGGTTCGTCTGTCCCCGGTTATACTTCGGGAGAAAGAGACAAGTTGAGGTTCTGTGGGATTCGGCTCCCTCGAAGTTCGGCTGTCGAAGTTCAACAAAACTGCAAGAATTGAGATGCTCCGGAACCAGTTTGCAAGGAGGGTCTCCGGGGTGGAAAGAGGAGGAGGAGGAAGGGGAGGAGATGGAGGAGGAGGAGGAAGGGGAGGAGGAGGGGGAGCTGGTTTTTGCAGGGAGAGATTGCTAAAGTGGAAAGAGGAAGAAGAGGAAGAAAAGGAGTACGAGGAAGAGGAGAAGGGAGGAGGAGGAAGAGGAAGAGGATGAAGAGAAGGAGGAGGAGGAAGGGGAGGAGGTAAAGTAGGAGGAGGAGCAGGAGGTGGTTATTGCAGGGAGAGATTGCTAAAAGTAGAAAGAAAAGGAAGGGGAAGAAAAGTAGGAGGAAGAGGATGAAAAGGAGGAAGAGGATGAAGAGGAGGAGGAGGAAGAAGAGGAGGTGGAGGAAAAGGAAGAGGTGGACATTGCAGGGAGAGATTGCCAAAGTGGAAAGAGGAGGAAGTGGATGAAGAGGAGGAGGCAAAGGAAGATAAGGAGGAAGAGGTGGGTGTTGTATTTAGAGGTCTCCGGTGTGGAAAGAGGAGGAGGAAGAGGAAGGAGAGGAGGAAGAGGAAGAGGCGGGTGTTGCAGAGAAAGTCCCCGGACTGGAAAGAGGAGGAGGGGGAAGAAGGAGAGGAGGAGGAGGAGGAGGAAGGTGTTGCTGGGAGGTCTCCGGCGTGGAAAGAGGAGGAAGAGGAAGAGGTGGATATGGGAAGAATACAGAGTGGAAAAATTGAGGACGATGATATTAAAGAAGAGGAAACGAAGAAAATGAAAATATATTTTGGTTAGATTTTTTCCCTCGAATTCGAACGAAACCGACGGTAGTGTTAACTTGAAAAAAAAAAATCTTAAATTGTTTAAGAGGTTGTTAGGAGGATAGTTAAGACAGTTTGACCTTGATTCTTTGTTTAACCCCCATTGTTAACGTCTTTCTTAATCTCTTCTGGATCCAGCTTTTCCTTAAAATCCATGAAATTGTTCTGAGAAAATAAGAAAACGGAAGAAGTCGGTGTAAAGGAAGACGAAAACAAAATTTCTTAAAGAAGCTGCAACGTGAAGAAATTCGAAAACGAAGCGAAGGTAAAAAGGAGAAGAAGAAGAAGAAGAAGAAAAAGAGGAAGGTCAAGAAAATAGCGAAATCTGAAAAGAGACGATTCATTATCCAAATCCTTTATTTGTTTGTTTATTATTTTTCATTATTATTCGTTCATTTGTTTATTCATTTATTTGTTTATCTATTTTTTATTATTAATTCATTTACTTATCATTTGATTATTTATTTGTCATTTATCACTTATTTATCTATTCTTTATTCATTCATCTATTTATTAATTTATCTTTTCATCTATTTATTCGTTTATTTATCTAACTATTCATCTATTTTTGTTAAGAAAAGACCCGACGCTGAGACCCCTTCTTGGAGGACATAGGAGACAAATCTTCAAAAATGGGACTCGTTTCTAAAGGAGGGAGCAAGATTTCTTCATTACTCTGGCTCTACAGCAACAACAGCTCCTCTGATGTTCTTAACGGCGCTGCATCAGGACGGGTCCTCCAAAACACGAAGAGTTAGGATGGGCAGCTGGAGGAATTTTGGTTTGTTCTCGAAATTCTTTTCTCTTTAAGAAATTTTGGTTTGTTCTCAAAATTATTTTCTCTTTAAGAAATTTTGGTTTGTTCTCGAAATTCTCTTCTCTTTAAGAAATCTTGGTTTGTTCTCTAAATTCTTTTCTCTTTAAGAAATTTTGATTTGTTCTCGAGATTCTTTTTCTTTAAGAAATTTTGGTTTGTTCTTGAAACTCTTTTCTCTTTAAGAAATTTTTTTTCTCGAGATTCTTTTTCTTTAAGCAATTTTGTTTGTTCTTGAAATTCTCTTCTCTTTAAGAAATCTTGGTTTGTTCTCTAAATTCTTTTCTCTTTAAGAAATTTTGATTTGTTCTCGAGATTCTTTTTCTTTAAGAAATTTTGGTTTGTTCTTGAAACTCTTTTCTCTTTAAGAAATTTTTTGTTCTCGAGATTCTTTTTCTTTAAGAAATTTTGGTTGCTCTCGAGATCCTTTCTATTTTAAGAAATGGATTAATCCATATGCAGTACAAAGGTATAAATTTGTCTTGTGAAGATGGTCTGGTCTAAACATACAATTTGGCTAATCCCACTTTCTCTCTCTCTCTCTCTCTCTCTCTCTCTCTCTCTCTCTCTCTTTGTCTCTTTCTCTGTCTGTCTATCTCTTCCTCTTTGTCTTTCTCTCTGTCTGTATCCCCCCCCCTCTCTCTCTCTCTCTCTCTCTCTCTCTCTCTCTCTCTCTCTCTCTCTCTCTCATTCTCACTCCTCTCTCTCTTGCACATTGCACGCCGAGATGCAATATACACCAATGTCTCACATGTTGTACTACGAGACGTCTCTGCATTTCCTTGTGATGCAAGAGGCAATTCTCCGTGTCACGATCCCGGACACAGAAGACGGCGTGGGACCCCACCTGCTCAGGTGGAGGAGAACGCGTTCCCGGCCAGTGAGTGTCCTCTGTTCCCCAACGACGATGCTGATGGTGTGGCAAAGACGCGAGCTCGAGCACCCTCGCAGGGGCTGATGACAGCGCGCGAATGTAAAGATTGCGATTTTGTTATTATTTCTTTTTACTGTTGTTAGTATTGATGTTATTGTTGTTTACATTGTTGGTATTGGTATTGTTGTCATTATTATTGTTATTATTGTTATTTGTTATTATTATTATTATTATTATTATTATGATTGATTTATTATCATCATCATCATCATCATCATCATCATCATCATCATCATCATCATCATCATCATCATCATCATCATCATCATCATCATCATCATTACTACTATCGTGATGATGATGATGAGGAGGAGGAGGAAAAACCCACACAGCCATTGTTGCCACATCAGCTCTTGCAGAACTGATGGAAACTGTGCTCGGGAGAAAGCTTAAGATCAAAAGAGCTCTGAGCCCACATCCTTATGTGTTACTGTTCCTTAACCTTCTGGAGATAACTTCGATACTTAATGAAATCGCCAGACATCCATTACATCCTATTAGACTTTGCTCAGTGGCCCATCTTATGAGACGCTGTTCTCTACTTGTGGGTCACAGTCCACAAGTTTTGAGCTGCTGGGTAGAGAGAAGACGAATTTCGAGCTTGACAATGACAGAGGCTTCTAGTCGCCTTGCAACCCGACCGGGATAACTCACGCAGTCTCTTGCAACCGTCTGTTGCATTCTGAGATCTGTCAATCAAATTCGCTGTATCATATTGCAATGCATTTCAAAGACCTTAGCTACTGATGAGATCATATGGCACACATTCCATTGTATTGGGAATGTCTATCGGATTTCATGTAACTTGTTGGCGAAGCTTTTAATCAAAGAATTGAAACTGGAAACGGTTAGAGAGAGAGAGGGGGGGAGGCTCAGGAGAGAGAGGTGGGGAGGGAGAGAAAAGGAAAGAGAGAGAGACGGGGGAGGAGAGAGAGGGGAGAGGAGATAGAGAGAGTGAGAGGGGGGAGGGGGGAGAGGAGAGAGAGATGGGGTGAGAGGAGAGAGAGAGGGGGGAGAGGAGATAGAGAGAGGGGGATAGGAGAGAGAGAAAGAGAGAGAGGGAGGGAGAGAGAGGGGAGAAAGAGAGAGAGAGAGAGAGAAGAATTATGGTCATGGGGATTAGCTTTAAGAGAGTCTAAGAGATGAAGGGTCGATGATGGGATGGCCTCGACCCCGATGAACCTGATGACAGAAACCACATATTCTATTCTGGTCAAAACTAGACAAACGTTAAGTCTCAAGTCTACCCCTTAACTCAGCCTTTCTTAGCCTGGGGTTCTAGAACCCTCTAGAGGTGCTGAAATAAATTCTAGTTAGTGCTGGGAAGTGTTGCATACATGGCGGAAATGCCCTTCACTTTCCTCTATCCTTCTAGTTACTAGATATTAACCAAAATCAAGGGAGTGCTACACTGCCTAGACCGGACTACTACAGGGGTTCCCCTTGGGTCGGAAGAGATTAAGAATTGCTGCTTTA
>NC_134795.1:21002568-21012568 GCF_046742065.1 Oratosquilla oratoria | reverse complement strand
CAAGTGCTTCTATTCTAGGGAACAACAAGGAAACCAAGAAATGGGTTAGGGTAAGGGAGGATCTATAAGGGTGTGACGTAAGGTTGTAAATATAGATTGCAAGCAAAATTACATTAGATTCTAGAAAACATGACGGCGTGTCTTGGTGATTCTAGATTTAGACTAAGTCGGTTATGTTGACCTAGGTTGGCCTGCTTGGCCATGATGACGCACTTTACGGTTTTTTCTGGCTAATACGCTGAGCGGTTTTGTTCATTTAATAGAGTGATAGGGTAGAGAAAGATTAAATTTGGTTTCGTTATTTGATAAAAGAAAAGAAATGGCTGGGTTGGATGGTTTTAGATTGAGCTCTTCATGAAAATTTTGCTTTGATCTTGCCATTTCACTTTTTCTTTTTCTTTTTCTTTTTCTCATTTGCAAACGCGGAGTCATGAAGTAATTTACAAAAGAAAAAATATATGTGAAGTTATTTTTCTTTTCTGGTGAGTTTTTTTCAGTTGTATTATCCTGTTATCATTCGGATAGCAAATTTAGCTGAATAAGAATATCTGACTTTTAATCTTGGGGCCACAAAGTGAACAAGTTCACAGAATGAACAACCAAAGACTACTAAACTTAATCACTTCTGATTGGTGATGCCCCCTCAGCTGAATAAACTCGTTTATGAAGAATGATAATCGAGTTAGTTAACTTCCTCAAACCTTCTCCCTTGCTATCTTTATGACTTCACCTCTTTGGTGTGATATTGTGTGATAATTTCTCTAGGGATAGAAGCGCTAGTCAACGACAAAAATTGCTTCATTTTGTTGCTGTGAGGGTGTTCTTCCCGTCATCGTGGTAATCCTTTGGCATGACGACGTCGGACAAAGAAATAAATATATAAATAAATAAACAAATAGATAAGATATACATGCATACATATACCAAGGCTTTTTCCCCCTTCCAAGGGAGGTAGCCAAAAAGGAAAAGGCATAAAATCATTCCCACCCATTCCATCCCTGAATGCACTCCACACCCCTCCACCCTCCCTCTTATCTTAGCACCTTAGAAGAAAGGGACGAGGAGTGGGACTAGGCATCCTTCTCCTTGTAGCCCCACAGGGGACATTCCTAAACGAAAAAGTAAAAAAGAAAAGATAAGATATAGATACTATAAATAAGATGAAATAAGATAGAATAGCCAAGGTAAGAATAGATAAGTAGATAAAATTCAAGCAAACAAATGAATTCATAAATACATAATTAAGTAAATGTATAAGTGAATAAATATATAAATAGATGAATAATTAATCAATAAGATAAACAAATAAATATGTGAATTGATAAATAAATGAATAAATGGTTTTGGCATGACGTCGGACAAAGAAATAAATATATAAATAAGTAAATAAATAAATGAATATATAGATTCTATAAATAAGATGGAATAAGATAAAATAGCCAAGGTAAGAATAGATAAGTAGATAGAATTGAATCAAACAAACCAATTCATAAATGCATAAATAAGTAAATACATAAGTGAATAAATAGATAAGTATATGAATAATCAAGTTAATGAAAAAATAAAGAGGTGAATTGTTAAATAATTGAATAAATGGTTTTGCAAGAATTGTCAAGATTCCGCCCTTTGTATGTAGTGGTAATACAGGAAACCCCATCTCATTATCTTTTCATAATCCAGCCATAATTTTTCGGTGCAGTTTGGAAAAGAATTGATATAATGACAACAGCAATAAAAGTAAGAATGTTAATACCAGTGACTACAATCTAAGTCTCAACTTGGAATGGGGTAAGAGAACTGATAAATTCGAATCTTTAAGAAACAAATTTTACGGCCCAAAATGCGAGTATAATCTATCCTTTACTTTGTCACCCTAAAAGTTACGCGACTGGCAAAATGTCCTAATAGGGAATGCGTTTTTTTTCCTATGTCTTGCTTCATTGCTTCTGACCCAGGGAAGTTGGTGTGATACATATATTATGACCCGTCATCCACAAGGAGCTAAGATGAGAGGGAGGAAAGGGTGGTAGAGGGGAGTGAAATGGATTGGGAGTAGGTACGTGTCTTTGACTTGACTACCTCCCTTATAAGGGGGAAAAAACCCTTGGTGTATAGATAGATCATTATAAATGGTAATTGTGTTGGGAAGAGAGTGAGTGATGACAGTTATACAGTCCGGAAAATGTTCATTTTTGAGGTCAGTAGAACGCTGGTACTGTTCATCACTCACAGTGATGAAGCGTAAACGAACTATGACTCATAAATGGGTTGTGGAGGATGCCGACAGGAGACCTTTTGGTCCATAACTAGGTCAGATGTGAATTTTTTTTTAATGATGAAACAAAATATTATAGATAATAATAAATAAAATAAATGCAAAGGTATAGTTAAATAATAAACAAAAGGTAAACAGTAGATATGAAGGTAAACAGTCGATATGAATTGTTAGTAAAATTCCAGATTCATCCAAACACGGATATCTAACATGAAATATACGTTGTCCAATAGCTACTAACCTAACAGAATCTAACTTAACCTAACATAACAATTCCATGGAAAAAATAAAATAGATCTTTCAGATGCAAAGTAGACAGAAGTGGAAAGTGTGTTTGTGAGGTATTGGAATAGAATCTAGCTGATTTAGTGTTTGTGATCCCAAAGGACACTCGAGTAGAGATATGAGCCATTTAATTTCCTCAACAAAACGACAGGAAATTGCATCGCTAATATTTCTGAGTTCATTTGCCACCACAGCCAAATTTGTAGAACGCTCGACAAAGATATGTAGTATGGACCATGACTCCTAAATTAGTAGTTACGATGAATTCCTTTTTTTGGGGTGAGGAGGTATTTGTAACAATGAAAACGTCAGGCAAAAACCAGAATTAAAAGATTAAACGATCATCTTAGCTGTAATAGATTAACGAAGACATTTTTAACCCTCTAATGATTTGGTGTTTCGAAGTAAAAATAGAACCGTTTCGAGTTGTCTCAAACAAGAGAATCACTTGGCCGAAAATGGTCAAATGAAACCAACGTAGTCGAAATACATATTTTTGTAGCATAATCAGTGACCCGGGCCAAGGACTTCGCGATTGTAATCATACTCCACTCCAATAAGAAATTACACTCAACTCCTGCCGTTCAGCTCGGTGGAGTTGGTAGTCCTGCAGGCTCCTGCACCAGCGACACGAAATTCCTCACCTCCTTCAGAAAATATTATATTTCTCCACATTGTTCATAAGTTAGGAAATTTTGGTTTCGAATATTAGAAACAAGTCATTATACAACTGTAATAAGAATGTCAAAACTCGGTTGGGTAAGAAATTAAGTAATTATGTGGAGTTGAAGTTAAGGAAAAGAAATTATCGGTTTATACACATCTAACTTATAATCACCGTTTCCAGCAATTATGATAACAAGTGTAGAATAAAACATATGTTCCCTTACATAAACACCTGAACACGATGGTGCATTCAGATATTACATAGAAAGCCATAAAAATGAAAATTGATTTTTTTTATTAAAAAAAAAAAAAAATACGTCATGACGCTCCTGGCGTAAGGGAGAGAGGGAGGGAGGAGGGATGGCATTTGCTGACTCCATCCCTCCTCTTCCTTCTCTTCCTCTTCCCCCTCCTCCTCCTCCTCCTCCTCCTCCTCCTCCTCCTCCTCCTCCTCCTCGTCCTCCTCCTCCTCCTCCTCCTCCTCGTTCTCCATTACCCTTACCCGAGACTATTTCTATGTGATGTGAATTTATAAATAATCTGTGGAGACGGTAGGTAGAATACTCAAAAAGGCAAGAAAAATAAGATATATTATAAGTAAGACGAAAACTTTCTCATATTAATTAAATGATAAATAAGTTGGAAGAAGGAGAAGGAGGAAGAGGAGGAGGAGGAGGAAAGGAGTCGGCAAATACCAACCCTCCCTCCCTCCCTCCCTCCCTCCCTCCCTCCCTCCCTCCCACCACCGACCTCCCTCCCTCCCTCCCTCCCTCCCTCCCTCCCTCCCGCGAGCGTCGGAACACAAAATATTGATAAACATCCTTAATTTTTTTTTTTTTTTATGACTTTCTATGTGAAATCGGAATGCACCATCGTGTACAGTAGTTGTTTCTGTTGGAGAATACGTGTTTTATTTTACACTTGTTATCATAATTGTTGTAAACATGGATTGTAAGTAACGATGTGTATAAACCGATAATTTCTTTTCCTTGACTTCCACTCCATATATTCACTGTCTTACCCTATCGAGTTACGAAATGATTGAAACAAAATTTTCTTATTTTATGAAAAAAGTGGGAAAATGTGATATTTTCTGAAGGAGGTGAGAAATTTGCGCGTCGCTGGTGCCTCTGTGGAGCAGTAGTCTGTAGGGCTACCAACTGTACCGAGCCGCACGGCAGAAATCGACTGTAATTTCGTATTGGAATAGAGTATACACTGCCAGCACTAAAGGGTAGTCATGACAGTCCTGTCATTATCATAAAAGAGGTTTGTATTATGAATCTCTCTCTCTCTCTCTCTCTCTCTATCTATCTCTCTCTCTCTGTCTCTCTCTGTCTGTCTGTCTTTTGCGTGTGTGTGTTCATAGACAGACTAGTATCTTTAGTGGGAAGCTCGGTATGACTTCATGACGACAATACAAAATTCCATCCGCCTTGGATAACGTTTACATTGCATAAGGTTTTGATTGAAACGGTGCGTTCGAATAACAAAAAAAAAAAAAGAATCGCGTAAGACAAATTTTTGGAAGATCAAGGTCACTCAAATTTTCATATATGTATTCGTAAATTATTCAGAACCTCAAACATGAATAGATTGGGTGCCGCGGGGACTTAATTGAAAAGTTGAAATGAAGAATTGGTTTCAAATATAGAGTGTCTTTGACGACTGTGGCTGAGCGTTCATTGAGTAACTGGATGCATTGAAGCTTTCGATACTAAATCATTTCCACTCCCAGATCGGATATCAGGTGTTGATTTTCCAAATTGATTCGCTCGGAAATAGGCGAGTTTCGGAAATATTTCATTGGTCGAACAGCAATTAATGAGTTGCTTGCCCATCCAATCTCGTAATCAACTCAACCACTGCAGCAATGGAGGCTACTCTCATTGCTCTTTTCATTTATTTATTTATTCATTATTATTCGATGACGTCAAATGGTACCAAACCAAACAAACTCGAATTTACAATGGATACCGTCAGGGGGTGGTCATGAGTTCGGTTCCTGGGATCCGCTGCGTGCTTCTTGCCTTGGTTCTCGACAGCCCTGACCACGCGGGGAGGCGACCCAAACACCGTCCTAAAAAAAAAAAAAAAAAAAAAAAATATATATATATATATATATGTGTGTGTGTGTGTATGTATATATGTATATATATGATATATATATATACATATATATATATATATATATATATATATATATGGCTTGCCCTCCAGTGGGTTTCTCACTTCCCACTTCGTGCGACTGGGATGGTGAGTTTTTACAGAGGGCAAAAGAACCGTTCTTGTATACCCTCTTCAGGCTGCCGTCAGGTGATTTTATTCAGTTCAGGAGGAGACTTCCAACAGTGCAAAGAAGAGGATTCCAGTGTAGGTGGAGACCAACAGAGTAGTTAACGAATGGAATAAACTTAGTAACCATGGAGTGAGCGCTGAAAGTATTTGTTGTTTTAAGATAAAGTTAGATAACTTTATAGATGGAGATGATGGGTGGTAGTGGGCTCCGGGCTGACTAGTGTAGGCCTTATGGTCTCTCGCAGTCTCCTTCATTCCTATATTCTTATGTGAACTCAGATGAGTGAGCAGCGGGTTGATGTAATTGAGGTATTCAAATGGGCCAAGGGCTTTAACAAAGATGGTGCAGGCAAGGTCATCATATTAAGAAAAAGGGGCAGGACTTGTAGTAATGGGTTCAAATAGAACAAATTTGGGTTTAAGGAGAAAATAGGCAAGAACTGGTTTACCAATAGAGCGCTGAAGCCATTGGTTGATTAAAAAAATGATTAGTTAACTTTATGGATGGGGATCACAGGTGGTAAGGGACATGGAACTGCCTAGTGTAGGCCTTATGGTCTCCTGTAGTTTCCTTCATTCTTATGTTTTTATGTTAACAAATAGAATAGACTTAGTAACCATGTAGTGAGCGATGAAACTATTATTTTTTTTAAGAGTAGATTAGATAATTTTATGAACAGTGATGATAGGTTTTTAGGGACATTGAACTGCCTAGTATAGGCCTTATGGTCTCTTTTAGTCTCCTCCATTCTTACGTTCTTATGAGATCGTGGCAGGGCCACAAGGTTCTTGAGAGATCGAGAGAGAACGACGTCGGTCTTCGTGGGCGTGGGTCGTGGTGTCTGGAAGGTCTCCGGAGTTGAACAAGAAGTGTTCTTGCAGAAGTCTTCTTGCAGAAGTCTTCAGGAGCTGAAGAAGGAGGAAGGGGTATTGGAGATCCCTCCCGTTACGAATTGGGTCCACTGGTGGGGACAGTTGGATAAGGATCATCTTGGAGATGGGGAAGGAGGAGAACAAAACGGGAGGACGATCTTGAGGAGACAAGGAGATGTGTTCGGAGATTTGGTGGTCTTGTTTGGGATTTGCAAAGCGAGGACGAAGGGGACAGTAGTGGTTCTCGAGGGCAGAGAGAGAGAGAGAGAGAGAGAGAGAGAGAGAGAGAGAGAGAGAGAATTTAAGTGGAAGACAGTGAGAGAGAAAACAACAACAACAGGGATTTCAATGATGTCCAGAAGGTGACTTTCAAAATCAAGGTAAAAGTAAATAAATGAATACATAAATAAAAAATAGATTAACTAATAGATAAATTGATATATAGATATACAAATAAATAAGTACTCAAATAGATAAATAGATAAATGAATAGATAAGTGAAAAAAAATACAATATAAATGAACAGATAGATTAGAACACAGGAAATGAATAACCAAATAAACGAATAAATTTACAAACAAATAAATAAATACATTAATAAATGAACGAATAAATGAAGGTAGAATGAATATAAATGAATAGATAATTAACTATTCTTAACAAAAGGCCCTCTCCCCCTTATAAGGTGGTATGTTTGGTTTTTTGGTATGTATGTAATGAACTAAAGTGAATAAATAAATATATATACATATATATATATACATATATATATATATATATATATATATATATATATATATATATATATACTGTATATAAATAAAGAATAAATGAATAAAAGATAAATAATCAAGTGAAAGGAACATGTAAACGAAATAAAAAAAGGTTCCGTTGTTTTAACACTTTTGTTCCAATGCGTCTTTGTGCTGAACAAAATCACCTGGCGGCAGCCACCCCAAATCGTGAATAACAGTGAAGTGGCTGAAAAGATGTATAGAGAGCAAAGAGAGGGAATAAATTCGAGAAAGAGAAGATATATACATATACCGACTGGAGAACCTCGACGATAAGAAATAGACTTTGGGGGGGATGAAGAAAGACCAAGTAGAAAGGAAGAGTCAAACGACAGAATGATGGAATGAATGTTGAAGCCGGATGTCCTGAAGAAAGGAGAACGGGGTGGGGATGGGGAAGGGGGTGAGGGAAGGTGAGAGGGAGAGAGAAGGGGGAGAGGGAGAGAGAGAATGGGGCGAGGGGGAGGGGAGGGGGAAGAGCCTAGAGGAGATGAAATGTAGACAGATCGAGGGCCAATCTCCTCTTCGGGGAGTTTCTTTGGTTGATGAGCTCCATCGAAGTCTTGGATTGACTTCGTGTTCCGTCCGTGGTTCTGGAGGCCTTTCTGCATACTCCAGCGTGTATGCGTTCGAAGTCCCCCGAAGGACCTCTGGGGATTTGGCAGGACAAGGAGTGGGGGGATTCCGTCGTAGCTGGAAAGTGAAGGAAGGTTCTTGTGAATTACCTCAATGCGAAGATAAAAAGTACCTTTTCTTTCTGGGGGTTTTCGTCTTTCCCGAAACGATACTCGACAGGTTCTTGTTGTTATTATGGAGTTAGTTTCACCGGCGGTTCTATCCTTGTGCACGGTTTCGCGCTGTTGTTGTAAGTAAACTATCTCATAGTGAATGGATTTGAGGTGGCCTTCACTCGATGTACAACTAGTGGTAAAAAAAAGTAAATAATAAAAAAAAAAATAGATACATAAGTAAATTGATAAACAAATGAGTAGATACGTAGATGAATAAGTAGATGAATAGATAAATAGAAAAATAGATTAACAAAGCCGTGAATGAGGTTCTGAAGAGTACTTATGAGGATCTCATGAGAATTTATGAAGATTATGAGGAGTGCATCGTGAAGTTGTCTTTGGTGGACGACCTTCAGGAGTTTTTGGATGTCGTCATCTGCCAAATTATCTTTTTGCCTGAAGTTTCCTCGAATTACATAATTTCCTATTTTGCATGTCCTCTTCACTTTCTTTCCATTTCCTCCTACTCTTCCCTCGCCTCCTCTGCCTCCCTATCCTCCTCTTTCTCCACCCTCTTCGCCTCTTCCTCTTTCTCCTTCTTCGCCAGTCCATCTTCTTCTTCCTCTTCTTCTGCCTCTCTTTCTTCCTCTTCCTCCTCCTCCGCCTCTCTTTCCTCCTCTTTTTCCTTCCTCTTCGCCTCTTCCTCTTTCTCCTTCGCCAATTCATCTTCCTCTTCCTCTTCTTTTGCCTCTCTTTCTTCCTCTTCCTCCTCCTCTGCTTCCCTTTCCTCCTCCTCCTCCTTCTCCTCCCTCCTCGCTTCTTCCTCTTTCTCCTCCTTTGCCAATTCATCTTCCTCTTCCTCCTCTGCCTCCTTTTCCTCCTCTTCCTCTTTCTCTTCCTTCGCTAATTCATCTTCCTCTTACTCCTCCTCTTCCTATTTCTCCTTCCTCTTCGCCTCTTCCTCTTTCTCCTTCTTCACCAATTCCTCTTCCTCTTCCTCCTCTGCCTCCCTTTTCTCCTCTTCTTTTTCCTCTTCTTCTTCCTCCTCTTCCTCCTTTCCTCCTCCTCTTTTTCTTACATCTCCTCCTCTCCCTCCTTCTCTTTCTCTTTCTTTCACTTTTCAACTTATCTTTCTCTTCTTTCTCCTTTCTTTTCTCCTTCGCTTTCTCCTCTTTCTTCTCTCATTCTCTTTCTTTTTCTCCTCTTTCTCCTTCTCCCTCTCTTTCTCTCTCTCCTCCTCCCTCTTCTTCTCTTCTTTCTCCTTTCATTCTCCTTCTCTTTCTCTTTCTCCTTTTCCTTCCTTTTCTCTCTCGTCTCTCCTTCTTCTCCTTCTCTTTCTTCTTCTCTCCTTCTTCCTCTCCTCATCCTTCTCCTCCTACTCCTGCTTAAGCTAATTTTCATTATTATTCCAATGTTCATTGCCGTTCTCATTATCATGTTAATTCTCATCGTCATGGTAAGGCAAAGTCTCACGTTCATTCTCATTCTCATTTTCATTCTTATTCTCATGCTATTTTTTTCTTTTATCATGATCATGCTCGCTTTCATGCTCTTTCTCATTCCTATTACCATTCATGCTCCTCTCCCCCTTTCCCCCACCCTTCTTCCTCTTTTTCTTCTCTTTTCCATTTCTCCTGTCCCTCTCCTTTCCCCTTCCTTCTGCGACTTGCATTAACGATAATTACCGGCCATTCTTTCTTTGCCAGTTTTTCGCCTGTTAATTGAAATTTATTAATTTTTTTTCTTTCTTTTTTTTTTAATCCTGTTGCCACTGCTTTCTCTGACAGACTTTCTCTTTTTCTCTTTATCCTCCTCATGCTCTTACTCTTTTATTGCTTTGGTTTCCTCTCTTTTCCTCTTTTTTTTATCGAGTCCTTTGTCCTACACTCTGTCCTGTGACTACCACGCAGGTCTTTGATCCAATTTACACAACCTGGACAGTTCCTAATCTTTCTCTCTCTCTTTTTCTTTCGCTCTTTTCATTTATTTTCGTGGATATTATCTTATCTTGATGTAGTTCCTCTTGTATAACTGAACTTCTCTCTTTTTTCTTGTTTTGTTTTATACTTATTTTTATT
>NC_134795.1:20970068-20995068 GCF_046742065.1 Oratosquilla oratoria | reverse complement strand
AGAAGAAGAGGCTGCATAAGAGGAGGAGGCTACATATGAGGAGGAAGAGGAGAAGATTACACACAAGGAGGAAGAGGAGGAGGCTACATACGAGGAGGAAGAAGAAGAGGCTGCATACGAGGAGGAAGAGGAGGCTGCACATGAGGAGGAAGAGGAGGAGGCTACATATCAAGAGGAACAAGAGGAAGAGGAAGAGGAGGAGGAGGAAGAGGAGGAGGAGGAGGAAGAAGGAGCGGAGTTATAAATGGAACTGATAGTGATGTTGGTGATGATGGTGTTGGTGGTGGTGATGGTGGTGGCCGTGGTGATGATATTGGAAGAAGAGGAGGAGGTGTAAGCGTTGGAGGTGGTGGTGGAGGAGGAGAGGGAGGAAGTGGTGGAGGAGGAGGTGTTGTAAACACTGGAGGTGGTGGGGATGGAGGAGGAGGAGGTGGAGGTGGAGGTGAAATCAGGAAAAAAGAGGAAGAGAGAGAAAGAGAGAAAGAGAGAGGAGCCTTATTATTTAACCATGGCCTCTGTTCTTGGAGATAATGTCACGCTGAAGAGGCAAAGCCATAGAGAAATTTAAGGAAGAAAAGGAGGAAGAAGAAGAGGAGGAGGTGGAGGTGGAGGATAAGGTTAAAGATCGGCTCGTAAGTGATTAGCTTCCACAAAATCAAAGGAGATTTTTTTTTTCTTCCTCCTTGGCAAGATTTTCATTTTTTTTTTTTTCTTTTTTTTCTTTTTTTTTTAAGCTTTGACCTCTATGAACGCCTTCGACTTTACAGCCTCCAGGGTCGCCTTTTCGGTAGGTCTTCGATATAGACGCCCAGAAACCTACCGAAGTCCTCTGCCGGGGGCGGGGAATGGGTATTCAAAGACTATGCGTGTATGGAACCTTAATTAAACGGAGAATGTTTCGTTTGTTGCAGCTTTTCAAGTACATAGATGCAGAAGCTATTCCCACGTCTGCGAACGGATAAGGAAGTGATGTCCTTCACCTGTGTTACTTTCTCATCAATTCCGAGACGTATAGAAAACACAAGAGTTAATATCGTGCGTTTGCGGAAGCTTGCTAGCCGAGCGGGCTAGGACGTCGTTACTTACGGCGAAGGTCGAGAGGGATGGCGGTTCGAATCCTGTCACCGGCGAAGTTGAGCCAAGGGTATGGCTCGTTAAAGTCCACGCTACAAAGTCCTCTGTAAGGGGCACCTTCCTAGCCACCCGACAAGGGGGTAGTTCGTGATGTTAAACCATATAATTTTGTGTCTGTGTACTTGAGAAAGCTTCAACACGCAAAGCATTGTACATTTGATAAATGTTTCATCCTCACATGATGTCTGGCAATTCTCTCGGCAGACTCTCCCGAAGAGAAATATGGGAGGGCTCTCGAGGGTTCTTGGACTTTCTTCAAATGACGTCGACCCGTGACCTTTCTTGACCTTGGATAGCAGGCGGCGGCACACTAGGCTAGCATGCTACTTGCTGTTGCTACTTCCCTGGACTAGAAACAACTTTGGCTACGATATTCTAGACTTCCGTTCTCTTAGTTCGTCATTCAGCTTTCCACTTCATGACGCATAAGTAATTTGACATTTTGGAAATTCGAAAAACAAGAGACCGTAACCGAAGTCGTCTCTACCCAAACGAAGTAGCAAAAGCAAGTAGCATGCTAGCGAGAAAAGATGACGAGGGAGGGAAGGGTCGTGACAATTGTGCCAAGGCCTACGATGCGTCTTAGCTTCAGGGTCGTTTCAAGTTTGGTCCAAATCCGCCTTCGGGCTGCCATGGAGTTAACTATGGACCCTGGAAGTACAAGTATCAGGATCCACACACATACCCAACCGTCCCCATCCCCCGTTTTTTTCTCTCTATAGCTCTCTCATTATCTCCTCTCTCTCTTTATCTCCTCTCTCTCTCTCTCTCTCTCTCTCTCTCTCTCTCTCTCTCTCTCTCTCTCTCTCTCTCTCTCTCTCTCTCTCTCTCTCTCTCTCTTTCCTTTCCCTTATTGAGCTCATAGATTGCCCTGGGGCGGGGCGGGTGGTGGTGATGTAAGTACATATACCGGTATATGTAGGTACAATATATATATATATATATATATATATATATATATATATATATATATATATAATATATATATATATATATATATATATATATATATATTCATGGGGGTCAGCCATACATTTTTCTTTTTCATCTTTATTAATCTATCAATTTTATTTTACTCTTCTTCACTCTCTCTCTCTCTCTCTCTCTCTCTCTCTCTCTCTCTCTCTCTCTCTCTCTCTCTCTCTCTTTCACTGAGTTCATGCTGTATCATCACCAACAAATTTACCATTTGGTCACAAGAGACGAGACTGGCGCTCGTGAAAATCACTCTTGGGAATGAGAGGGAGACTCCATGCGAGATGCAGCGCATCAAGTACAACCACCGACAAATGGCGCCCGCCCAGACTTGTCATTTTGGTCTCCAGGTTTCCAGATTTCCAGGCGTTCCAGTTTTTGGTTGACGATGTATATAACCGGAGCATGAGAGAGAGAGAGAGAGAGAGAGAGAGAGAGAGAGAGAGAGAGAGAGAGAGAGAGAGACAGACAGACAGAAGAGAGATAAACAGGAGAGAGAGAAGTAGAGAGAGAGAGAGAGAGAGAGAGAGACGGACAGACAGAAGAGAGAGACAGACAAACAGACAGACAGACAGACAGACATACAGACAGAAGTGAGAGAGAGAGATAGAGAGAAGAGGGAGAGAGAGAGAGAGAGAGTGGTCAATTCCATAACTCTAGAGGAACATATACACACACACAACACACACTCGTAAATTTGTTGTTGTTGTTGTTGCTGTTGTTGTTGTTGTTTTTGTTGTTAGAAGTTCTGGTGTCAGTCTCACCCCTACCGCCTTCCCTACCCTCACCCTCCCTATCTGACCCTGTTCACACTAGCGGTTCCAACCGCCACGATTTGAACCGCGGCGGTTGAGTTACAATGTAAGTCAGTAATGAAGTTCACACACATCCTTGACTATGTGATACTCCCGCGGTTTCCGCGCGGTTCAAACCGCTAGTGTGAACAGGGACTCTGTGTAAACTTACTTGGTGGAGTTGGTATCCATGATCAAGAATTGGCTATTTGTGCATTCGTGTACCTCGCAACGACCATATTTGTGAAACGTGATGACATACTTATGAATACAGGCCTACCAACATGATTTCGGAATCCTTTTGCGAAGATGCAGCTCGCTCCAAAGGCCAAACCGTTAAGGATATTTGGAAAGAGATAAACTAGATTGTTAAGAAGAGCAATCGCTTCTGGTGTCATGGATATTTATGTCCCGCGAGCGAATAGGGTTTGGGGAACAGACCTCTCGTGTTCAAAATAAATAACATTTGGACAACGATGGTCCATGGCAGGGTCGGCGTATGAAACGCAAAACGTGGCCCAGTTTTGATGTTAATAAGGACATCTTGTTAATTCATTACTATCACGTAACCCACTAACTGCATTAGCCACTGAAATTTATGACTGTTTAGTGACTGGATGTCTGTGAGGGGTTGTTGTTGCAAGACAAAATTGACCAAAGATAAAAAGAAGAAGAAAAAGAAAATATTTCAATGGATTCTGTCCATTGGGAGTCGTAAGACCACTTTACCATTGCTTCTGTCCTGATGGGAGATCTCACGTTTTGTACGACATGAAGACAAAGTGAGGATTGTGTGAGGCTGATTGAACTTAGAAATACGTCCTCATCTTCTGAGTCCTCAGACAACATTGTATCATAAAGACAACCAGAATCCTTTCGCATGAAAGATATACATATAAAAGTCTGTGGCGCATGCGTACATCACTTCATACTCACACCCTTACCGGACGGTGAGTCATTGTGTAGCCATCACACGTCACGATGCGGCGGGGTCTGATACGGCCAGATTATGGATACGTTTGATTTAATAAAATCACCTGGCGACAGACAGAACGTTATATGACGACCATCATTTCCCGCTGGTTAAACTACTATCCTAACTTTTCTAATCTAATGATTCATAAAGGGGACCTTGCTTTAGCCAACAACACATCACAAGGGTGACGCAAATAAGGTCATCATATTAAGACAACAGATCAACACTCGCAGTAATGGATTTAAACTGGACAAATTTAGATTTAAGAAGGAAATAGGCAAGAACGTAGACTCAGAGGTGACTTGATACAGTTTTTTTAAGATTCCAAAGGGAATTGACATCAAAAGTGCCGAAATTTTCACACTGAATGAGAATCAGACAAGAAATAATGGTCTCAAATTGTCAGGAAAAAGATTTAATTTGGAAATGGGTAGAAACAACTTCGCCGACCGTATAGTTAATGAATGGAATAAACTTCCTGCAGAGGCAGTGCAATGTAGTTTAGTTCGAAGCTTTAAGAATCATTTAGAGAAACACCTAAGCAAGATGCTGTAATGACTGTCATTTGTTTAATATTATTTGTTTTGTTATCATTTGTCTGTTTATTTATTATTGTTTGATTCACATTTATTATTAGTTATATGTCAATTTATTATTATTTACTATTTACCTGTTCGTTTATTATTTAACAATACCTATGCATTTATTTAATTTATTATTCATATTATATTTGTGTATTCACTTATTTTTTTTTTATTTTTTTTTTTTTTTAGTTGAACACCAATTTTGTTTCTTCAAGTAGACACGCATGGTTACAAGTGCATCCATATTTCGAAAAACTTCCATCTTTGGCAAAGTCTTTCTACCATCAAAAGTCGGAAATTTACTTGGTTTTGTAGTTGGATTTATTTGGCTTAGTGGTTCAACAATAAAATGCACCGTTAGTTTTCATAAGCATAACCAATGAAGTTAGTAAACTTTTTTTTTTTTTTTTTTTTGGGGGGGGGGGGTAGAAAGCGTTCGCAAAAGAAATATGCCCAAGCAGAATCAGATGAAAATATTGGAAGATTCACATTTAGTTCTCTACTTAACTAACCTTAAGTTAAATACATACAAATGTATTCCTGTGGTTAGCTTGTTGGGTATGAAACACACACACACACACACACACACACACACACACACACACACACACACACACACACACACACACACACACACACACACACACACACACACACACACACACACACACACACACACACACACACACACACACACACACACACACACACAAGGATCTAATTCAACAACATTTGTTTAGCTTAACACGACAAGATAAGTTAACATTAACTTATTCTATCACCAATTGTTCAAATTACTTTAGTTTGAATATACACGGGAATGGTGGTATTTATTTTATTTTCTCTGCGTTTAGCACGGGGGAGGGATGGAAAAGAGGGGGTGGACAAATTAAGAATATAAGAACATCAAAATGGAGGAGACCGTAAGAGACCATAAGGCCTACACTAGGTCGTTCCATGTCCCTTACCACCTATTATCCCTATCCATAGCTTCCTAGTCTTCTCTTAAAAGAATAAAATAAATGTTTCATCGTTCACTACATGGTTACCAAGTTTATTCCATTCGTTAACCACTGCTGTGACCTTACACACATACACACACCCAACTCCCCGCCCACGAGAGTTGGAGTAACGACTCGCATCGCAGCGATACTGAAATTATTTCAGCCCTGGGCGGGATTCGAACCCGGACCGCCGTAGTGGTAGCCGGGAACTTTACCACTGAGCCACGTGTTATGTGTGTGTGTGTGTGTGTGTGTGTGTGTATGTGTGTGTGTGTGTGTGCACGTGCATACGTGTATACACGTTCGTGTTTCATGTTATGTGTTCGTTTGCTTTGTGTATACATTTGTATACATATTCCCGTGTACTTGTGTGTATGTACCTGTACTTGTATGTTAACCTACAGGTGTCTTATGAACTATGTGTACATGTATGTATTTGTGTACATGAGTGAACACATGTATGTATTTGTGTACATGAGTGTGTATGTTTATCACGTATGTCGGGAGTCTACCACTGGTGTTAGGCAAACACTCATTTGCAGGGAAGGAGGCAGAGCCTTTGATCTACCCCCAAACTTCTTGAATTTTTATTTTTCGTGAACACCAACAATCTTGGTACTTCAGTCTCCCTTGCGTTAAGTTTTCTTGGGTTGATGCACCAGGATATATTTGACATGAAGCAGCATTTACAAGACCACATTAGGGGCACCGAAATCTTTCACCGCGACAACGGTTGTTAGCGTTTAATTATTGCTGAGACGGTGAGCATCACTCTGCAAAAACCGTATGTCAAGTGTCCAGTTGTCATTGAATTGTGTCCTCCTCTCAATTGGAAATAAACAGATTCATGGGAAAGAAGGCCACGGGACGGGAGACTACTGGGACAGGAGATCACTAGGACAGAAGTCCACATGACAGAAGACTACTGTTAAAGAAGACCACTCGGACAGAAGACTACTAAGACAGGAGATCTACGGGACAGAAGATCACTTGGACAGAAGACCACTAGGACAGAAGACCACTCGGACAGAAGACCACTTGGACAGAAGACCACTCGGACAGAAGACCACTAGGATAGAAGACCACTTTGGCAGATGACCAATCTGACAAGAGACCACTAAGACAGAAGACCACTAGGACAGAAGACCACTCGGACGAAAGACCACTAGGACAGAAGACCCCAAAAGACCTAACTCCTCCTTATTTAACCTATGTATTATTGTTTTTGCAATAAGTCTTACCCTGAAAACGGCTATAATTGATTATTGAAACAGCTGTTGCTGTAAAATGAATGAACATTCTGATGTTTATTCCTCAAGAATTTAAATTGTGAAGGAAAGAGGAAATACAGAAAGGCAGAGAAACGTTCTCTTAAAATCATTGACGGTACGTGTGTATTAGAGTTTGATGGAAGTTTGCATATGTATGTATATGTATATATATATATATATATATATATATATATATATATATGTATGTATACATATATACATGTATATATGTGTGTGTGTTTGTCCTTCAGATTTCTTAAACTTTTACGTCTCTTTCGGTTTTATTATATTTCATTATATTTTATTCTATTTTTTTTTTTGGGGGGGGGGGGAAGGTGCGACCTTCAGAGCGGTAAATTTGGTGAGATATTATCGTGAACCTTCCAATGTCCCAACAAAATATGACAACTTTTTCCTTCTCTTTTTGAAAAAAGTCTTCTCCACTCACACACATAAACTCTCTCTCTCTCTCTCTCTCTCTCTCTCTCTCTCTCTCTCTCTCTCTCTCTCTCTCTCTCTCTCTCTCTCTCTCTCACACTCACACACACACACACACACACACACACACACACACACACACACACACACACACACACACACAAACGCACGCACAAAGTTGTGGTACCCTTCACAACTTGGTGATAATACAATAGTCACAGGTTCGAGTCCTGTACGAGCTACCAACAAGACTCGGTGGCGCGGTTGGTAGAGTCCCCGACTGTCACTACGGCGGTCCGGGTTCGAATCCTGACCAGGGCTGAAATACTTTCAGTACCGCTGCGCTTCGAGTCGTTACTCCAACTCTCGTGGGCGGGGAGTTGGGTGTGTGTGTGTGTGTGCGTGTAAGGTCACAGCATTACACATAGATCGGTCATACGAGCTCTGAGCTCTCTTCCGGGAGGGAAATGGTTGTCGTTCACGGGTCCAGCACTTGATCTAAAGACCAAGGTGAATACACACACACACACACACACACACACACACACACACACACACACACACACACACACACACACATACATACACACACACACACACACACACACACACACACATACACACACACACACACACACACACACACACACACACACACACACACACACACACACACACACATACACACAAATAAACATATATATACACATACGTACACACACACACAAACACACACACACACACACACACACACACACACACACACACATATATATATATATATATATATGTATATAAAACACATACATATATATAAGCCCACGTATAAACATGTTCTCATATTTACACACACGTGTAAAATATACGATTCTAAAGCAGCCATAGAGACGGGTTCCCCTCGACCATAGGTCTTTTCCGTGTGTTATATTTCGGTAAATACGGATAAGGATTAATAAGCAAGGACGCTACCATTGTACCAGTCTACTTTCCTTTGTGATAAGCAGTCGTACATTCAAGGTTCGAGTTTCAGAGGCGAAGCTTGTTAATCTATTTGTCGTAACTTCACACAGATAGAGATATATTAGATACGTGGATGCACACACATACACATGATCTTACGAGCATAGATTTATGTGCAATCGTGTATATACAAACGCCAGCACCAACGTCGACATCAACATGAAGAAATGATCTTTCTTATACCAAAGGTTTTCTCGCACTTATAATGGATTTAGCTAAGTCAGAGGCACACTCCCACTTCCACTTATTCCACCCCCATCCACTCCCATCCACTACCCTTGCCTCCCACTCATCTTACCTACTCGTGGATGAAGGGTCATCCCTGAATCCCGCCCACTGCCCTGGGTTAGAGGCAATGCAGCAAGGCACAGTACTACCACATCAGGGCCGTTTCATTTAGTTGGCGACCCTCAGAGCTCCCCTTCTCTGTCTGCGAAAGATACTTTTACGAATTGAGATGCTGATTGAAATGTCTTTTTTTGTTTTACTTTTTACAGTATAGTTATCATATCTATTTGAGATGTGCATGCCTCAGTATTTCCTCGTGTCGAAAAAATATATATATATGGAATGAAGAGAGCTTGGTGTGTGTAGGTATTTGCATTTATATTCAGTTTTACTTTGGGTAAAATTGGATGCCAGCGAATAATTGTTTATAGTGAGTACTGCATGATGTTGTGTACTGATATCAATAACAATTCATTTTCCGTTCATAATTGCAGGTACGTGGTTTGTGACGACATTTGAGGCGCCAGTCACGATAGACATGACGATGTGAGTAGAGAGTAGATTTTATTTTTCACAAGTTTAAAAATGAAATCACGTTCCCAGATTCCAGCCAGGATGGAATCCTAAAGTGTGACACTATGCAACACGGGGTTGATCTAATTATTTCACTCTGAAATGGGAATGGGAATGGGAATGGGCTTACAAAAGATATGCCATGTCAGAACGGAGGCTTTTTCAGTGCAACGGTTCGCTAGTTAGAGTTTTGTCTTTTACACAAACATGGGAGTTTCTCTTATCTGGCTAGAATCGCCAGGTGGAAGCTAGGAGACATAGAGAGTTATTACTAGCGCCTGGGCTATTTTCTAGAAAAATCAAACTGTCTAGTGTTGGATAGAGAAAGGACTTGAATTTGCCACAGTGGATTATAATGATAAAGCACAAAGGTCGTCCGGAGACTTTTGGTCCAAAATAAGAGCTTCATAGTGAAATTATATATATATATATATATATATATATATATATATATATACATATATATATATATATATATATATACATGTGTGTGTGTCTGTCTGTTTGTGTGTGTGTGTCTTGAGGCATTGTGACAGGTGGAAAAGAAGGGTGATGAAGACAAGAATTAGAGTATAAGTTTATTTCTGACTAGTTTCACCCTAGTATATATATATATTATATATATATTATATATATATATATATATATATATATCACAACTAACACCACAGTCGGACGAAAGAAAGAGTTGCGTAAGCGAAACTATATATTTCGATTGCTAACTGCAATCCTCTTCAGTAGTACTACTGAAGAGGATTGCAGTTGGCAATCGAACTATATAGTTTCGTCTACTCAACTCTTTCTTTTGTCCGACTGTGGTGTTAGTTGCAATTTACAAATGTGTTACTACATTTCTCACCAGTGATATATATACATATATATATATAAATATATATATATATATATATATTATATATATATATATATATATATATATAAGGAACAAATCACACGGTAAACTGAAGTCTTTCAAAGAATCAAACCCGGCTATCACGAGCCTCGACCCAGGGTCCATCCAAATGCTAGACCTCCGCGCTACTAATAACACCGTCACAGAACGTACAAAAAGAGCCAGAACTTGGTATGGTCTTATACCATAGGAATGATAACGACTGCCCTCTGTCGTCCAATATCTATCGTTTTACCAATTCCTGACGCCACACGTAAAGCCCCAGTCACGCTAAGCTTACAACCTGTTTCCGACCACCTTCGACCGAAAATCAAGCGATCGGTCGGCGACACAAAACCTGTGCAAGGAATTGAAATGGAAAAAGTTAATGTGGTTGGTAAGATGAAAATCTATGTAATAGGGGCTATTCAGTGTGTGTTGTAACACATCTATCTATCGATCCATCTATTTATCTGTCTTATAACCCACCGACTACCAGCGACTTCCAAAGACTACCTGGAACTGACCAGCGACCAGGTGGTCGCCTGTGGTCGGAAACAGGTCGTAAGCTTGGTGTGACTATGCCCTTAGGAACAGTAACATATAACCGAGGCTTATGTTCCCTTCGTCGCTGTAACTGTCTTGTAACAAACCATTCGTTACAATGAAGTATTTCGAATAATCAAACCTGTCCTCCGCGAGCCTCGATTCAGGTCAATCAGAATGCTGTTGGTAGCGCTGTGGCTTTGCCAAATTTGGCAATCTACTGTACTCTAGATCAACATTTCCTATTCTAGGGGCCCATTGGTGTATCTAGATCAATTCTAGAGGGTGTTGTGAAGCGGTGTATACATACACATATACACTTTCCTTTATTCTTCTAGGAATAAGAATAGTGGGTTAGGGGGTGCTAGGCAGCTTAGACCTTAGACCCTTGGAGTCGGAAAAAGGTTAGGAAATGCTTTTATCTTTCTAGTATCAAGCTATTAGAGAGTGGTGGAATGCTTAGACGTGACTGCAGGAGTTGCCCTTAGGGTCGGAGAAGGTTGGGTAACGCTTCTCCAGAGGGAGGGAAGAGAAAGTGGAGAAGTGGAGATGGAGGAAGAGAACTTCTTCTCGTCTCTCATCACGGAGATACTACCGGATGGTCGTCGGAGATGATCGTCTCCCCGTTGGAATAGGACCAAGATCTACCATACATTTTTTTTTTACCACAGACTGGACTCGTCCTTTTCCTGTAACCTTGCGACGTATATACAGTCCCATACCCACATAGCATAGGAACGCAGTGACCAGAGCTGGGCGCGTTACCGATGGCAGGTAGTGCGTTACCGAAAAATCTGGGATATATTTTCGTTGATGTGTTACCGATTTTAGTTTCCTTATAGCGGTCCGCGTTACTGTGTATGCGTATATGTATATACACATACGCAGTATGCATACGCGGATTTTTTGGTAACGCACTACCTGTCCGGCGGTAACGCGCCCAGCTCTGCCAATGATCGTTTCCGGTTACCATGAGGGCCTAGGCAAGAGAAACCCGTTGCAAGGCTAAGTCGGTGGGGGGTGTCGAGCATGGTGGGAAGAAGGATTCGGTAGGCACAGAGAGATTGAATTTGTCCAAAGTTTAAAGGTTACTGTGAGGAGAGGAAGGAGAAGGGGAGAGTATAAGAAAAAGGAAATTATGAAGGAGAAAGTAAAGTGTGTTAGAGAGGAAGTGGACGTGAAATGTGAAGAAGAAGAAGAAAACATGTGAAATAACGGAGAGAAGATAGTGGAAATAGAGAAGGTGATAATAGAGAAGAAGAAGAAGAAGAAGAGGGAGAAGAAGAAAAAGAAAAATTAAAGAAAGAGAAGTCAATTCAAACTATGATATTGGACATGGGGATGCGAAGAAAGAAAAAGAAGAAAACATATAAAATGGCGGGATGAGGAGTTGGAAAATTGAGGAGGAAGCAAAAGAGAGAAAAGAAGAAAAGTTGAAGAGAGTTGAAGAGAGAGAAATCAACTTAAACCGTGGGATTGAACATTGTATTGAAACAAGTATGAAAGTTTGGCAAAGGGTATAGGAAATGAAAAACTTAAGTAATTCGTAAGAAAAGTGTTCTTTCGAGTTAACGTTCAGCCAGTCAGGTTGAGATGAAAACCAAACAACGAAGCCAATAACACTGAGTTTGCAAACTCAAAAAAAAAAAAAAAAAAAAAAGGGAAAAATTGTGTGGTATTGCCTATTCGCTTAGGCATACTATACTCGTGTTTGTATATGTATATAAGATGTCTGTGAATCTTCATGTGCATGTGTATAAGAATGCGTTTGTGTTTGCACACTTTATATAAATTTTATGGGAAGTTATATGATATTGTTTATTCGCTTAATCATGATGTGGTCGTGCCTGTGTATGTGTTTTATGTGTCTGTGTACCTGAATCTTGACGTGTATATGTATATGTATGTGCATGTATATATATGTATATATATATATATATATATATATATATATATGTGCGTGTGTGTGTGTGTGTGGTGTGTGTGCGTGTGTGTGTGTATGTATGTATGTATATGTGTTGCGATAAATCTATTTAAAGGTGGTATTGGGTATATCATTTATTGTCTTCGTTAAGGATGTTATATTTTTGGTCGTAATTGTTTGTTTGTTTGTTTGCGTGTGTATGTGTGTGTGTGGATTGACAAATTTCTACAGCTAAAAGGTGAAGAAATGTATCTAGTTTATTCATCTTCAGAATATATATGGTTATAGGGGTCTATCTATAAAAACGTAGGAGTTTGTGAATAATCTATTTCCGCCCGCACTAAAATTAAATGAAAATAACCAATATTTCAACATTTGGTAAAATTATACAATCATTTTACATTGCATGCTTTATTCTTACAAAATCTATTATGGTTTGTGGCAACATTAATTTCACAAATATAAATAATACTTATGGACACATACAATGGTTTGTTTAATCATATTAATTCTTATGTCACAAAAAATGCTACGCGACTTAAGGGGATACTACAGTAGTAGCGTGTTCCCACACAATGAACCATCTAAATTTAACCCTTAACCCTAAACAAAATATATATATTTTTAAATGAAATATAGTTATCCAAGTACCTGGAGTGATAGGGTATCATAATATGGTTATGGGGTCTATCTCTAAAACCCTAGGAGGAGTTGGTGAACAAAAAATTAAAAAACAAACAGACAGACAGACAGAGGCTACTACTTTATTATAGTATATATATATATATATTATATATATATATATATATATATATGTATATATATATATCTGTATATATATAAATATATATATATATATATATATATATATATATATATACAGTATGTATGTATAGATAGATATATTTGTGTGTATTTAAAGATTGTTGTTAATGCCTTGGCAGAGAATTACGCTCTCCGAATACGCATGCAATCAGATTTGTTATTGTAACGATCGTGAAGGGGTTGGTAGCATCTTTGAAAGAATAAGTAAACGGAATTCGTAATATGAGGTATGTAGCTGCGGCCGAAGGCGTCACCTTCTTTCCATGTGTCTGGACAGCCAGGACAAGTGGCAAGCATCAGTACGCGTTGGGAATCGAACCCGAGCCTCCATCTTTACATGGTTGAGGATATGGTAGGTGACCCCGTGTGATATGGGCTGGTTTTATATTTTAGTTATCTTAATCTATCTAGTTATTTTAATCTAGTTATTTCAATCTATTTAGGAGTAAACGGGTTTATAAATCTGAGGGGATCTTCCATAGGAAGCAATTTAAGACTGACTCTGTTTTATTCTATTTCAATTTTGTTTTATTTTATTATCTATTTTATTTTATTTTATTTTATTTTATCTTTATTTTACTTTATTTTATTTTTATTTTCATTTTTGTTTCATTTTATCTTTATTTTATTTTACTTTTATTTTATTTCTATTTTATTTTATTTTATTTTATTTGTATCTTATATCTTATTTTATTTTTTATTTTCTTTTCTTTTCTTTTCTTTTATTTCATTTTATTTTAATTTTAATTTTTTTGTATATCTAGATATGCCGGGTGGACGATTTATTTCAGCTAAGGAGAAAATGATGGTTCAGTCTAACTTCACTGTTTCACTTTCGCTAGTGTTGTAATTATATATTATAGTTTAACTTATGTTATTTTACTTTGTTCAACTCACGGTAAATACATTCGAATCTCCCCCAATGGTCATTGAGAGAGTGCACTCGCAGCCACGCACACATGTTCGACACTGAGCGCACAAAGGGGAAAATGTGATCACACACAAAGATTTTCAAGATTGAGTTTATTTTTTTAATAAAATATTAATCATATGATTTCGTAACGCTAGATTCGGAACAAATTAAATATATATTAAATGTAGCATGAATTTTTCCTGATAATATACGAGTAAGGATTATGAGCATTTGTTGATGTTGGGTTATATGACATATAGCCAGTGGTGACTTGCATGAATAGACATCTAATTTGGCAAAAAAAAAAAAAAAAAAAAAAAATGAAACTATATAAAATAAAATCGACACTTAATTTTGGAAAAAAAATCATACTAATAAAAAAATTAAACTGAATTCATTTTTTTTTATACCATCATCCTGTATTTGGAAAATAAACACAATAATCTGTGGCTGGTCGAAAAAATAAAAAATAAAAATCCCCTTGCTAATTATTCCTAAATAGTTTTCTACATTCTTGCCCCTAGCAGACTTGTTGTAAATAAACACCCCCTTCCCCCATTCCCCTCTCCCCCATTCCCCCTCCCCCTTCCTCGTTCCCCCCACCGTCAATTGCAAACAATAAACGCATTTATATGATGGATCTATGTTTAATTTGGTCAAATCCTCCCCCACCCTTTCCCCTCCTTCTCCCCCTCCCCCTCCGTCTCCCCTCCCCCCTCCGTCTCCCCCTCCCCCGTCTCCCCCCTTCCCCCTCCCCCCAGCCTTTTGAATTAATGTGCAGGGAAATAAATATTCCCGTCAGCCGGTCGGGGGAGGGGGGGAAGGGGGGAGGGAGGGGGAAAGGGGGGATGTGGGGGGGAGGTACACTCATTAGCAAAGTATGTTGACGACTGTGATGCAGTGACGTTTTCAGAAACGTGACAAACTTTTCTCACTTTATTATGGCCAACGATTCCATTGTTTAACGTCACGAACTCCTCCTATCAGGAGGCTAAAACGATGCCCCTTACAGAGGACTTTGTAGCGTGGAATTTTATTAACCATTCCCTTGGTCCAACTCGCCGGCGGCAGAGTTCGAACGGCCATCACCCCGACCTCCGCCACAAGTAGCGACGCTCTAACCCACTCGGCCACTAGTGGCGTAATCGGAAGCGTGCCGGTCTCGCATAAACTTAGATGTGGGTTCGAATCCCGCACTTCTCCGATTCCCATTAGTGACTGTTGCTTGCCCTGGATGCCCAAGCGCCTAAGATGAAGGTGACGGCTTCGCCCGCAGCTACTCAGCGCCTCCTGGCGTATACTCCTTACTTTCACCTTGCTAAGATCCACGGTTCATGCTTTAGATGAATAAAATCGCCTGACGGCAGACAGGATAAGCTTACTGGGCTTCCACGGGCTTAACCATCGTCGACCGTTGAAAGTTCGTTGGAGTAAAAAACGACTTCGGTTACGATATTTGAATTTTCAAATCTCCAAATATCAATTTACATCTTTCCGTCATACATAGCAAAGCTGAGCGTTGAACTAAGAGATTGCAAACCTATACGAGTGTTAGACATTCTGTTGAAAAGTTACTAGATAGGCTTAGGTTTCTGTAAGGAAATCATATTCTAGTTATTGAACGGGAGGTTGGAGGTAGGATGTCGGAGGAAAAAAACCCAGTGTGATAGCCCATTTAGTCATTAACAACAACAGAACGATCTGACTGAAACTGAATGAAATCACCTGACGACATAGATTGAAGCTATCCAGAGAGCCACGGCATTGAGAGGGTGAGCCCTTCATCACGCTGGGATAGAGGTCCTCGTTATCACATTGGGCTATTTTTCCCTCGACTTTTGGAGCAAGTTTGCAGCCCTCAGCTTTTGGAAAGGAATTTGATATGCTGGAGGAATTTTTTTTTTTTCGTCCAGCATAATAAATGACATTCTATGTATTTTTGTTGAGAGAACAAAACTTGCCATAGTGATTCTGGGGGTGGGCGGTATCGTCGATTAGTTGGAGGTCGGAGGAAAAATAGCCCAGTGTGATAGCCCCTTTAAGCTGAATACCAAGCGATGATGGGATATACCAGGCATTTCAACGCACAAACATCCCCTCTCAGTTGAATAAAAATAATCTGTTATTAATCAGAATAAAGCCTCTGAGGGGAAACACTAGTCACTGACGAGTCTGTTGTAGCCTCGCACGGGTCCTCAAAGTTGTATCTTTCCTTTTGGCGTTCCTTACTTCTTGAGGACCGTTTCTTCAAGAACTGGATAGAATCGATAAATCTTCGTAAACCTTCATGAGTTCTTGGGTTTGTTCGACAGCCCCCCCCCCCCCAAGAGGTCCACGGACCCCAGCTGAAGAATCACTGCTCTCATCCGGGAGGGTAACGACTGTCGATCACGAGTCCAGGACGTGATCATGTTGAATTGCTGGGTCATACAGAAGACGCGCGAGTAGGGGGGGGGAGGGTGTTAGTGGTGTTCCCTCGTCTGAATGGAAGGCTCTGGTTGTATAAAAAACAACAACGAAGTTGTGAGTAGCAGTAAGATCCGTACTTTTGAAAATCTTTGGCCAATTCTAGCGAAAGGTTTTCTACTATTAGAAAGAAGAATTTAACTAACCAATATTGCCAGCGCTTAGGAGAATCACCACTACGTTTTTATAGATAAGCCAGTAAGCCAGGCGATTCTAGAAAACGAGGAATAGCTCTAATTTCTAATGGCAGGAAGAAGGGCTTCAAGTTCGACCCTAAAAGCTCCAAAGTGCATTTGCATCCCGGAAGAACAAAGAAAACGAAATCGCATTTCCATACTTGTCCAGATCGACGATCGCTGCTGTTCCTTTTTGCATGTTCGCATAGTCGCCGTGAAAAGGTCGTATTTCGTCCCGGCCCGACGTCTTACACTGCGTCCGCACACCGATCTCCAGTATGTTACGTGCCGATGGGAGGATGTGCTGATGGCCTGGAAGGTTTATTTCTCCACGAAACGGGACACAGTCGAAGCGTCTCTCTCCTTCGGTATGTCGTGTTCTATTTTGTGCCTCACAAACGCATAAACCACTTTTTCCTTTTCCTTTTTTTCTTTATTCAGTCGAAGGAGTCTCCTGGAGAACTTTAAAGCTGCCAAGAAGATTCCTTTTCGTTCAGTATTTCACACTGAGGCGGCACGTGCGTCACGCCCTATTCTGTCTCTCAAAAAAACGCATGGAAGAGTCTTTTGTCAGTCGAACGGCTCTCTTGAAGAAGTTCAAAGCTGCCGAAGAGGACTCACTTCAGTATCTAAGACAGGATGAAATATGTAGCGTGTTTCATTGGGTGACACTTTTTCTCTTACTGAGACTGTTGATGTTATATTCATCTCTGTGTTACTATTAGTGAAGATTTTATCTCTTTTAAGTCCTTTATGAAGGAGACTGCAAAAAACCATAAGGCCTACACTAGGAAGTTCCATGTCCATTACCACCGTTTTCTCTTACTGAGTCTGTTGATGTCATATTCATCTCTGTGTTACCATTAGTGAAGAGTTTATCTCATTTCAGTCCTTTATGGAGGAGACTGCAAAAGACCATAAGGCCTACACTAGGAAGTTCCATGTCCATTACCACCTATCGTCCCTATCCATAAAGTTATATAAAGTTCTCTTAAAACAATAGTTTCAGCGCTCACTACTACATCGTTACTAAATCTATTCCATTCGTTAACCACTCTAATTGTAAACCAGTTCTCGCCTTGACGATATCTTAAATCTAAACTTGTCCAACTTAAATCCGTTATTGCCAGTCCTGCCCTGCTGTCTTAATATGATGAACTTGTCTGTTCCACCCCTGATCCTTTCCTAGTGCCCACTAATTAATTCATTCACCCTCGTCGTACTTGTGAGCTTGCGGTATCATCAGAAACGCGCTGGGTTCGAATCCCGCACTCCTCTCCAATTCCCAGCATTGACTGTTGCCTCCCAACAGTCCAAGCGGATAGGGCAAAGGTGAAGGCTTCGGCCGCAGCTACTCAGCGCCTCCTGGCGTAGTCTCCTATTCTTATTCGTAGCATTCTTTCCCCCTCGGTTCAAGGTGACGCACACCACATCTTTTGTTCTGGTTGCCGCCAGGTGATTTTATTATGATTCGTCCTGGGGCGCGGAGGCGCGCGGAGGGGTGCCGGGGAGAGAACGGGGGACCATATGGCGCCGACAAGGGAACGTGCGAGGGAAAGATCGCGGAGCATTTCTTTTGCAAAACAGAATCCGTTTCTCTCGCTCTTCCTGCCGTCGAGAAACGTCGCTCCTCCACGAGGAGGAGGAAGAAGAGGAAGAGGGGGAAGAAGAGGAGGAGAAGGAGGAGGAGGAGGAAGAGGAAGGGGAGAGGGAGGAAGAGGAAGAGGAGGAGGAGGAGGAGGAGGAAGAGGAACGGGAGAGGGAGGAAGAGGAAGAGGAGGAGGAGAAAGAGGAGGAGGAAGAAGAGGAGGAGGAAGAAGAAGAGGAGGAGGAAGATGAAGAGGAGGAGGAAGAGGAGGAGGAGAAAGAGGAGGAGGAGGAGAAAGAGGAGGAGGAGGAAGAAGAGGAGGAGGAGGAAGAGGAGGAGGAGGAGGAGACGGAAGCCGCAGAAGGAAAGCGTGATCCTCCGGAACGGATTTCTTGGTACAAGAGTCCTCATCGCATGAGCAATGTATGGCGAAGTGTATTCAGAGCGGAACCTAAACTGAACATTTGTTTTCAGAGGTATCAGTGACAGTATGCATCATGTGGTGGGGAGCAGTAATGCCGCCACAAAATCTCCCTCTTTCTCCCTCTCTCTTTCACTCTCTCTCTCTCTCTCTCTCTATATATATATATATATATATATATATATATATATATATATATATATATAATCACCTCTTTCTCCACTTTACAATTCACTAGTACGTCACCATCTGGAATACGCCGTCCAGTTCTGGTCGCCGAACTTGAGGATGGACGTTCAGAGGCTAGAACGAGTTCAGGCACGAGCAACGAAACTTAATCCCGCCATTAGATACATGTGCCACCGGAGGCGTCTCAAGGCTTCGGGGATCTTTTCTCTAGAAAGCAGAAGATTGTGAGGACAGCTAATAGAAATTTTCAAAACACTTTAAGAGTTTGATAGCATTGACTATCGCCGTCTCTTCAGCTTGAGCGTGAATGCCACTTGCAATCATGGATGGAAGCTTAATCCCCCTCGTTACTCTTGTGATAAGGTTGGTGATTTTTTTTTCTATAAAATCTGCAACACTTGGAACAGACTGCCAAAGGACGCGGTAAACAGTTCCTCGGTTGAGCAGTTCAAAAGACAGTTAGACAAGGTGCTACACACATTAGTGTATTAGTGTGAATATCCAATAACCTTTTAACGGTACCTCCTCGTTATGGGCTGTAAAACCTTTTGAGGTACTGAGGATCCTTGTAACTCTCTCTCTCTCTCTCTCTCTCTCTCTCTCTCTCTCTCTCTCTCTCATGTACTTTTCTTATCGGAAAATGTTGGAAAAATGTGATAATCATAAAACAAATGTGTGTGTGTGTGTGTGTGTGTGCGTATGTGTGTGTGCGTGCGTGTGTCTATTTTTGTTTATGTGTGTATATTTCTGTCTGTGAGTATAAATGTGAGTATAAGCTGGCAAGGGGACTATTACACCTGACTTTAGTTCCGCATAAACAAGGACGTGCCTTTCAGTCATTGGTTTTGTGTTTGTTTATGTGCGTAATAAAAGATGCCATCATCTTGCGCTGATCCCAGTGGTTGTCTGTTACCCCTGTAGGCTTGAGTTCGACTCCCACTTCTCTTAGTTTACGATCTCGGAGGACAAAGGTAACTGTTTCGTCTAAGCGCTTCAGGAGTAAGGACATGCACATGGGTTTATATATGCATGGTAGGCGTAGGGTCTTATGCATGAGTGTGCAGTTGAGGCATGCAGCAGCGTCTATGATTCCTGCTCCAACCCCCCCACCCCCCCACCCCACCCCGGCCCCGCGCCTCATTCCCCCCATGGACTACGAGCCAAAGACCAGCACATCATTTAGTATTTCAGAAACGATTAGGGGTGATGAATGGTAATGGAAAAGCTCACTCTGGGACTCTTTCATAATGATATTTCCCCAAAAGGCTTTTCATTAGTCTCTCATTACTCATACTGGCAATTTTTTTTTTTTTTTTTTTTTGGGTGGGGTAGGGTTGGGGGGGTGCGATTTTTCATTGCTCAAGCCTATTCAACCCAATTTCCCCATTATTCTCTACCACTAACAGTCTAATTTCTAAAGCCATTGGCATATATACACACTATATAGATTTGATATTTTCTAAATAAGAAACACTAGTGAAAACTCAGATGACGTCGTCTACACAGCAGAGTTCGAGCTCGAAAAGGGTTTTTATAAATATTATTATAAGTCTTTATTCATACTTATTTGGACAAAAATGCATTAAATCCTAACCATATTCTAGTATGTTTTGAAAGTGTCTAGTCAGTAAACTACTGAGTAACTAACTAGTTAACTTTGCTTAAACCCCATTGACTCGGTGACATGTCTTGTATGTGTTTGCTCTGGCTAATACAAGATGACAATTTTCGTCTAAGGGATCACAGAAGTGGAGTAACGAACCCAGTCCCCACAGCTGAATAAAATCGCCTGGCGACAGGCAGAATAAACATAAAAGTCGAGTAGGGTGATCGAGGGATTAAACCAGATTTTTTTTTTTTCCCATTTCAGCCATTATCCGCTCTGTGAGGTGGCTTGGCATGACAGCCTCATCTGGTACATTGATATTTAGGATACTATGCCCTTACTGACGTTATTCGCTGACTCTTGCTGTTTGGAACTCCTATGGCCTTATGGTCTCTAGCAGTCTCCTTCATTCTTATGTTCTTATGTTCCAATTAACCTCTCGTCTCCAGCGGGTGGCACCTTACACAGCTCGGCCCCCGCGCTCCCCAAGATCGAAGCGATTAAATCCAACTCTTCCTGTACTGATGGTGTTATCGGATTCTCTTAGGTGTGGGTTCGAATCCTGCATTCCTCTCCGACTATTAATTACCTACCCAACAGTCTGTAGCTACTCAGCATCTCCTGGCGTAGGCTTTTAACTTGAATAAAATCGTCTGGCGACAACAAGAACTGAAGGACAAGTACCAACCTGTACGGAAGGGTGAGATTCTTACCCTACACGAGGAGTATCACTGTGTTGAATAAAATCGCTCGGCGGCAGCCAGAATAAACTCATAAATGCCTCCCGCTGTACACAGGGAGCTTAACCCTCCGTAGGATTATTGGAGTTCGACGCTGCCATAGATATCACTCTCCGACTTTGCAGTTGTTGACGTAATCACTGTCGGCGACCATAAAGCCGCTTTACGGCGCTCTCCAGCCACTTCGGCCAGAGCCATCGCCAGTCTCTCTCTCTCTCTCTCTCTCTCTCTCTCTCTCTCTCTCTCTCTCTCTCTCTCTCTCTCTCTCTCTCTCTCTCTCTCTCTCTCTCTCTCTCTCTCTCTCTCTCTCTCTCTCTCTCTCTCTCTCTCTCTCTCTCTCTCTCTCTTTCCCTCCCTCTCTGTCTGAGTGTCTGTCTGTCTCTGTCTCTGTCTCTCAGCCTCTCTCTCGCTCACTCTCTCGCTCTCTTTCTCTTTCAGTTTCTCTCTCTGTCTCCCCACCCACTCTCTCTCTCTCTCTCTCTCTCTCTCTCTCTCTCTCTCTCTCTCTCTCTCTCTCTTTCTTTCTTTCTCTGTCTCTCTCTTTCTATTTTTATTTCTTTTATTTGTTTATTTTTAAGCGAAGAACAGGCGTTTCTTTACAGCTGTAAAGACGGGATGGGGGTGGTTGGGGGGGTATGCGATTTTGCCCTGAAGATTTAGGTAGGGGGGGTCTCGGTCGATTTAGACCCGCTTCAGCCTGGGACCCCCACCGCCCCCCCGCCCCCCTCCTCTCTCCTCTTTCAATTGCATAAAATCGTAAGTCGCCCTTGACCAGAATAAGATATATAAGGTTCGTCACCGCGTCGGAAAGGTAACAACGATGACGACGAAGACGAGGACGACGAAGACGACGACGACGACGACGACGAAGACGACGACGAAGACGACGACGACGACGAAGACGACGACGAAGATGCCGACGACGACGACGAGGAAGACGATGACGACGACGGTAACGACAGCCACTTGAATCCGCCATTCGCCTTTCCGACTCGGGGTGGGGGAACCTTTAACACAATGACACTCCCCCTTCCCCCTCCTCCCCCTCCCCCTCCCACCTCCCCCTCTCCTCCCCCTCCCCTCCTCCTCCTCTTTCTCCTCCCCCGAAATCATCTCCGTGGTCAACTTTATTATTTTTATTAAAACGAATATAATGAACTCGTTGTAGAGTTGACAATTGCCCCTTCGTTCTGTGTGGGGGAAGTGTCCTGCTTTGAAGCTGAATAAAATCGTCTGGCGACAGGCCTCTGAAGTGTACCGTCGTATTGAAAGGGTTATTTCGTGGTCACTTGTCACTTGTCACTTGTTACTTGGCCCTTGTCACTTATCACTTGTCCTTTGTCACTTGTCACTTGGCCCTTGTCACTTGTTACTTGTCACTTATCACTTGTCCTTTGTCACTTGTCCTTTGTCACTTGTCACTTGTCCTTTGTCACTTGTCACTTGACCTTTGTCACTTGGCCCTTGTCACTTGTCCTTTGTCACTTGACCCTTGTCACTTGTCCCTTGTCACTCGTCACTTGACCTTTGTCACTTGGCCCTTGTCACTTGACCCTTGTCACTTGGCCCTTGTCACTTGTTACTTGGCCCTTGGCCCTTGTCACTTGATCTCTCTCACGTATCCTCCCTGCTTCCAGCTCCCAGCTTCCTGTCCCTGTCTTTTGGTTCTCTCTCTCTCTCTCTCTCTCTCTCTCTCTCTCTCTCTCTCTCTCTCTCTCTCTCACACACACACACACACACACACACACACACACACACACACACACACACACACACACACACACACACACACACACACACACACACACACACACACACACACACAGAGAGAGAGAGAGAGAGAGAGAGTGAAGAGCGCAACAAATAATATTTTTTCTTCTTTTTGGGCAGTGCCGCCTGCGATCTCCTCTTTCTCTCCCAAACCACGAATTCTCCCTTTCATCCTCATTTTCTCCCACCCTCTCCCCCTCCTCCCTCCTCCCTCCTCCCTCCCACTCTCGTCTTTTCTCCTCCGATCTCCCATCTTCTTCGTTTCTCCCTTTTCGCTCTGTCTATTTGTCCGTTTGTCTGTCAGTCTCCGTCAGTCTGTGTGCCTGTCACTTTTTTCTGTCAATCTGTTAATCTGTGGATATATTTTTTGCCTGTATATATATCTGTCTACTTGTCTGTATATATGTCTGTATATCTGTTTGTCTGTATATCTGTCTGTTTACCTATCTGTATATGTCCGATTGTCTGTCTTTATATTTTTCTTTGTCTACCTGTATACCTGTTTCTTTATCTCTCTGTATATCTGTCTATTTGTCTGTCTGTATATTTGTCTGTTTGTCTGTGTATGTGTGTTTTTGTCTGTATATATGAGTATTTATCGTATAGCTGTCTATTTGTCTGTCTGTATATCTATCTTTCTGATCTGTCTGAAAATCTGTGTCTGTCTATCTGTATATATAACTATCTGTATATCTTTTTGTCTGTCTGTGTATATCTGTCTTTCCGTCTGTCTGAAAATCTGTGTCTGTCTCTCTGTATATATGACTGTCTGAATATCTGTCTTTTTGTCTGTCTGAAAACCTGTCCGTCTGTTTGTCTGTCTGTCTGTCCAGCCAGTTAGCGAACACTTAACTGGCGAGTTCGGGGAGGCGGGTCTCCGAACTTCTTTGTTGCCGCGATGATGGACGCAAAGGCGGGGGATCCTCCGACGCTCAGGACTTCGGCCTCGCGGGCCCGAAGAACGGAAGCTCCTGCCGGGAGAGGAACGATGCGAAGAGAGTGAATGAGAGAGAGAGAGAGAGAGAGAGAGAGAGAGAGAGAGAGAGAGAGAGAGAGAGGGGGGAGGAAGGGAGGGAGGGAAAGAAGAAGGGAGGAAGAGTGTGTATATATATATATATATGTGTGTGTGTGTGTGTTTGTGTGTGTGTGTGTGTGTGTGTGTGTGTGTGTGTGTGTGTGTGAGTGTGAAAGAGAGAGAGAAAGAGAGGGGGAGTAAAGGAGAAAGAGCTAAAGGTAGAGTCTGGAGATGGGGAAGGGGGAAGGAAGGAAGGAAGGTAAGATGGAAGTGAGGAACCTACGCTAGGAGGCGCTGAATAGCTTCGGCCGAAGCAGTCACCTTTGCCTTATACTCCTAAAGGTCTGTTGAATCAGGTCACAGACGCTGCTGGGAATGGGAGAAGAGTGTAGGATTCGAACCCGTGACTAGAGGAGAATACAACACATGAACTACCATGTGGTATGGAGAGAGGGGGGAGAGGGGAGAGGGAAGAGGGGAGAGAGGAGAGGGGAAACTGCCCGATCGAACAAGGAGGGTGACTGTCTTCGGAGCGTTCGATAAAATGTAATTAATTTCGATTGAGCGTGAGAGCCATCTGGCGTCAGATTAATGTTTTTCATGTACGTCTGAGGGGAAATACTTGATCTGATATTGGATGATTAAAGTATTATCTGCGTGTGGGGAGGAGACATTTGCCATTGGTGACCTTTCTTGACCTAAGAATGGCTCTCCTGATGGTATTGTGCTGTGCTGCTCACAGTAATAGAGGAGGAGAACTGAGAAAAAGAGAGGAAGAAAATGAGATAAAGAGGAAGTGAAAAGAGAGAGAGAAACGGGAAATGAGATAAAGCAAAAGTGAAAAGAGAGAGACGGAAATGGATATAGAGAAAGTGAAAAGAGAGAGAGAGAGAGAAAGGAGGAAGAACAGAGAGGGAGAGAGAAAGGAGGAAGAA
>NC_134795.1:20960068-20962568 GCF_046742065.1 Oratosquilla oratoria | reverse complement strand
AGGGTGAACAACAGCAACAGCAGCAGCACCACCAACAACAAAAACAACAGTAACAACAACAATAATAACAGCAGCAGTAGCAATAACGACATCATCAGCAACAGGATCGACAGCAACAGCAACACCAGGAATAATAACTAAGAAAGTGACAATAACGCTGAGAATGACAGTGACAGCAATAACATCGACAATAGCAGTAGTAACAAAAACACTGAGAAAAATAACAACAACGATGATAACGACGACATCAATACTCTTTAGGGAGACTGTGCTACGCTTGGTTCTTTCGTCATCTAAGTGGGTTCATTGACAAAACAAAGTATGAAAGGTTTATTATCATAGAGAAGAAGGCAAGAATGATGGAAAGGGTCCTCAAGGTGCCGAGGGTCGTGGCAGGAAGAACCTACATTTAGAAGTCATATTTGGAAAAAGAAGAAGAAGAAGAAGAAGAAGAAAAAAACAAAAAAACAGATGTACTCGAAAAGCCCAACCCTCTGCCGAGGTCTTCAAAATATTACTTACTAGAGCCTGATCATTGTCCGGGTCATCACCAAAATATAATAGAATGTTACTTGAGCAGTACTTCATCACTAAAAAAAATACATACATACACACATACACACACACATACACACACACAGATATATATATATATATATATATATATATATATATATATACATATACATATATATATACATATAACTTCTTGTGTAAAGCTGCTACCAAACTACAAAACAAACAAACATGGCCGAAACCGCGACCTTCTTGGCGGAAATAACAAAGGAAACACACAGGACAGGAGCAAGGGGGAACTAAGGGGTGAGAGTGAGGCTCGTGAGAGTGAGACTCGTGAGAGTGGGACTCGTGAGAGTGGGACTCGTGAGAGTAAGGCTCTTGAAAGTGGGACTCGTGAGAGTGAGGCTCGTGAGAATGGGACTCGTGAGAGTGGGACTCGTGAGAGTGGGGGAGGTCTTGAGAACTGGACCCTGAATAATATTCTAACTTGCACAGAAAAAACGCGGAGGAGGAGAGAGGAGTAGGGAAGGATGGCAATGGAAGAGAAGAACGTGTGGACGAAGATCTACCTGAAGAAAGCGAAAGAGAAGAACTATGAATCTGGCGATGAAAATGAACGTTCTATAGGGCCGGGGGAGAGAGGGAGATTAGAATAGAGACAAGAGAGGATGATAAAGGATGCATAGGAGAGGGAGGAAGAAAAGGAGAAAGAAAAGAAGAAGCAATGTAAAACAATACGTTCAAGAACATTTTGATGAGTTTTAGGAATTTGGTTTGATGGATGCTTAAGATCCATTGTCCAGTAGCAGGTTTGTGATGACGGAAATCCAAGCATAAAGAAAATTGGAAGAAGAGGAGGAGGAGGAGGAGAAGGACGAGGAGGAGGAAGGGGAGGAAGAGGCAAAGAAGGAGGAAAAGGAAGACGAGTAAGAAGAAGTGGAGGAGGAGGACCAGGAGGAGAAGGTGAGGAAGAGGCAAAGAAGGAGGAGAAGGAGGACGAGGAGGGAGAAGTAGAGAATAAAAAAAAAAGCAGAAGAGAGTGGAGAGTTTGTATAAAGAAAAAAATAAGGATTAGAGAAAGACAATGAGAAACCGAAAAGAAAATAAGAAGAAAGGAAAAGAAAGGAGAGGAAGAAAGAGACGAAAGTTGGGTGTGAGAATGGAAAAGGAAATAGATAGCTTGGAAGAGTAGAATAAAGAAAATGAGAGGCTGGAAGAGAGAAAGAAAGAGGATGAGAGGGGTGAAGAGGAGGAAAAAGAGAGAAAGAAAGAGATGAACAGAGTGAAGAAGAAGAGGGGAAAGAGAGAAAGAGAGAGATGAACAACGTGAAGAAGAGGAGGAGAAAGAGAGAAAGATGAACAACCTGAAGAAGAGGAGGATAAAGAGAGAAAGATGAACAACCTGAAGAGGAGGAGAAAGAAAGAAAGAGAGAAATGAACAACCTGAAGAGGAGGAGGGGAAAGAAAGCGAGAGATGAACAACCTGAAGAAGAGGAGAAGAAAGAGAGAGAGAGATGAACAACCTGGAGAAGGAAGAGCCGAAAATAAAGGAGAGGATTTAGGAGTCAGACCCCCGGAAGTCTTCCGAAGAACCAAGAACTGGAGAACCACGACCAGGAGTGGCCAAGGAAGGCCTCACTGTTGAAGACGGTCTTCGAGGAGAAGAGAAGAGAAGAGAATGAATGTTAAAGATGGATAACTGGAGTGTTGATGAACATCAATGTACTAGAACCTATTGAAGAATGGACGAAGAGGAGGGGGATGTTTAATGAAAGAATAAAGTCTTTGAGCAGGTAAAAATCAGATGAGGTTGGTCCCACGTATACGGTACCTGTATATATATATATATATATATATTATATATATATATATATATATATATATATATATATATAGTGTCATACTGCACTGCTTGTGACCCAGGCAGCGGGGGTGGGGGGTGGCAAGGATGCACATATATAGTGCATGTGCATACAGTACA
>NC_134795.1:20945068-20957568 GCF_046742065.1 Oratosquilla oratoria | reverse complement strand
TTCCCTCCACGTGGGAGTGGGGTGGTGAGTCAGAGGGTAGGGTAAACAACTTTTTATTTAATTCGGTGATATGATTTTGTCCTCTTTTTTTTTTCGTGAGAGGCATTTCTTGCATTGGGTAGAATAAGGAGAGGAAACAAATGAGAGCGATAGAGAGAGAGAGAGACAGACAGACCGATACAGAGAGAAAAAAATGGTAGTTTTCGTACAACTATGGTCCATGTTTTTTTTTTTTTTTTTTTACTTATTCATAAATTTAACTGTTCATTTATCTATTTATCTATATATTTATTTAATTATCTTCACGTGATGCACAAGTCTTTTACCGTAATCCTACACCATCATCTGGTTAAACAACTCTATTCGTCTTGATTTCTTTTAAAGAAGTGACATTTCCTATTCTTTAAGAATAAAAGGAAAAGAGACCAGTGGAAGAGCAAAAGAGGATATATACATATTCTACTGCGTCCAAGAATTAGATAATCATATTCTGGGAAGAACATTAGTTAAGATAAATGGACCTGCATGCGTATGCCGTATCAACTTTGCATAATATACGACGTCTGCCCCAAGCCGCGGGTAGATATGTTTATATATATTCACAAACTAGACTCGTTCTAGGCTGACAAGAATGAATTCCCTTACAGATGATCACGTTCTTCCTGAAGACCAAGAAAAAAAAGGTATATTTTCTTTAAGGAGGTTTGACATTAACCATTCTTTTTATTTATTTATTTATTTTTTTTAAGAGATAAGCATTAAGCATTTCACATGGTTTGTATTTTTTGTGTTAAACTCACGTTTCGTTTGACCAAAAACAAAATTGTCAGGTGTTTAATAGAACAATGTCCTAATATCAGATCAGATATTCTTAAAGGTTAGCTCGGATCAATTCTTTGCGCTCATTGGCAGCTGCAGTGGTCCATTGTTAAATGATATTGAATTTCTTTCCAATCCTCAACATTCTCTTTCTCTCTCTCTCTCTCTCTTTCTCTCTCTCTGTCTGTCTGTCTTTCTCTCGATGTCTCTCTATCTCTATCTCTCTATCTATATTTCTCTTTCTATCACTATGTTTCTCTGTCTCTCTATGTCTATATCTATCTATCTCTATGTCTATATCCCTCTATATATATATTTCTCTATCTCTCTCTATCTCTATCTCTCTATATATATTTCTCTCTCTCTCTTTTTTTTTATTAAAGAGAAGAGAACCCCCAACCAATATCTTTCGACTTGCAGCCAGTCTTATGGTTTCCTCGACCACTCTGACGCGAATCATTGCCTATTGTGGGCTTCTAGAAGAGAAAGAACGGTTTCTGGCCTAAGAATAGGGCTCGGGTGGTGGGGGTGGTGGGGTAGGATCTTTTTCATTCATCGTGCTTTTGAATACCGGAAGCCCCCGCCTGTGCCATAAAGGATTCCAGAGCTCTTCAAGTGTGGCCCTCCTTTGTCAAATTTTGAATTCATTCCATAGCTTATTTATTTTTCGCATTTCAGGTGCGCGTCAAGAGTGATGAATTTTTTTTTTTTTTCTTTCGAAGTCGAGTATGGTGAAGGACGTTCTCTGTTTGTTGGTTTCGTATATTTTGATGTATACTGTTGCTTTTCTTCAAAGCACTTTATATATATATATACATATATATATATATATATGTATATATATATACACACACATATATATGTATATGTATATATATATATATATGTATATATATATATATATATATATATATATATATACAAATGTGTATGGAAAATATGTATTAAATTAGCATCAATGAGTTGAGTTCTACATAGCTTCACAATATTTCTTTTGTTCTTATTATTTGTTTGCTCATTTTGAAAAGCCTACCGTAATACATCTTGCACTGTTGAGGCCTGAAACGCATACTTCTATTCTCATGAAATTTCTTCAGAAGCCAAAGCGGTAGCCATACAACATAGGGATAATTTTCAAGGACAAAAGGGATAAACAGCTGGAGGAACACTGTCACATCAGCATTAAAATCTGTACCCTAGCGGTTGTTTATAAACTTTAAACGGTGAGCAAGATTATGCAACTCCTTCGCGGCTTGTGTTTTACAAACATCCAACACATAAAATAAAATTGTCGTCACCTACCCCTCTATCTACCTGCTTATCTACCTTTACCAGCCTCGTACAGACACTCTTATAGCCCCATTAGGAAAAACTCACCAAGGACAAACCTGGGGAATGGTGGTATAAACCATAACGGAGAGCGTTAGTTGTGGTGGACATTTGGCAACTGGGAATGGCTTGGAGGTCATAAGCTTGGATATTTAAGGTGGGCGGGGGCGTCATATTCTTAATGAAAATTGCTCCTAACTCTGAAGTCTTCCAACATACTTGTTTACTTCTTTCCTCTCAGGGTTGTGTTGTGTTCTTTTCTATAGTATTCGTTGATCGCTGTAGAAGACATGGTGTAAAAAACATCCCTTGGTAAACAGATGGAATATTGCAGTCCCATTGTTACAAGTATATCTATAAACAACATGGGTTGCCTATAAAGTGTCATTTTTTTTTTTTTTTTTTTTTTTTTTTTTTTTTAGAGAGAGAGAGAGAGAGAGAGAGAGAGAGAGAGAGAGAGAGAGCATTCTCCCGGGGCGGTAGGGGTGTCGCTTCACTCACACACAGTCGAGCAATCCCAACGGATTTTCCAAGCAAGCTCCCATGCAGTCGCCCTTCCCATCCCAACCAGTTCTTGAAAGGATCGGTTGACTTGTCCCAGCCATGGATTCTGTGGACGTCGTTGTCTTCTTCTTCTCCATTAAGGAATATCTCTTGTGAAGAAAACCTTGTGGGTGGGATAAACATTAAGGAATTATGCCTTATCTCTAGTGTCGACGTCCACATGTCATGCTGGTAACAGGCTTAGATTGAGATTCGTCGAGTAGTCTTTGGTTTGGTGCAAGATCATTCCAACGGTAACCCAAGATTCTCCGAAGGCATTTGGTACCAAAGACATCGAGAGGCCTCTTCGAGTCAGAATTCAAGGACCACGTATCACAGCCGCAGAACAAGATACCCCAAGTGACCTGAAGATTCGAACCTTAGGTCTCGCACATGAATATGACCAACAGCAATTTTTTTTTTTTTTTTTTTTTTTTTGCCATGGAGACACCAGGTACGCCATTCCCCATACAAGAAGGGGAAAGGAAATTGATGTATACATACATTCATTTAAAATCAAATTAGATTATATAAATGTAGATTTTATTTTGACTTATGGATAAGTCACTCACTTTTCATATCAATGATACTCCCCTCGTGTTATATGTCAAAAGTAGAAAATATGACATTTCTATTACTCTACATCTAGACAGTGAAGTCGACGTGGGTGCTCTTCGACACTGATTAGAATTGTGTGACGGATTTCAATGTTAAATTTCCAAAAACCACTTTGCATATATATATATATATATATATATACATATATATATATATATATATATGTATGTATATATATATTTTTAGTCTCATCACACGTGCGTTCATTCAAATTCACATTTCGAGAAATCAATTAATGTCAACTAAAAAGACGACTATAGCCTGTTTCAGGTACATTTTTACTAACGAATAACTAAATATTTTGAACCGTAGTATTAGATACAAGTGTTATGACTGTTCTCATAGGGACAGATGCATTTGTGTATATCTACATGAATTGAGTCGCTAGCGTCTTGACTTCGTGATTATGCACGCACAGGTCAGGGTTCGAATCCCTTGGCAGAGCTTCTAAAAATGTTCATAACTCAAAACACCAACAGGAAAAACGGGCAACAAGGATTGAAAAGGAATCAATTGACGATAGAGAAACATAGATTGATGTACAGTAGAGGTACTCTTAACTGTATTTGTGGCGATGAATGAAACATTGGAGTGACGTTTGAATACTTCAAAAGGTATTCGAACAGAAAACGGGGATTATTTTGGGTTTATCGTGTTGCGTGGTTTCCTGTCGTTTGAAGGCGCGCGCTCATGGAGAGAGAGAAAAGAGAGAGAGAGAGAGAGAGAGAGAGAGACGTGTAGAATGTATAACATGTGTAACATAGTACGTTGAAAGGACCTCTGTCTGTTTTAGAAAAAATAAAAGAGTTGTGAACAAACAAAACCCTGATAGTGTTAATCGGTAACTCTATTAGAGAGAAGAGAGAGAGAGAGAAAAGAGAGTAGAGTATATAACGTGTAGCATAGTACGTTGAAAGGATTTCTGACTATGTTAAAAAAAACGGAATCGTGAATAAACGAAATCCTGATAGTGTTAATGAGTAACTCCATGAGTGACCGTCGTGTACTCATGAGCAGGTGGTCGTGAGTTCGAGTCCTGGGACCCGCTGCGAGCTTGCTGCGTTGGATCCCGAGAGCCCTAACCCAACTTACCCTAACCTAACCTATTCTAACCTAACTTACCCTAACCTATCCTAATCTAACCTAACCTAACCTAACCTAACTTATCCTAACCTATTCTAACCTAACTTACCCTAATGTAACCTAATTCATCCTAAGCTAATCCAGCCTAACCTAGTCTACCTTTCCCTAACCCAACCTGACCTGAACTGACCTAGCCTAACCCAATCTAACCTACCCTGACCTGACCTAACCTAACTTAACCTAACCTGTCGAGAAATGACGTCATCAGTTCGACTATATTACATGCACGTGCAGCTGCTTTGATGGAATGAGGCGAGAGAAGGGGAGGAGACCTTTCTTATGACCCCATCTTGTGCCAGGTCACTGCATCATTGACCTGATCCACCAGACAATGTGGAGCGCATTCCCAAGAGGACAGAAGCTCCACAAGACTTGGTTCCACCCGCAGTGCGGATTTGCCAGACGAGATTCCGTGTGTTTCCAGAATATTCGAGAATTTGTAAGACAAAGTTCTCACGTTTATTTTCATTTTTTCATTTTTCTTTTTGTTCTCTGTAAGTCAAGCTTGGGGATTCCAGCGGGCGCTTAGAGGCCTGAATCCCATAAGAAATGAATGTCATTTGGACCTTTTGTCATATCAACACTCAACAGAAGAAGGCATCCCTGTGCGTTCGTTTTCGTAGATTTGGAGAACGTATAGGATTAGGTTCACTGGGTTCTAAACATTAAGTCACGAGTGCTACATCGGGAACTTAGTTACGGCAGTGACATATCATCTTTTTTATTCCAGTTCTGAGTTGTGTTTCATTATTTCTTATCATATATGTACACACACACACACACACACACACACACACACACACACACACACACACACACACGTATATATATGCGTGTATATGATATATATATATATAATAATGTGTGTGTGTGTGTGTGTGTGTGTGTGTGTGTGTGTGTGTGTGTGCGTGTGTGTGTGTACGTGTGTGTGAAGAGCATGTAAACTTCTCCCATCGTTGTCAAGTTGCTCCTTAATGTTCCCAAGCAAATAATCAGTTCTTTATTCTCAGATTATTTTTAATTCCTTAAAGTTCTTCTGAAATGATATAACTGCATCTGCGGTAAAATGCTCATAATTAACCAACGCATATAAAATAAAAATCACAATTTTTCAGATTGAAATATTCATAATGGAAACACATGTAAAATATATAATTTTTCTCTCTCGGATACAGGCAGCTGTATTGTTAACTTGTACAAAAAATGTGTATTACTTTCAAGAGTTGCTTGATTGCTATGTAATTGACAGTTTCCGACAAGTCTATTTAAAGAAACACACACACACACGTGAGGAAGAAACTTTTAATAGTACGACATTTCGTTCGGTACAATTTTATCAAATACATAATTAGATCTGTGTACCACAACTATGCACTTGATAAAGCGAAATGTACTAATTAAGTTCACGTCATCACGTGGTATATCTTTTTTCAGAAATTCTTTGATTCCTTGAGATTACTCTGTAATGATGAAACCTTTTTTCGTGATTTTCTTTTTATTAAATCAAGTCGATAAGATGAATTGTATTAGTATTCTTTCGTCCCCGTCGAACTTTATCCAGGTAGTGATATTTTAAGAAGATTCATTAACAATCCAAAAAATGAGTTTTCGAAAAGATCAAAGGGTATTTTTTCGCTTTGTTTCCCGTAAAACAGAGGGCATGATATGGATCTATTTATTCTGATATATATATATATATATATTTATATATATATATATATATATATATATAAATGTATATATATAAATGTATATATATATGTATATTTATATATATATGTGTATATATATGTATATGTATATCTATGTGTATATATATGTATATATATATATATATATGTATATATATGTGTATATATATATATATATCATATATACATATATATACTGTATATATATATATATATATATATATATATATATATGTATATATATATATAGTATCATGTGATCTTCCAGGTCCACGATATAAAGTAACTAAGAAAAATATATTTAGTTTTCTTTTTATTATTTCGTGTATTGCTATGTATTTTTTATTTCCCTAACAATGGAAAATACACTTAGTGAATAAAAAAACAGGTATGAAAGATGAATTTAGATAATTTTTCGAAATTCTATCATTTAGATCTGAAACTGATCTTTGATTGAAGATCGATCTATTGACGTCATTGATCAGAAATGACGTCAACATATCAGACTGACGTCATCATATCTTTGATGATTCAGTTTGACGTCACGAACTCACCCTATCAGGAGGCTAGGATGGTGCCCCTTACAGACGACTTTGTGGCGTCGAATGTAATGGACCATGGCCTTGGTGCAACTCGCTGGCGGCAGAGTTTGAATTACCCTCACCTCGACCTCCGCCGCAAGTAGCGACGCTCTAAGCCTCTCACGTCATATTTCTAAGAAAATGTTTATTTTATTTATTCATTTTATTTTATCTTATTTTATTTCATGTTATTTATTTATTTATTTTATATTTGATAGAACCGCGGACACCCAAACCTGACCTATGGTATACGAAAACCGTATAAATAATCTCTGTTGTAGTAATACAGCTGAAATAAATCACCTCATTTGTAAGGAAGCTATTGTATCCTAAGCATTCTAAGTAACACCTATATTACAGTGATTATTTTCGTTTAATTTTTCTTTAAGATAAGGTATATAATAATCTGATAAACTAGGTCTAGGAAAGAAGCAGTTAGGTTTTTATCTAAACACGAAATATAGAAAGGAGGCAACTACTAACCTAGTAAAAGGAGATAACCTGAAAATACAATCAAAGTTTTAATCTCCCAATAAAAGTTTAGATCGATAGAAGGGTAATTCTTTTATGGCAAGAGTGTGGACGTTGTTAGACAAGAAACTCCAAAGTAAGATCATTTTGCGGTAGGCGGCATATATGTGCTGGAAATTCTGCTGCCTAGCAAAAGATAAATAGTAATGATAATAAATAAATAAATAAACAAGTGAAAAATGAAATGAAGAAAAATATTTCCAGTCTACTAGAGCTAATAGTACTTTTTTTAAACGACCTCCATCCTCGTGGAACTGTGTGGTAAAAGCAGTCAGGATCTGTCTCCCACAGACACAGTTCATTGGCCCCTCTCTCGCCAATGACTGGCTGACGATTCTTTAATAGTTTATGTTATTTGACTTTAATGAATCCTAACACAGAAGTTCATTTATCCTACTTTCTAGTACAGTCTGCTCAAAACCGAGGTTCTTTGTGTGTGTGCTGATTTAGGGGTGGTGACTTGATACTTCTCAGGCATAGAAGAGATGATCTCAAGAGTGAGAATGGTAGTATACATGTCATCCACGACACAAACTGCTCTTTGGTTGTTGTTTCTTTTCTACCATCGCCTCTGTCAGACAAGCGTAGAATGTCTTTGCCCTTGGACCCATCCCAACTGAAGTCGTAAAGGTTATAGTAGTGAATGAGGCCTGGTCCACATTCTGTATACGCTTCTCGTACATCCTGATTTTCTCATTCTCATTTTGGGAGTGGGACGCTTCAGCAGTGAGGTTATTGTAACGGGGGGTATTGGATCACATATTCGTATGTCAAAGAAGGCTAATTGTCCCCGTGTCCAGAAACCTCTTGCGCTGACATCCACTCGTGCTTCATCTGATGTGTTGGACGAGTGGTTCTCCCCTCCTAATGGGAGTAATGTTGGTTCGATAGTCACATCCTTGCACACCTCCCGAAGTATTTGGGCAGTGAGATTCCTTACCTCATCATGTCGCATACAAATGAATCCACCCTGCTTGCATATCATCGCATAGTCTGAAGTAAACTGTACACCATATGAACATCTGTTAGGCAGCCCATCGAATGGCCATCCATACCTCAGGGCAATGACATCTGTAAATTCTCCTCTGTTTAGGGGGAATCCCTTTGCCCTGATTGGTAGTGCTGTCAGCCTATTGGACGCCCCAACTTCCTGCGCCATTGTTATCTTTCTTTTTATACAATTCGATAGCCGAGCTAAAAGTGCTCGAAGTTCCTCCTTCTGCCTCTCTTCCCTTCCCTTTGAAATGTTTCTTCTAATTCTTTTGATTTTCTCCATGTTAGTCTCCTTCCGTCGATCTTGTGACACGATGTTGTTTGTCAAGGAGGACGTGAGTTTCATGGAGTTTCGGTGTTCTAGGTCGGCAAGGTTTAGTGGGTTGGAGATGCCTAGCCCTCCCATTCTAGGTGAAAGTTCGATAAGTTTTCTTTCTTCTTCGTTTATTGTCCGTCCGTTAATGATGGCCGGAATTAGCTCGTTTCTGATGGATTATTCAAGGGGTCTTAGTAGGTCGGTGATGTACGGTACCGTCATTCATATGTAGTTCCACTTATGTTTAACCCCATATATGAATGCGGCATATGCCGCCTGCGGTTCGGGCTTTCCAAAGAAGCCTAACTTCCGCCACCCATTCGTTAACTTTCTTTTCAGCATTTTGCTTTTTAAAAGATTCAGAGCCGATCACTTCACAGAGATGTCCTTCCCCCTCTTTTGTTACCTTCACTTCGCTGTTCTCAAAGAGGATTTTGGCATTCTCAAAGTACTCTGGCTTCACTACTACTTCTAGTACTACTTCTTCTTCTTCTTCTTCTTCTTCTTCTTCTTCTTCTTCTTCTTCTTCTTCTTCTTCTTCTTCTTCTTCTTCTTCTTCTTCTTCTTCTTCTACTACTACTACTACATCTTTTTGGTGGAATACCCTCGGCCACCATAAACCATAGTTTATCTTTAGATTTTATCCATAGATGTTTTATCCTTTGTCCATCATGTACTCAGTCAATACCTTAAGGTTTTTGACACCCCTATGGAGCATATCCACGCAGCGTTTTTGTGTGATTGGAGACACATCTATACTGAGATTACCTCAACAGAACACATATACCATTTTCCAGTAGCACCCCGTGGCTATAGGACAAGAATACCATCACCATGTTCCCTTGCGGGTCGTAAAAGGGGACTGAAGCTTGTTTCGCACGTATCGACTTTTCGCCGTGCGCCGTCCACGACACGATGTCGTGATCTTCAATAACCATGAGTGTCGTGACGTATGAGAGTGCCCATAGACACCCGTGGTTATTGGAGAGCACGACGTCGTGGCGTGGACGGCACACGGCGAAAAGTCGATACGTGCGAAAGGAAACTAAATGGGGCAGAACGAGGGGACTAGGGACCTTGCCAGTTCGTATTCCCCTCCCCCCCAAAGACTGAAGGCGAATTTTTATACGTTTATTCAGCCAACCTTCCCCCTATAAAGGGGAGATTAAGACCTTCGTATATGTTTTTTCTTTACGCGTGTTAAGTTTTATTTTTATTTTCTTTCGTTTTCTGGTGTGAAGTTTTATGGAATCCTCAGTGTTTGAGTCGCGGACTGCTGAAGACTCCATCATATAAAAGGAAAGCATTTGTGTGTGTTATGGGAAGAATTCCCCTCTCCCGTCGCTTCCGTATACAGGCAGCTAATCATTGATTCTTAGTTCCCTTTTATGTTAATTTTCAGCCTCATTTCTTTCCTCCGGTCGACGCAATTCTCCATTAGAGATTCATTCTTATTACGCGGTTTTATGTTATTCTAGTATTTTTTTTTTTTTTTTTTTTGTCTGGTTGGGTCGCATGACGTGCAGCTAGATTGTTCTTCTTTTGTTCTGTAACATGTTTTTTTATATAATAGGCTCGTTTCACACGCATCGACTTTTCGTCGTGCGCCGTCCACGACACGACGTCGTGGTCTCAATATTCATAGTTGTCTGCGGACGCTTTCACACATCTCGACCACGACCACGACCACGACCACGTGTGAAAGCGTCCATAAAGACCTATGGTTACATGAGACCACGACGTCGTGTCGTGCACGGCGAAAAGTAGATACGTTTGTAAACGAGTTTTAGTGTGTCGTTAGTGATAACCAACGCTTTTATCTTTGGCTGCGTGACTCTGATGCATAAGGGTGACAACATACAACTTAGGCAATATGTTAGGATATTCCTCTATCCAGGAGCGTAGGTTTGTGGTAATTTAATGATTAAGATAATGATAGTTTCCTCTCTTAAACGGTAGCATTTGCTGGTGACAATCACTGTGGCAAGAGTGAGTTCTACCCTTACCTACACCCTCACCATCATCAACCACCTACATATATATACATATATATATATATATATATATATATATATATATATATATATATTTATATATATACATATATATATATATATTTACATATATACGAGTATATACATATATATATATATATATATATATATATATATATATATATATGTGTGTGTGTGTGTGTGTGTGTGTGTGTGTGTGTGTGTGTGTGTGTGTGTGTGTGTGTGTGTGTGTGTGTGTGCGTGCGTATGAAACGAATAAACAAGTAAAATCAAACCACTTCCTTTATCTATTTCCATTCCTGTTCATTTCCTTCTTCTTCCCCCTCCTCTTCTGCCAACTCCTCGAGTATAACATCTCTGACTTTATGTCTTTTCTTCGAAGCAAAATCTTTCTTATTTATTCCCCTCCAAGTACTCCTCCCCCTCCTCCTCCTCCTCCTCCTCCACACTCCTCCCTCCTCCTCCTCCACACACCTCTCAGTTACCTCCATCTCCTTTCCTATCTTTCTCCTCCTCTTTCTCCCCTCCAGCGCCAACCAATCACTAGTCACTAGCCACTACTTCCTAACCTCTTAAATCTTCTTTTTCTTCTTCTTCCTCCTTGTGTTCTTCTTCTTCTTCGTCTTCTTCTTCTTCTTCTTTGTCTTCTTCTTCTTCTTCTTCTTCTTTGTCTTCTTCTTTGTCTTCTTCTTCTTCTTCTTTGTCTTCTTCGTCTTTTTCTTCTTCTTCTTCTTCTTCTTCTTCTTCTTCTTCTTCTTTCTTTTTTCTTCTTCTTCTTCTTCTTCCTTCTCGTCCTCTTCTTCTTCTTCTTCTTCTTCCTTCTCGTCCTCTTCTTCTTCTTCTTCTTTGTCTTCTTTCTTCTTCTTCTTCCTTCTCGTCCTCTTCTTCTTCTTCTTCTTTGTCTTCTTTCTTCTTCTTCTTCTTCTTTGTCTTCTTTCTTCTTCTTCTTCTTTGTCTTCTTTCTTCTTCTTCTTCGTCTTCTTCGTCTTCTTTTTCGTCTTCTTCTTCTTCTTCTTGTTCTTCGTCTTCTTCTTCTTCTTGTTCTTCTGCTTCTATTTCTTCATCTTCCTATTCTTCTTCTTCGTCGTCTTCTCCCTCGTCTCCTTCTTCTTCTTCCTTTTCTTCTCTTTCTTTTTTTTCTTCTTTTCTTTTTTCTTTTCTTCTTTTCTTCTTGTTCTTTTTTCCTCACCGTCCCTGACTCCTGACAGGGGAAGTTCGCGACGTTAAAAGCGAATGCATAACTCCCTCTACTCCCAGATCTCTCTCTCACCAACTCCAGGACTCCAGCTCTTCATTGTGATATCGTCCACCAAGGATATATTCGCTGATCATCGAGAGCAAAAACACGATAGTTCCGCTGCCTCCGGGGACAGAGATGAAGTTAAGAAAATGTAATAAGGGTAGGAATTACAAGCATCTACTTTGATGATAATATTCATTAGTTCACAATTTGATAAATTCACAACTAGAGACAAAAGGTGTTCACGCCTTGCAGGCTACAGAAAAACTGACGCCAAGCCATGGTTTGGCGGGAAAACTGTCGAACGGGCGGGGCGAACCATTGTTTCTCTCAACATACTGGTACATAAAGTGACATTCTTTATAATAATCGACAATATAATCAATAATGAAATTAAAGTCCAACAATACCTATAGTAAATAATTATATAATGGGGGAAATATACAACTCCCAATTGAGCAATACGTAAGTATAGTACTCGACACAATGGGACGATGTTACAACAGCGGTACTATACCATCACAGGAGCGCGCGCCGGGAGGCGCTGAGTAACTGCGGCCGAAGCCGTCACCTTTGATCTATGTCCTTGGACTGTTGGAGCAGCAGGTAACAGTCGCTAGTGGGAATCGGAGAGAGGTGCGGGATTCGAACCCACAATTAAACGAATACGAGACCACCACG
>NC_134795.1:20937568-20940068 GCF_046742065.1 Oratosquilla oratoria | reverse complement strand
TTGGGCAGCTTTCCGTGCTTCCTCCTCTTGTTGTGACTTGCCGCGGGTCTTCGTCGGCAGTTCCCGTCATCATGGCGACGCCTCTTGCGCCCTTCCGCCTCCCTCGTCGATGCAGAGAGGTCCTCCTCTGCCAGGCGCTTCCTCTTGGCGTTGGGTCTCTTCGACGACTTCTGGAGCCAAGGATGGGAGAGTATTCCAGCGACGGAAGGACGGTCGTCGGGGTCTGTGGCGAAGCACCTCGTCAGAAGCTCCCGACACAGCTCCGGGACTTCGTGGCCGAATTTGGGTCTCGCCTTCAGGATGGCTTTATCACTGCGGAAGGCGTCCCTGCGGGAGAGCATGTAGAAGAGAAGAGTCCCCAGACTCCATACCGTGGCAGGGACGTGGAGGTACTCGCCCTCGAACAAGAACTCCGGGGGCCAATAGATCTCTGTGCCCCCCGTGTCGGTGCCCCGATCTCCCCTCACGAACTCCCCGCACCCGAAGTCGATCAGCCTGATGTCGAGAGCTCCAGTCTCCCGGTCTGTGAAGACTAAGACGTTCTCTGCCTTGATGTCTTTATGGGAAACCCCCGCAACCAGACATCCTTCGACCGTCCTTACCAGGAGCCTGAAGATCCTCTTGATGACTTTCTCTCGCAAGGGTCTGTGGGTCTTCATGTAATCTTCTATGGTCATGGACCCGGAGACGAGTTCCATGACCATGAAGATGGTGTCCTCCGTGGTGATGCAGTCCAGGAGCTTGATGACACCTGGAACGTGCTGCACCTTGTACAGAAGGGCAGCTTCTTCGGGCACAAGGCGTCCTTCATGCTCGCCCCAGGTGTCCACCATATAGAAAGGCACCTTCTTGATGGCCACGAGTGTCCTGTCGCTCTTTCTTCGGGCGGCGTAGACGGAAGCGAAGCTGCCTTTTCCAAGCTTCTCGATCACTTTGTAACCTCTGAGTCGCATTCAAAAAAGTTCTTCCCAAAGGTTATTTACCGAAGGAGAGTTGATATTGATGAGCCTGCGTTGAAAGTGCATCCTAGATATATACACTGTGTGGTGATTTGCACATACATACATATACTCATACATGCATACATACATTCATACGTACATTCATACATACATACATACATTCATATATACATTCATACATGCATACATACATTCATACATGCATACATACATTCATACATTCATACATACATTCATACATACATTCATACATGCATACATACATTCATACATACATGCATACATACATTCATACATGCATACATACATTCATACATACATTCATACATACATTCATACATGCATACATACATTCATACATACATGCATACATATATTCATACATGCATACATTCATACATACATTTATACATGTATACATACATTCATACATTCATACATTCATACATACATGCATACATACATTCATACATACATTCATACATACATACATTCATACATGCATACATTCATACATACATGCATACATACATTCATACATACATACATACATTCATTCATACATGCATAGATGTGACCCTAAATATCTAAAACTATCTATTTTTCTCTATTTACTGTCACCTTCACCCCTTGTACACCTCATCACCTTGTTTTTACCAACGTTTACTTTCAACTTTCTCCTGTCACACACCTTCCCAAAATCCGTCACAGGCCGCCTCAGACCCCCTCTGACTCAGCCACAAGCGCTGCAATGTCATCAGCAAACAACAACTGGCTCACTTCCCACTTCCCCCATATGCTTCTCCAATTGCACTCAACAAACCGATCCCTCTAAAACTGCTGCATTCACATTTACAAAGGATTACAAAGGCGGAGCATGCCGACAGGAGACCTTTTGGTCCATATCTAAGTCGGATGCGAAAAAACCCATAATAATAATAAATTAGTAAATAACTATAATAATGTAAATAACAAATAAAATACATAAATAAATGCATAGGTATAGTTAAATAATAAACAGGTAAATAGTAAATGATAATAAATTGACATATAACTAATAATAAATGAGAATCAAACAGACAAATGATAACAAAACAAAAACAAATATAAAATAAATTATAATCATTTGTCCACCACTTCTGTTTTGTAACGCAGAAATATACTACGTGCATTGCCTTAATACTCATCCACACAGCATCTCCTGTAAGCACGAGTCAGTCAGGGTATCGTAGATATCCAGTAAACCAGATATGTGAGCTTCGTCAATTTCGTATGTGGAGTTCCCTCTGTGTCATTAGAAAGGGCATTGCAAGTGAATTACTCATGATGGTTGTTTTCGATCCACTCAAGACACCAAGTTCCTTGCTCCTGTGTATATAGGGTTGAGTGTTATGGACCTGTTAATGCTGTCTTCGTTGGTGGCCCACGCTTCTAAGAACAGTCTGCTTCCTTTCCTTTTGTCACTGTATAGAACCTTAGCGCCCTGCCAGTCGAACTCGTGCTGATGCAGTCCAGTGTGTTTGTACACTGGCGAACTC
>NC_134795.1:20920068-20927568 GCF_046742065.1 Oratosquilla oratoria | reverse complement strand
GTCGACTGAGCCTTAGTAGAATCTAAGCACAGTGTGTGGGTAGCCATTTTGAAAAGGAGGTTTCATTTGAAAAAAATTAAATATTTTTGTTTTAGACGGATTGAAATTGTTAAAGTACGCCGTACCTCGGGGAGGGGGAGGGGTCTAGTAATGGTCAACGAAGAGAGTAAAGTTTTGATGTAGATTGACTTAGGTTCTGGTGTCCGAGGCTGTACCTAGACAAGAATGTCTCAATATGAGTGACGTTTTTTTTCTAACAAATCTACACGAATTTGCAAGAGCACGCCTACGCACACAGGCAGAAAAGATGTGAGAGGGAAAGAGAGAAAAAGGATTGGGAGAGTGAGAGTGAGAGGAAGAGAGGAGGGGAGGGGGAGAGGGAGGGTTTGATATCTGGAGGTGATTCGGAGGCGAATAAAATCACCCGGCGACTGTCAGAATTAAGGAATAGGGCCACCCATTATGGCAGTGATTTATATGATCTTTATGTATGTGTGTGTGTGATTCACCATGGTCTTGGATCACGTGTTGGAGTCGTGATCGACAGCTATTTCCCTCCCGGAAGAGAGCTCGGAACTTATATGACCGATCTATGGGTAATGCTGTGACCTTACACGCACGCACACACACACACACACACACACACACACACACACACACACACACACACACACACACACACACACACACACACACACACAACTCCCCGCCCGCGAGAGTTGAAGTAACGACTCGCAGCGCAGCGATACTGAATTTATTTGAACCCTGGGCGGGATTCGAACCCGGACCGCCGTAATGGCAGCCGGGAACTCTACCAACTACGCCACCGATTCTCGCGAGCGCTCGTGTGTGTGTGTGTGTGTGTGTGTGTGTGTGTGTGTGTGTGTGTGTGTGTGTGTGTGTGTGTGTGTGTGTGTGTGTGCGCGCGCGCATGCGCGACCGCGCACGTGCGTTTGTTAATGTGTGTGTGGATGAATATGAGTGTGTGTGTGTTTGTGTGAGTGTGAATGTGTGTGTGTGAGTGTGAATGTGTGTGTTTGTGTGTGTGTGTACGTACGTGTGTGTGTGCGCGCGCATGTCCACTTGTACATTTGCGTGTGTATATTCAACCAAATATCCTTGATAGATTCGTTCGCTAAACTCCACACACAGGGTCCATAAACACAGTCGCCTGTGTTTATGTTCTCCGTCGTGGACATCCAACGGAGTTCCAACCGAAGCAAACGTAAACAAAGCCAGCCGTTAGCCTTGTTTCTTCTGTATCACATTTACCCCCAAGGTAGCGGAGACGCTGAGGGCGTTACTACAAACTGTAGCATAAGTATATATAGTATTTATGTTCAGTATTTATAAATATTAATGGAGAAACATGTTGGTACCGCTGACAGGCGCAACGCCTACTACTGGGAGCTGAAGTAAGAAGTAGGCAATTCATACATACATACACACATACATACATACATACATACATACATACATACATACATACATACATACATACATACATACATACTGGCGCAGGTTGGTAGAGTCCTCGACTGTCACCGCGGCGGTCCGGGTTCGAATCCTGCCCAGGGCTGAAATAATTTCAGTATCACTGCGCTTCAAGTCGTGACTCCAACTCTCTTGGGTGGGGAGTTGAGGGGGTGCGTGTAAAGTCACAGCGTTACCCATAGATCAGTCATACGAGCTCTGAGCTCTCTTCCGGGAAGGAAATAGCTGTCGATCACGAGTCCAACACGTGATTCAAAGACCATGGTGAATCATATACATACATACATACATATACCAACTACTTTTTCGCCCTTACAAGGGAAGTAGCAAAAGTCAAAGCCATAAATCTATTCCCATCCCGATAATTTTTATGACAGTCGCATGCAGGATTCGAACCCACTGCTTTCGGTCACCCGTAAGATCATCTTCACAGAGCCTTAGCCCACAACACCAACAGAGTCTCTGTTGGTGTAGTGGGCTAAGGCTTTGTGAAGGTGATCTTACGGGTGGCCGAAAGCAGTGGGTTCGAATCCTGCATGCGACTGTCATAAAATTCATCGGATTGATGTCGCTGTTACTAGCGAATTTCTACCATTCCCACCCATTTCATCCTCACATACTCCCTCCCTCACCCTTTTATTGTCTCCTCCCGGATGACGGGTCATCCCTGCATCTCGCCTACTGCCCTGGGTCAGAAGCAGTGTAGTAAGACACAGCACATCCACAGCGAGGCCGCTTCATTTAAACGGTAATTGGTGAGGGAACCAATGGCCAAGTACGGTAATGAATCTAAACACATTTCCACGTATTCTTATGCGGCAGAACAAACCCTAAACCCCATGTTTATGCAGTACTGTTTCTTCGTCTCCAGCAGACCACTTCAACATTAAGTAATTGTCGTGCATCCACAAACCACCACAATCTGTTGTCTCACTTATTCCCATACATATGCATTGTTGTTGTTCAGTCTCCTGGAGGAACCTTAGCATCTTGGAGAAACCACTTCAACATTTAATAGAATCATCAGGCATTCATGAACTATGCATTGCTGTTTCTTCTAGACCACCTCAACACTGAATAGAATTGTATTACATCCACGAACTATGACCACAACCTGTTCAGTCTCCTGGAGGGACCTTAGCATCTTGAAGAAACCACTTCAACATTTAATAGAATCATCAGGCATTCATGAACTATGCATTGCTGTTTCTTCATCTCCTGCAGACCACCTCAACACTGAATAGAATTGTATTGCATCCACGAACTATGACCACAACCTGTTCAGTCTCCTGGAGGGACCTTAGCATCTTGGAGAAACCACTTCAACATTTGATAGAATCATCAGGCATTCATGAACTATGCGTTGCTGTTCCTTCATCTCCTGCAGAACACTTCAACACTGAATAGAATCGTATTGCATCCATCTTATCCTCAGCCGTCCCCTTAAGTTCACTCTCTCCACCTCTGCCTTCCACACCTCTTTTACATACCTTTCATCACTAATTCTTTCCATGTGTCCAAACCATCCCAATAATCTGTCATCAACCCTATCCGCCATTTCCTTTTCCGCTCCCGTTTTCCTTCTCGCCTCCTCGTTTCTCAATCTATCCAACCTTGTAACCCCCTACCATACTTCTCAGACATTTAATCTCAAACACATTCACACGTTTCCTCTCTCCCTCTCTTAAATACAAAGTCTCTGCCTCATACTATACCGTTGGCACAATCACCCCTTCATACAATCTCCTCTTTGCAGCCATTCCCAGTTGCCAATTTTTCATAACACTTTTTAATCCCCCAAGCCATTTACTTGATAATCTCAATCTACAATTTACCTCCACCTCCATTCCTCCCTTTCCTGCCGCATGTGACCCCAGATACCTAATACTATCCACTTCCTCCAACCTTTCTTCTTTTAGACTTACTTCCAACTCACTTCCATCCTCTACCCTTGTACGGAGCTGCCTAGTGTAGGCCTTATGGTCTCTTGCAGTCTCCTTCATTCTTATGTTCTTATGTACATCTCATCACCCATAATTACCTTCAACTTTCTCCTATCGCATACCTCCACGAACTGCGTCACCAACTCCCTTAATCCATCCTCTGACCCTGCCACAAGAACAGTGTCGTCAGCAAACAACAACTGGCTCACCTTCCGCTTCACTTATGAAACTCTGTTAGACTGAAGGTCGTAGTCCCTGAGTTTAAAACTACTTGGGGTTATCTCCTGCCGAGGAAAGAATGCCTAAGCTTGGAGGCAGTCAGAGTAGAACGTGGCTATAAGGTCATTGGTGTACTTGTCCATCAGATAACCATAGTGTCGAGGAGCACCAGTGTACAATGTATGGTGAGTAATCCATAATAATTCAACATCCATGATAACTCCGTTAAGAGACTACTAGATGAGAGGGACTTTAATTCGTTTAGACCTAAGAATCCTTTGAAAGGGAATAGAATTGATTGACTTTAGCCAGAACAAAAGCATAAAGATATCCACTGGACTTCGGTGAATTAAAAAAAAAGAGGTATCGGACACACTACACTGAGTTTATGACGTGGCGTGTTAAACTACAACAACAGTAAAACTAATAACAATAGTAATAGCAGCAACAGCAACAACAGCAGCATCAACAAGGAGAGAGCAAAAGCAACAAGGACGACATCAACAAGGACGACATCAACAGGGAGACACGTCGTATTGCAAAGGTTGACATTTTGCAATATGAATGAAGCAGAACAATAGTCCTCCACCTGTTGCAAGCGAATAGTAATGAAATCCCTTCGTGCATACGATGGCCGTAGTCAGAGACAGACCCATGATTCGCTTTATCGGGAATGTCGCAAGGGACGAACGGATGGTGTACATAGCATAAATGTTTTAACAATCTCTGTCTCTCTCACTCTCTCTCTCTCTCTCTCTCTCTCTCTCTCTCTCTCTCTCTCTCTCTCTCTCTCTCTCTCTCTCTCTCTCTCTCTCTCTCTCTCTCTTTCCCTTTCTCTCTCTCTCTCTCTCTTTCTTCCTTTCTCTCTCTCTCCCTCTCTCTCTCCCTTTCTCTCTCTCTCCCTCTCTCTCTCTCTACCATCTCTCTATCTCCCTTTCTCCCTCCCTCCCCCTCTCTCTCTCTCCCCTCCCACCCCCACCCCCCTCTCTCTCTCTCTCTCTGTCTCTCTCTCTCTCTCTCTCTTTATCTATCTATCTCTCTATTTATCTATTCCCCTCTCTCTCTCTCTCTCTCTCTCTCTCTCTCTCTCTCTCTCTCTCTCTCTCTCTCTCTCGTGGGAGACTCGGAGAAAATCACCATCAACTCCTTTACTTCAATCTGACGGTGCAGCCCCAAGGGGCTGGCACTTGATCCTCGGAACGAACTCAAGAACTCTATCAGCTTCGACTGTTCTCCCTTTTCAAACAAGGAAAGCATTCCCACATAATTACGATAAAATCAGTAGATCAACATTAATTCCTGAAGAAATCTACTGCGAGAGGAAATGTCCTGAAATCAAAATAATGTGACACAAAATAAAACTGCCACCTCACGAGTGACGTCATGTCGCTTACTTATTTCCTCCTTATTTGGACAACGGATCATTGTGACGTATTGTCGTTTACCTCTTTTCTCCTTATTTGGATGACGATCACAGTGACGTCATGTCTCTTACTTCTTTTCTCCTTATTTGGACAACGATCACAGTGACGTCATGTCGCTTAACTCTTTTCTCCTTATTTGGACAACGATCACAGTGACGTCATGTCGCTTACCTCTTTTCTCCTTATTTGGACAACGATCACAGACAACAAATACAGTTTAGGTGATGACGTAAATATACTTTTAAAGGGACTGTAAGACAAGAAGTAGTGTAATTAACACTTTATTTGCTTATTTATTTATGTATTAATTTTTTTTTATCATTTTTTTCTCTGGATACGGTGGTAGTAGGATGGTTGAGGAATTGCACATTGCATACAAGTTATAGATGGACGTGGGTGATCGGGCTTCGGAAGCTGTGTATGTTAGCGCCTGCCTTCGGGCTTTGTTTCGATTGGACACGTACGGTTTCGTGAACTCAGACCTAGACGTGATTCCAGAACCTCAGTGCAGAATTAGACATAGGAGAGGCGAAGCCATGGTTAGTAATTGGACATCGATCGAACTCGAGAATATTCGTCAATCTAGTGCTTCTAGACCGAATACTAGAATTCGTCATGATCTTTTTTTATTGCAGTGTAATTGTTGAACTCAACATTTAGAGGTATGGCTTTGCCGCGTCACTCCTGCAAACTTCTTCAGCTTGTCTGGTATCTCTCTTCTACGTTTTCTATATTGTGGCGTCCGCTTGTTTCATTGCCCAATTTTTTTTCTCACTAATTTCTCAGCTCAATTCCATTTGTTTCTATTACGGCCTCCACAGTATCTTTTAGGTAGAATGACTTGATTGTGATGAGATTTTCTTTAAATATATGCTCTTAAAAATCAAGTTTATGTTCAAATATATGTGTGCATATATGTGTGTATTTGCACGTGTGTATGTCCATGTAAGAATATAAGAGTGGAGGAGACTGCAGGAGACCATAAGGCCTATACTAGGTAGTTCCATGTCCATTACCACTAATCCCCATCCATAAACTTATCTAACCTTTTAAAACAACCAATAATCTCTGCGTTCACTACATGGTTACTAAGTCTATTCCGTGCATTAACCACTCTATTGCCTATTTCCTTCTTAAATCTAAATTTGTCCAATTTAAACCCATTAGTACGAGTCCTGCCCTGTTGTCTTAATATGACGACCTTGGATGCACCACCCTTGTTAAAGCCCTTGTCCCATTTGAATATCTCTATTACATCAATCTGCACTTTGTATCTTTCCAGAGAGTGTTTACTCTAATATACGTGTTTATGGACCAAAAGTTCTACTGTCTGCATGCTCCTACTTTGCAATCCTTTGCAATATTCGTGTGTGGACAAATGTAAAAACAGGAGTTAGTTGGTCAGAAGCTAACAATGGTACTTGATTAGCGATTTATCAAAGGGAATGTAACTGAAATGTCGTAATTCTTTGCTCTCTCCAATCCAACACCCAACGCAACAGGTCCATGAATTATGGAAAAGTGCGAGCAATAATGAAATCCCTCTATATCGTACGTATTTCCATCCGAAACTTTCGTTCTTATTTCGAATTTTCACATTCTTACGCTCAAGTAGCCGTTTACTTTATGGACTTAAGTAAATCATGAAACACGATCTTTGGTCATTTTATAGAAAGAAAAAGAAAAATGAGGATATTACTGTAATTCATGAAGAAACTAAGAAGAATCTTTTGTGTTTTCTTTTAGATCTTCAGAAATAAACAAATAAATCGATTAATAGTCAAATGTATATAACATCCGTTAGCCTCTAGCCGTCCAATTATGTAGCGGAAAGAGTACCAATATTTTTTTCTAGTTCATCAGACGACGAGATAGAATAACATTGTTTAAAAAAAAGAATTCTAGATTAATTTTTGTTTGTACAAAATAGATATTATGTGTCGGTCATTGTTATTGAAAACATTTGAAACTCATTTTGAATGCAAAAAAAAAAAATCGCGTTCTCGTGACGTCATATCGTTGTCAAGATTGGTTTATCTATTTCTTTATTTGTTTATTTATCTAATTTGTTTATTAATCTTATTTATTTATATGCTCATCTTATGTGCTTATTTGTTTATCTATATTATCTATTTCTCCATTTACTATTATTCTTGCTATTTTTCAAAGGAACAAACCGACATTAACGGTTTTGTTTGGGTCGCCTCCCTGCCCGACCAGGGCTGTCAGGAACCAACGCTACATCAGAGTTCCCGGGAATCGAACTCATGACCACCTGCTCGAATACATTAATGTATTTAACCCACTTTGGTTAGACAACAATTCACGAGTTGCAGAATTCGGGTAATTTTCCTATTCTTAGAAAACCAAATTATCGTTAAACTGTTGTTGTTTTCAATTTGATCTTAATATTTACTCGT
>NC_134795.1:20910068-20915068 GCF_046742065.1 Oratosquilla oratoria | reverse complement strand
GTTCTAGCCTCCTGATAGTTGGAGGGTGGGAGGGGGGGGGGTTCGCAGCGTTAAACGGAATCATCATCATCTCCTTCTGCTGATAAAGGTTGTGGCGCACTAAGCATTTCTGGCTAGCATGCTGCTTGCTTTTGCTACTTCGTCTGAGTAGAAACGACTTCGGTTACGATCTTTTGTTTTTCGAATTTCCGAATGTCAAATTGCTCTCGCGTCATATAAAGTGTAGACTGTCTTGCCCAGGCTGTGCTGCGTTGTCTGCGTTGTTGTCATTAACCTATTGACTATGATATTTGGCGTGATGGTTCCCCAAATGTCCTTAACGAGAACTTTGATGTGCTACGTGCTTAATTGCTTCCCTTCGTTTTGTAGGTTAGTTCTACCTTCTTTGAACCTTTTCTAGAAGTCTATGTCACCTTCTAGATCAGCGTTTCCCAACCTGGGGTGCTGAAATCAATTATAGGGGGTGCTGAAATCAATTATAGGGGGTGCTGGGAAGTGATGCACACAAAAATCACATTGGTATTTGTATCATTGATTACCCAGTTGTGCATATTTGACTTTTTCCATGCTATTTTATTTTTCTAGGGTGTTCTTATTTCTTCTACAAACAATATTGTCAATTTGTTTCAGTTCTAAGGAATAGAAATAAATAAATCATCAAGCAATACACTTCACTTACTTTTATCCTTCTAATAACAAGAGAGGGCTGCTGGAATGCTTAGACATGACAACAGGGGATGCTATGGTTGGAAAAGGTTAGGAAACGCTGTTCTAGATGGCTCTAGAATATCAACATAAACCAATTAATCTTCTGTCAACATAATTCATTTATGTAATTTTTGTAAGTTGTGGAGATATATCGTCTAGATGCATTTGTGTGAAAATTGTATAATTTTTTTGCTCAAAAATGAATTTTGTGTTTTCGTTTGTTGATGAATGTAAGATGGTATGAAAGAATGGGACTTTAGATAAAGGGGGCAGGCTCCTATACCACGTCCAGCAACCTCAGCTGACATAAGTCCATGAGAATGGAGGAGGCTGTAAGAGACCATAAGGCTGACACTAAGTAGTACCATGTCCCTTACCACTTGTCATTCCTATATGTAAAGTTATCTAACCTTGTCTTTAAGCAGCCGATAGTTTCCACACTTGGTGTATTATCACTGAGATATTCCATTCGTTAGCCAGTTCCTGCCTATTTCCTTCTCAAACATAAGTTTTTCCAAAACTCTTAACTGGAAGAAAATATCAGGAACACATTTTTTTTTCTTGCGATGGATGTACAAATATATGTTAATGTGGTTTACTCGTATTTTTACGGAAGGAAATTGTATTAAAGCGATGCGGGTTTTACAAAATGGTCTTCATGTTTTCATTGGTATTTTGTGATTTTTTTTTTTACAACCGAAAAGTTTTGTAACTTTCTATCCGTATCGGCAGTGAACAGCTCAACAAGTTTTGGATTTTTTTTTTCATTTCGCTCCGAATGAAACGTGTATCTATCGGCAGGAACATTTCATTAATGGCTTGGCTTGACTTTAACAATTTTCGCTGCTGTTATCATCGTCATTCCAAAAATGAATAAAATAAATAAACAATTTAATTGCTGAATCAGTGAATAGATAAATGAATAAATAACTAAATAAATACGCTGACACAGAAATAAGAAATAAATTAATTCATAAATAAGTGATTAGATAATGAATGATAAGCAAATAAACAAATGATTGAATAAAAATGAATAAATAGATAATGAATGAGTAAATTAACAAATAAATATAGAGATAGATCAATAAATTAATAAACTCACCGTAAGAAAGCGAAAAGGTCACCAGGTCAGAACTGTGACGTTTCTTTGTCCAGATTAAATCCTTTGGCGCTACTTTGATTAAAATCTTCAGAATGTGTCACCATGGCAACGAATGGCATGACTCATTCATAAAAAAGCATAAGGTTGACAGAAGAACTTCCAGACCACAATGAGTTTAAGGAAATAAGAAAGAAGTCACCAAAAGCTGACCTTTAAATTGCAGACACTCGGACCGATCAGGACCATGATGTATCAAAACAAACAAACATACGTTTCGTTGTTGCCGCATTGTGTGCAAAGTGGGTAGGTGCAATGACTCAGCCATTCCTCTGATAATGGTTAGAAGCGTTTTGTATATATATATATGTATATATATATATATATATGTATATATATATATATATATGGGGGGTGCGTGTGTGTGTATGTGTGCGTGTGCGTGTGTATGTATGTATATACAGTATTCATCAACGAACAATATATTTGCATAAATCCAATACAATGGATAATTTTGATTATTCCGAGATAGTGCGAATCACACGAATACATCTGACTGCAAACTGAACCTTATAATAATAAATTTTCGCTCGTGTCCATTGGCAATAAAGCACGTTGAGCGAAGCTTTCTGGTTCAGAGTTGTTTCACTTGTATGGCCTGTCATGATGGTCTGTAGATATGCAGTTCATGTAAGACAAAGCTGTGGGGAATCTGTGTATATTAGTTGTATTGATAATGCATTAACGTTTTGGACCTTGATTTTTTTTTTCTTCAGTATAAAGTATAAATCAAAACGGGGTATCGATCGATCCTAACCCCATTCAGGCTAAGGTCCATTCAGCTTGAATTAAATGAAACACACCCCAGAGAAAGCTCACAACGACGGTAACCCTGTTGAAGGAAGAACCCCTTGCCAAGAGTGTCGCATAAGACAGGGAGTTGAGTTGATAAAAAGAGAAGTTCTGTTGGCGCGGTGGCTCTGCCTCCCGTCCTCTTGCAATCTTCCTCTGCAACGAAAGTAATGGCCCACGTCTTCCATCTCAAGATTAACATTTACTGGAACATACTGGTTCATTTGTTATAAGGATAAGAGAGTCTGCTTGTTGTGTGTTTTTATATACTTTCTCAGTATTTGGGACTCTCTTAACCTAACCGAACCCAACCCAACTTCCCAACTTAACCCAACCTAAGTCAGCCTGGCCCAAACTAAATTACCTAACTTAAAATAACCTAACCTAACCGAACATTGCCTAAAGAAACCTAAACTAACGTAACTTAACCCAACCCAGCTTAATCTAACATGACGCTACCTAACCTAACACAACCCAGCTTAACCGAACCTAACATAGCTTAACCTTGCTTAACCAAGACCCGATTCATTCACCCATCACCTAAATTACTTTTCTCTGCATCATACCTTCACGCATTTTGTCTCTTTGCATTTGCCCTGGGAACAATTGTCCGGAACAATTGTCTTGTGATGGCTGTTGTCCAAGGGCAATTATTCGGGGGTAGTGGCCCGTGGAAGTTGTCTAGGGGGTCAGTTGTCCGGGGGTGGGTCGTAAATGTCCGGGAGGACAATTGTCCTAGACCTCCCAGTAAGTAATTCATAAAAAAGGTACCACTTTGAACGCTTACACTTTGTGTATTACTTTTCGAAATCTGCATCCCTTGCTAGGATTTTACAAAATGGTTCACCCAAGTTCTTTATCTTATCGGTAAGATGACTTATACCTCCATCTTGTCAGATTAGATGGTGAATAATTGAAGTTAATCAAGTTCAGCTACTGTGTTTAATACCTAGTGGGGGGAAACTGGTCATAAATATACTTTAATGAGATAGATAAGATTACTTTAGTATGATGAATGCGGAATCTTACGTTCTCTTAAATCCATCTTACACACTCCCGACAGTTTTTTTTTTTTTTTGGGGGGGGGAGGGGCGATCTCTTTTGGGGGGTTCTTACTGTGGGAGGAAAATTGCGAGTGATATTGCGTCACGTAATACTAGTTGGTGTTATGTCTGCCGTGGACAACGGATCAACCTTGCAATGACGCCGTCCAGTATCGCCTCTGTTGACTTTACGAATTCAGAGAAAAATAGAGGAATAGATAGATAAAATGAAGAAAAAGATGAATACATAAATAACTGAATATATCGATAACTGCGAAACTAGGAAAGAATCCCTTTGCAAATTGACTGTGGAGACATGTCTCCCATGGACGACAATGGATCAAACTTGCAATGACCTCACCTCTGTCAGACTTTGCGAGTTCAAAGAAAAATAAAGGAATAGAGAGATGAAGATAAGACACGAGTAAATACATAACTGAATAAATCGTTAACTGCGAGACATTGTCCTAGGAAAGAATCGCTGGTAATTTGACTTTGACTAGATACAATATAACGCCTCTGGCTTTCGGGGACGAAGTTGTCTGGGGACAAGCAGAAGACGTGAAAATGTGACACTTGTTCCCAAAAGGGTATAGTCGTCTTCACCTCTTGATAATACGAAGACTTACGATGTTTATGGTCTTTTTACGACCTCCTTGACGCGATCAGATCGTAAATGTACGATGTAAACACAGAGATTGATTCGGTGATACCGGTCATTATAACATCATTCTAGTTCAGCCATATTTCAACTATGTCTTGTGCAATCAGACATAAAATACCACTAAAGTAATCCATAATGTAAGCACTAAGTTTTCTTTCGTAGGAATTTGTAGAAGTCTTAACCTTTTGCCTACAAAGAATTGAAATCGAGATAACTGGCGCTTGATTGATCAGCTAGCCTATGCAGATATATTTTTCTTCGCAGTGGCAATAGTACTATGATTTATTTTACAAAAGGGAATCACTGTGGTATATATGTATATATATATATATATATATATATATATATATATATATATATATATATATATTGCCTTTTTCTTTTTAGCTATCCCCCGTTTAAGGGGAAAAAAGCCTTTGGTATATGTATGTGTATATATATATATATATATATATATATATATATATTATATATATATATATATATATTGCATAGTGACAAATAAACCTTAGTTATTCCAAACCGGGAGAAGACCTCACATAGCACTCCTTTGGAAATTAAATATTGTTTAGAAAGTTTTTTCGTATTACCTAAATCTCCCTAACCATTGGTCGGGGAAAGAATATTGTAAAAC
>NC_134795.1:20895068-20905068 GCF_046742065.1 Oratosquilla oratoria | reverse complement strand
AACAAGTTTCTGTAATTAATCACGTTCGGAGAGGGGCGGAACAAAACAAACCCTGAATACAAAATAAATTGTTTTTGTTACAATGTCGGAAATACATACAGTTTCCACAGTGAAACTGTTATTATTTTTTGGCCAGGAAATGCAAATCATATAAAAACAGTTATGCATTGTAACAACTGGGTATGTTTTAACGGCAGTGGAAAATAGTCAAAACTATTGACATTCAGTCCTATATCATAGTCTAGTTTCGTTACTGTAAAAAAAAAAAAAAAAATCGTACGAAAATAAATGACAATTACGTCAGCACCATTAAGACAACAACAGCGACGACGACGACGACGACGACGACGACGACGACGACAAGATCCTTTCGGTAGAGGAAAACAACAACAACACAAATTGGCAACGAAAATCCTTCTATTTTCGTTCGCAGTTTGTCTTGTATTCGTTCACAGACGACGCAGCCTATATCTCCCAGAGTGTTTTGTTTGCGAAACTGCATGATACCTCACGTTGACTAATGAGAAGAAGGTGGAGGCACGATGATCTCAAAACGAAACCATGCAATGGAGGAAGTTTAATGAAGGAACAAACGGAATATAAATTGAGCTTTCAGAATCTTCTGGAAATATCGAATAAACTGAAGCATATTGGTCCCAATAAAATACTTCGAGACAGAGGTTCCACAAACATCACTAGAATCGTTTGACCTTAAAACAAAAATCTCATAAAGATAGCAATGTTAAAATGGTTACTTTTTATCAAAAGTTCCAGTTTCTTTTCCTATTACAGATCAAATAACTTAATGTTGCGTAGAAGAAAATTCTTAAGGATTAAAGAAATAATCGAGACGGATATCTTGTATAGAATTCTTGCGAGGTCTAGGGAACACAACATTCTAACGGTTTTAACGGACGTCGTTTTTAAACTGGGATGAATATTTCTGCAATCCATTGACATGCTAACAATCTCAGTGCAGCGGATCGCAATCTTTTATACAAATAAATATACAAATTGACTTTTTCTCCATTGTAAAGGGGGTTGCTGAGCCGAGTCAAAGCCCGTATTGACTCGGGACTCGGAAGGTCCTATTGCGTACCGAGTCGACTACTCGGCTATATAAACTTGTCTGGTAAAAAAAAAAAAAAAAAAAAAAAAAAAAAAAAAAAAAATAAATTGGGCGCCTCCCAAGAGGTCTATGGAACTCTATGGCACAATTGAGGACATTCATACCTGACACAAAGCATATCGGAACAATGTGTTTCCTTGTTGAATATATTCAATATTAATCAAGAAACAGCAGTTCCCTTATGATTACGGTGATTCATTTTTAAACAAAAAATGTATCAGTGAAACAGCAGTAGATATTGTATTTCCATAGTTACAATGTATTTCATATTATGGGCCAGTGACCTCTTTCTAATTAATGTGAAGGGATACGACAACAATGAATATTTTAATTACGTACTTCTCATGTATCATGGGACAAGAACAATTACCAGCAATATACCTTGATACGAACTATAGCTATACTTCCCATGTATCATGGGACAAGAACAATTATCAGCAATATACCTTGACACGCACTATAGCTATATTTCTCATGTATCATGGGACAATAACAATTATCAGCAATATACCTTGACACGCACTACAGATATACTTTTCATGTATAATGGGACAAGAACAATTACCAGCAATATACCTTGACACGCACTATAGCTGTACTACTTAAGTATCATGGGACGAGAAAAATGACCAGCAATATATTCCATACCTTGACACGCACTATAGCTATTACTACAGACGGTTTTATTCAGCTGTTGGAAGGGCCCCTGGTTTGAACGGTTTTTGAGTCTACTGCGACCCGACTGGAGTCGTTTGTCAGACGAATAATACAACAAAATCTGGGAAATGCAACAGAGCGTTGGAGGCGTGTATCGCTGGTTATAACGCACAAGTAATCAAATTTTGTTGATGATAAAGCCATATATTGCATTCCCCATAGCTCTAGAGTATATGATTTTGCTCTTGTATAAGCGATAGTTATCCTATACCATAGTGAACTCCGTGTATAGAGGGGTGGCATCCAACCATCAAAGAGAGAGAAAGAGAAGGAGAGAGAGAGAGAGAGAGAGAGAGAGAGAGAGAACCTATACCATAGTGAACTCCGTATATAGGGGGGGTGGCATCCAACCATCAAAGAGAGAGAGAGAGAGAGAGAGAGAGAGAGAGAGAGAGAGAGAGAGAACCTATACCATAGTGAACTCCGTATATAGGGGGGTGGCATCCAACCATCAAAGAGAGAGAAAGAGAAAGAGAGAGAAAGAGCGTTCTGATTGAGTAGCTCTGCCTACAGGATTCGAACCCTAAGCCCTATGACACAAGACCGACACGGGCTTACGGTGCTACCAACTGTACCACGGCATGGATGTACAAAAGAGGCCAATTGGCTTCCCTACATCAGCTTCCCGTGGTGCAGGTCCTCAGTCTATTTTCACCGATTCGGTAACTTTTTTTTCATGGGAGCCATCCAACATGTATACACTCGTTTCGATAGTTTTATCAAATACGTCTTTGTGTTCTGTTACCGTACATACACATCAACCTCGCAGACAAGGTCACCATGTCAAGGCAGCAGGGCAGGACTGGCAGTAATGGATTTAATTTGGACAAATTTAGATTTAAGAAGGAAATAGGCGAGACCTGATTTACCTACAGAGTAATTAATGGATGGAATAGACTTTGTAACAACGTAGTGAGCTCTGAAACGATTTGTTGTTATAAAATGAGATAATCCTATGATTAGAGATGGCAGTTGGTAATGGACATGGAACTGCCTAGTATAGGCCTTAAGGTCTCGTGCAGTCTCCTCCATTCTTATGTTCTGCTCCGAGTTGATTGAAATAGATCTAGTGCTATCTAGATCAACAAAGATACTCAGGAAGTAGTCTCAGAATTGTCAGTCTGCTGAAGAAAACCAGAATAAGATGTATAAAGTTTTGTTTTCCAAACTTTTTTGGATCGTTGTTCAAATTCACTACCAAGGCACGTCAAGCCTTAATCCCCCCAATTCACAGAATTGGGTCAGTATTTGTAATCATTGTGTAGGTTAAAATCCAGTATATTTTTAGATATTCTAGTGTCTTTGAATATGAGTAATTTTCAATACATAGCAGTTTGCAGTACACTATCCAATATCCTGACACTAGTCATTGTATTTTTTTTATGATTCTTTGAATTCCTTTCTTTTTCTATGTCTCTCTTTCTCTCTCTCTCTCTCTATATATATATATATATATATATATCTATTTATTATATATATATATGTATATATATATATATATGTGTGTGTGTGTGTGTGTGTGTGTGTGTGTGTGTATGTATATATATATATATATATATATATATATATATATGTGTGTGTGTGTGTGTGTGTGTGTGTGTGTGTGTGTGTGTGTGTGTGTGTGTGTGTGTGTAATTTAATCCCAGTTTGGGGGAAACTATCATAAAAGGACATAAAAATTGTCAAGGCGCTACAGACGCCGCCAACGATGCTCACTAACTTAGACTTGTTACTGTACAAAGCAATTAAAGACATATTCTAAACTAAGTTGGTTTACTCATCGTTAAACATTAGCATCAAAATTAGTTTGTTTGTTTGTTCGTTTGTTTGTTAATTTGGAAGCAACGTCACCATTTTCTAATCTGCATGTACCAAATTTGGCACAGAAGTCCACATACACCCCAGAGTAAAGCGTGGACAAAGAAAACCCGTTTTGGGTTCCATTTGAGGTAATATCAATAGAGTATCTGGCATCTGGGTGGCGCAGGGTACCTCTTCCCTCGTATACCTCATTCCTATGCGTTGCTGTTGCTTAGGTTCTTGGTGAGGACGCTTCAACACTGAATCGAATCGCCAGGGATGCACTAACTGCCACTAGATTTTGGTTTGTGGAGCCTACATGGGAGCTGTGTGACCCCACTAAACCCCCACCCCCCCACTAGGGGGCGAGAGGGACCACGAGCCCTAGAATCAGGATCTAGATAGTGGTGTGATGAAGTTAAGCATTTTTCCCGATACCTGTCGTAATATCCTGCTCCACAGTAAATGGATAGATAAATAGCTAAATGAATAAAATAATCAATTCATCGATCAATTGATATATATATATACATATATATATGCATGTAGAATTAAATACGACAGCATTCTGACAATTGTTAAACTTTTTCTTAATGTTTTCTATTTGTCTTATCAACTTTTTTCCAGTTGTAGGGTGAGCTGATACAAGTTCTCCAAAGTTTTCCATTTAATATTCTCGAGCTTTCGTCTTCAAAGAGACATCATCAGGATTGACAAAATTTCTGCAATAATGAATACAAATGTTGGTACATATAAGTTACAAAATAAATTACAAAAATACAAATACAAATAAACAGGTAGAACAAAAGATATATAACGAGAGTTATTACTTACGTCTACAAGGAAAGTACAAATGTAGACGTAAGTAATAACTCTCGTTATATATCTTTTGTTCTACCTGTATATTTGTATTTGTATTTTTGTAATTTATTTTGTAACTTATATGTACCAACATTTGTATTCATTATTGCAGAAATTTTGTCAATCCTGATGATGTCTCTTTGAAGACGAAAGCTCGAGAATATTAAATGGAAAACTTTGGAGAACTTGTATCAGCTCACCCTACAACTGGAAAAAAGTTGATAAGACAAATAGAAAACATTAAGAAAAAGTTTAACAATTGTCAGAATGCTGTCGTATTTAATTCTACATGCATCAAAGAAAACCTGCTTCCTTACTTCACGAACATATATATATATATATATATATATATATATATATACATATATATATATATATATATATATATGTATATATATATATACACATATATATATGTATATATATATATATACACATATATATATATGTATATATATATACATATGTATATATATATATGTATATACATATGTGTATATATATATATATGGGTGTATATATATATATATATATATATATATATATAGGTGTGTGTGTGTGTATTTATATATACATATATATATATATGTATATATATATATATATATATATAGACATATGTTTTTATCATTTGACAATTTTTGGAAATAGACTCACCCACTGGGATTCGAACCCTTGCCTAGGCGACCTTTGCGTTATAAGACGTAAGCCGCCTAGGCAAGGGTTCGAATCCCAGTGGATGAGTCTATTTCCATATATATATAATATATATATATATATATATATATATATATATGAATAAATAGATTATAAAAATAGAATAAAATACTTGGGTCATTTTAAGTCATTAAGTACCTATAACCGTACGCAGACATGACAGAATTAGACACTAAGAGAAATAGTTTAATTTATTAAACAAGCAATTGATACAATTAAAGTGCTCATAAATGGTCACAATGTGAATAACTAATACTTGGTTGACATCCCCTTTGCTTTTTTTCAATACAAGGACCCTTCTAGGTATGTAATCTGAAACATAAATCTAGGTAAATATAACATGTTAGGTAAATTTGAATAACATTGGGCATTAAATAAAAGCAGAAAGGCATTTTTCTTGATGTCTATTCAATTCTGTCATGTCTGTGTATTCTTAACCTGAGACGTGTCAGCATAGTACACTGTCTGTGATCTATCCTACACCGCCACGCGATGTGGGCCAGTGGTCGTATTTGCATGAGCCAAGACCATCCCGCTGTTCGCTGTTGTGCGCGGCCTTGCAACAACAGACTCCTCCGGATGGACGAGGCTTTACGTTCTTCTTTGTAGCGAGACACGTCACTGAGTCGGAAAATAAATTCAGTATTTGTGGTCATGTTTAGTTAGATGGAGGGGGTGGAGGTTGAGTTTGGGCTCGGAATGACAATGAACGATACAGAAGCAGACCAGATATGTGGAGTTCTGTTATTACTAATAACTTATTAGTATGTAATAACGCAATATATGAGATCAATTTCAGTTAGAGAAAGGTAGTTTAGGTTACAACAGTGGTTCTAAAACTTTTTCGGCGTGTTACTCAGTTTACCATGCCACATTAAGCATGTTATCCCTTTCACAAAATGTTGTCAACATTGATATATATATGGCTAAGTTAAAACAATAGAGATATTTTTGTTTATTTATTGTATTTGAACATTGTGCATCTCTAATGACTATTGCCAAAGATGTCAAGAACGTCAGTGGGATGGATGGAGTTGCATGATTGAAACTAATTGGGGAATTCTTGGCTTCTTGATTTTCAGAATTTTTATTTTTTTATTTTCAGTCATTCCTCCATTACCCCCTGAAAATTTGTTAGATTACCCCCAAAGGGTGATTTAACCACACGGGATAATTTAACCCTAGTTCGGAAACCACGGGGCTACATGGTATTAGTGAACAATACAGAAGACTTGTGCAGTACAGTGGACAAAACGATAATCAGACGTTTACAGATATGACTCAAGCGTCCGTAAGGAGAGTATGTCTTATAGAATGTGAAGAATAAAAGAGAGTAGGCGAGTTCGATAGAGTCTGCCCAGTAGTCTAAAAGAGTTCCTTTGTCACGGACCTAAAGAAGAACGGAAAGATCTTGAGTTTGACCAAGTTAGAGATCGAGAGGTGGTTGAATGAGGAACCTGGTGAAAAGAAGATGCAAAGAGTAAAGCTGGGGGAGTTCGATAGAGTCCCCAGTAGTCTAAAAGAGTTCCTCAGTCACGGACAAGAAAGGGGACGGGAGGAATTTTAGTTTGGCGAAGTTAGAGGCCGAGAGGTCTATAGATGAGGAACCTGGTGAAAAGAAGATGCAAAGAGTAAAGCTGGGGGAGTTCGATAGAGTCCCCAGTAGTCTAAAAGAGTTACTTGGTCACGGACAGGAAGGGGAACGAGAGGACCTTGAAGGTGTGAAGAATAGAAGGGAGTAGGCGAGTTCGATAGAGTCTGCCCAGAAGTCTAAAAGAGTTCTTCGGTCACGGATAGGAAGGAAAACGAGAGGACCGTGAGCTGACAAAATTAGAGAACGTGAAGTGGTTGAATAAGGAACCTGGTGAAAAGAGGGCGTGAAGAATAAAAGGGAATTGGCGAGTTCGATAGAGTCTGCCCAGAAGTCTAATAGAGTTCCTCGGTCACGGACAAGAAGGAGAACGAGAAGACCTCGCGTTGACGAAGTTATAGATCTTGAGGTGGCTGAATGGAAAACCTGATGTCAAATAAATCGAAAATCAAACCTTGGACGAGGTAGTCCATATTGAAGGAGAGGAAACAGACAGAAGAACAGAGTAAAGGAAATAGAATAAGGATATAGGGAATAAGAGAGGAAGGAAAGAAACTGAGAGGAGATTCGAATAAGTACGTGTAGGGAAATAAGCAGAATGAGCAAAAGGAAAGGACACAGGAGGGAATACAAAAGTAAGAAATACTTAAACACATACCGAATGCATGCATATACACATACTGTATGTACGAACATAAATGCATACATACATACATACAGACATACATACATACATACATACATACATAATGCATACATACATATGTAAATACATACATACATACATACATACATACATACATACATACATACATATGTAAATACATACATACATACATACATACATACATACATACATACATACATGCATACATATATAATGCATGCACACGTAAATACATACATACGTACATATATACATGCATGGATACATACATACATACATACATAATGCATACATACATACATAATGCATACATACATACATAATGCATACATACATACGTAGATACATACATACAAACGTGCATACATACATACATACAAACGTACAAACGTACATACATACATACATACATACAAACATACATACATACATATATACATACATACACACATACATACCAAAGTGCCCTTTCTGGATCTAGTCCACCCATGCATCCACTTCACATCCATCCCAAACCCATTCATCACCATCTTAGCATCTCGTGGATGACCTGTCATCCCTGACTTCCGCCACACTTCTTGGCCCCAAAGACAATGCAGTAAGACAATACCTCCTCAGCGTGGCTTGACAGCCGTAAATCAGAATGATAACAAGAATAGAGTAAAGACGAAGGTACAGAATGACGGAGAGTGTAAATCAAAGAAAACAATACAAAGAGACTTGAGAAGAAAAGTAAGAATAAGGTGAAGACAAAATAGATTGAAAAGTAAAAGAAGAAGAAAAAGAGGAGAAGGAAAGAGAGAATATCGAAGCAGGAAGATTGAGTCATAGAAGGAGAATAGAAAAAGTTGAATATGGATGGAGATGTAAATTGGATAATGCAGATGGGGAACGGCTGATGGAAGAGTTGAAGGGGGGTGGTGAGGGAAAAGCAAAAAATATATATTCTGAAGAAAGTAATAGACAAAAAGGAGGCGTCAGAAGAAGGAAAGGAAGAGGATTAGGGGGAGGGGGAGAAGGATAATGAGGAGAGAGAGGAGGAGAAGGAGGAGGAGTAGGGGGAAGAGGTGACGGAAGAGGAGGAGGAAGAAGAGAGGGAGGAGGAGGAAGATGGGAAGGAGGAGAGGGAGGGAGGAGGAGGAAGAGAGGTAGGGGAAGGGGGAGGAGGAGGAAGAGAGGTGGGAGAAGAGGAGGAGGAGGAGAGTTAGGGGGAGGAGACACTTTGACAGGTTGACGTAAGTGGAGTAGGAAACACAGGAGTCTTAGTCTTGAGTTTATTCCTGACTAGTTTCGCAGGTATGATTTTTCAAAAAGCATGCCTGCGAAACTAGTCATGAATAAACTCAAGACTAAGACTCCTGTGTTTCCTACTCCACTTACCTCATATATATATATATATATATATATATATGTACATATACATATATATAGGTATATATATATACATATATATATATATATATATACATATACATATATATATATATATATACATTATATATATATATATATATACATATATATGTATATACAATGCATATATGTATACATACATATAGATTTTTCGGTAACGCACTACCTGTCCTGCGGTAACGCGCCTAGCTCTGTTAGCTGGCTGAGCGGGTTAGGGCGTCGTTACTTGCGGCGAAGGTCGAGAGGGTTCGAATCCTGCCACCGGCGAAGTTGAACCAAGGGCATGGTTCATTAAATTCCATGCTACAAAGCCCTCTGCGAGGGGCACCGTCCTAGCCTTGCGATAGGGGGGAAGTTTGTGACGTTAAACCATATTTGAATCGACCTAGCTGGGGCTTCCGGCCGCAAACCAATTTTAATCAGCTGATGAAGAAGCCCTAGAAGTCCTATGAATAAAAATAAAAATAGACAAATAAATAGATAAATAGGTAAATACATAAATAAGTAAATAAATAAATGAATAGATAAATATATTAGTAAGTAAATAAATAATTTAATTGATAAGTAAATAAATAGGTAAATAAGTACATAAATAAATGAATAGATAAATAGATTAATGAATAAATAGATAATTTAATTAATAAATAAATAAATTAACAAATAAATAAACATATAAAGAAGATACCACGGATATTAATATAATGTGAATATTTTTACGAACAGCTAGATGTCATGGAAATTAATAAAGTCGCCTGACGGCAACTAGACTAAAAGGGGAAAAGTGCCACCCGGTAGGGAAGGCGTTAATCCCAAGAAACGAGACTGCATTGCGCCAAGTAGTGCTGGTCCAAAGGGGTGGCAATCGAGGAAATAGGAAATGGGTAAGAATTGATTTACTAATAGTGTGGTCAACGAATGGAACAGACTTAGTAGCCATGTAGTGAGCGCTGAAACTATCGGTTGTTTTAAGAAGTGGTTAGACAACTTCATAGTTGGGGAAGACAGGTGGTAACGGAACTGCCTAGTGTAGGCCTCATGGTCTCTTGCAGTCTCCTTCATTCTTATGTTCTTATGATGCGCCCGGGCGGTGATAGTGGAGACATTG
>NC_134795.1:20880068-20890068 GCF_046742065.1 Oratosquilla oratoria | reverse complement strand
TTCCCCTGTTCTCCTTTCCCTCTCTTCCTTTACCTTTCCTTCCCTTCCTCCGTTCCACCTCTCCTTCCCTTTCCTTTCTTCCCCCTACTCTCCTTCCCTTCCCTTCTCTACCCTTCACCTACCTTACCTTGCCTTATCTTACCTTACCTTACCTTCCCTTCCCTTACCTTCTCATTCTTGAAGAAAAACTTTTTTTTCCACTTCTTATTTACTAATTCTTTACCTCGATGGAGGCGAGTGAACCAATCGACTGCTATGACGCACAGCCGACACAGCCACTCCCACAGCCAACACAGCCACTCCCACAGCCGCCACAGCCACCTCCGACCCCGTGGCTGGAGGAGATGAGTCATTACTGGCGCCGCAGGGCCGTTCCCGAGAGGCTGTGTCGTCGCCCACGGGATAGACCGGTTACCCTGCAGTGGACCTTTAAAGTTGATTTGGAGTGTACAAAGTAAGTGAAGCTGATACGTGTGATGGACTTCTGGGAATTTTATATTGATTATATGAACCACTTCAGCAAGATCCTGGATGAAGATGATGATGATGATGATGATGATGATAATAATGATGATGATGACAACAATAACAATGATAACAATAACAATTATAATGATAATAATAATAATAAGGATAATAATAATAATAATAATAATAATAATAATAATGATAATAATAATAATAATAATGATAATGATAATAGTAGTAATAGTAACAGTAATAGTAATAGAGGTGGTAGTAATAATAATAATTATAATAACGGTGATAATTATAATGGAGTAAATATGAATAAATAAAAAAGGGAATAAATAATTGAATTAATAAATGAGTTAATAAAAGTGATAAATAGACAAATAAAGATAAGAATAGAATAAAGGAAATGTAAATACAAATCAGAAATAGAAATAATAATGAAATATGACAAATACGAGTAAAGTTAAGATAAAACGAAAGATGAAAAAATAGATAAAATAAGATAAAGAAGAGATATGGCGTTCCGAGAGAGAGAAAAAAAAAAGATAAATAAATGAAATAAAAATAAAAAATAAGAATAAAAAAACTAAAATAAAATAAGATAATAACAAAGAAAAATAGAATAGAACAAAAGGAAAGCGAAGACAAAGTAAGATGTAGAGATTAAGTAAAAGAAAGTCAAGAAAAAGTGAATAAAAGAAATACAAATGCAAATAGAAAAAATGAAAAAAAAATGAGAACTAATAAAAAAAATGAAGTAGAACAGGAGATAAAAAGAATAAATGAGAAAAGAAAAGATGAAAGAGAGATAAAGGTCGAGAGAGAACTTGGAGAGCAATGGTCCCCGGGAGACGAGATCCGACTCCTAAGAGATCGGAGACAAGGTTCGAATCCTGTAAGAGATGAAGAGAGTGAAGTTCTTGGATTAATTGACGATGAGTGAAAAAATAATACAAATATAGAGAGAATGGCGAGATAATATATATATATATATATATATATATATATATATATATATATATCTATATATATATATATATATATATATATATACATATACATATATATAATGTATCAGATAATTTAGATTTACTCATATTTATTTTATTTTACCTTATTTTCATACCTGTGTTATGTGTCAAGATGAGGCATCTGAATTATAGAAATATGTTTTCAGTTGTTGGTTATTTAATATAAATTTTCTATGTTATTATTTATTTATTTATTTATTTATTTATTTATTGTTATGAGAGAAGAACTATGTATATAGAAATTGATGAAATACTAATTACTGAAGGAAAGAGGATTGCAAACTGTAGCTTCTACGAATTCTCTTACTCATCTCAACATTGCTTGTCTTTAGCCATAATAAATTTCTTAAAGTTCGTCACTGCGTGGCAAAGGACAAACAAACATGACCCAGTGTAGAGCGTCGCTGCTTGCGGCGGAGGCCAAAATGACGGCAATTGGAACTCTGTCACCAGCGAGTTGGACCAAGGGCATGGTTCATTAAATTCCACGCGGCAAATTCCTCTGTAAGGGGCACCGTCCTAGCCTCCTGATAGAAGAGGATCGCGACGTTAAACCAAACAAATAAAATTAATTCGTTTCTGGGACCAGGTGATCGTGTGTCTGTGGGTTTATTACCCATTGAGGGAGTGGATAGCGTTGTTGACTGGACAAACAGGCGTCCCGCGTTGGGGGCTCGTGTTTGAGCGGAAGGTCCGAATTGTGTACATTTCTGAAATTAGGTCATGGAGGAGTTCGAATCGCTAGGCTTATGGGAATTTTTCTTCTCTGTGTTAATATATATATATATATATATATATATATATATATATATATATTATATAAACAAGGTGAATCTGAAACACAATTTTTTGCTCAAGGTTATCGGCAATACAATTATACATGTGCATATGTGTATGTATATATGTCTCTCTCTCTCTCTCTTTCTCTCTCTCTCTCTCTCTATCTATCTCTCTCTCTCTCTATATATATATATATATATATATAAATATATATATACATATATATGTGTGTGTGTGTGTGTGTGTGTGTGTGTGTGTGTGTGTGTGTGATATCCCAGTTAAAGTTAACAATGGGTGAAAAATAATGTTAGAAGCAAAATCGAAATTAGTTTCCTCTCGTTTCTCTTTTCATTCTTACTGCATGTGTAGTCGTAAATGGAGGTAAATTTCTCTGTTTACTTAATTTTGTCGAATTTCCGTCCTTGTTTGAATGAATATCTATTAATGTTATTGTTATTATTATTATTGTTATTGAAATTTCATTGTTATTTTTATTATCATTATTGTCATCGTTATTGTTATTGTTATTGTCATTGTAATTGTTATTGAAAATTTTGATATGGATCCATGAGCAGGTCATGTGTATTTGTTCTTGTAGCTCTGTGAGAGTCGATAGATCGATATCAAAACTGATTTGACTTCTGTGGATGTTAATTTGTGAGTATGTCACATCCAACAAGTTCGAAATGTATATCAGAATTCCGATTGATATCGACATTTCAATTTTGATTGGATTCTTTATTTGGTCAAGTATTTTGAGTGGTGAATCGATCAACAAGGACCTAACGCTGACACGGCTGATTTTTTTTTTTTTTATATACAAGTTATTAGATTGATATAATTCCAATTTCGGTGTTTCTGTAGAATGATTTGTATTTGTTTTGTTTCATAAATATAGATGCTGGTAAAGATTAGAATAATACGGTTTTATTTTTAGTTTGCATATGAGAATCGTAAAGGAGATGAAACATGTAAGATAAAAAAAGAAACAAAGAAAAGTAAATTTAGTCATTTGAAGTCGATAATGTAATATAAGATTAAATAAAGAAAAAACGAAGGTGAAAAAAATGTATTCTAATACATTTGTAATTATGGATTATTGACTGATTTAAAAGTTAAATTAACTAAGAAGAATGAAAATGGAACGACAGATTGTAAGAAACAAAGGAAGTGTTTGGAAACAAGACTATGGAGCTCAAAATTCTTTGGTGCTGGAAACCCAAACAGGAATGAATAGAATCGTCTGACGGCAGCCAGAATAAAAAAGGACAATTGATATTCTGCACGGAAGAGAAAATAACTCATTCATAGCTCGGAGTTTCTTTTTCCTGTTCGGCTGAATAAAATCATCTGACGACAGGTAGAAGAAGGTAACAAAGGTGAAACACGGACCTGCTTGGGTTAATTGTCGTTGTGAAATACGTGAGTCAATCCTTCTGTTCTTGCGACGACGGAAACGTGAAATCATAGTTTACTGAAAGATCGTGTTAATATAACACCACAAGAGCTCGAGGGAGTTGCACGCTCGATCTGAGTTCGAGAAACCCTTTCGGAAAAAGATGCGAATTCAAGAGTTCTGTGGAGGAGAAATCAACAAGTCTCTCTGGAAGGGAGTTGTGGCCACGGCAGTGGTTGTCTTCAAGAAGCTCCGTGGTCCTCAAAGAACCTCCGGGTCTTCAGGAAGCTTCCGAGTCCTCAAGAAGCTTCTGGGTCTTCAAAGAGATTCCGGTTCCTCAAGAAGCATTCTGATCTTCAAGAAGCTTCCGGTTCTTCAATAAGCTTCCGGTTCTTCAAGAAGCTCCGGGGTCCTTAAGGAACCTCCGGGTCTTCAAGAAGCTTCCGAGTCCTCAAGAAGCTTCTGGGTCTTCAAAGAGATTCCGGTTCCTCAAAAAGAATCCTAATCTTCAAGAAAATTCCGGTTATTCAATAAGCTTCCGGTTCCTCAATAAGCTTCCGGTTCTTCAATAAGCTTCCAGTTCTTCAATAAGCTTCCGGTTCTTCAAGATGCTTCCGGTTCTTCAATAAGCGTCCGGTTCTTCAAAAAGCTTCCGGCTCTTTAAAAAGCTTCTGGGTCTTCAAGAAGCTTCCGGCTCTTTAAAAAGCTTCTGGGTCTTCAAGAAGCTTCCGGGTCTCTGAGGAACAAACAAGACGAGATCAAAGACGTTTCAGGGCCTTTCGGAGACAATCGAGTCCCAAACGACTTGCATGGACATCGACCACGTAAATTTCATTCACTCAACATTTTAGGGACTTGTGTCACATCAGGGTCACAGAAGAATTATTTCGTGATTGGAAAAAAAAAATTATGGTTTCTTTTAATTCCTACTGTTCCTTCTTTTTTGATGCTCACCCCATATCTCCTCTTGACCACCTCTATGATTCCGTAGTTTTGACGCGATATTGGTTCACGGACCCACCTCTATGATTCCGTAGTTTTGACGCGATATTGCCCCACTTGGATAGAAGCTCTGGTTATCTACGACTTCCTTTTACTTTCGTCTGCCGTCAAACGATTTTATTCAGCTGAAAGGAAACCCAAAAAGTTACGAGGGTTAGGGATAATCTCGATCAACTCCCTGAGCGACTAACTCGATTTGTACATTTAATCTGTCTGTCGGATGAACAAACATTACAAGCCAGAAAACGCAGTGAAAAGCTTCATGAAAAATTGCATATGCAGGCTGCAACAATGAAAGACCATTTCGAGAAACGAATAAAAAAAAATCGTGGGAACTCTCTCCCTCTATCCTCTCTCTCTCTCTCTCTCTCTCTCTCTCTCTCTCTCTCTCTCTCTCTCTCTCTCTCTCTCTCTCTCTCTCTCTCTCTCTATCTCTCTCTCTCTCTTCCCTCTCCCCTCTCTCTCTCTCTCTCTCTCTCTCTCTCTCTCTCTCTCTCTCTCTCTCTCTCTCTCTCTCTCTCTCTCTCTCTCTCCTCTTTCTCCTTTCTTTTTCCTCTCTCTCCTTTCTCTCTCCTCTATCCTCTCTCTCTCTCTCTCTCTCTCTCTCTCTCTCTCTATATCTATCTCTATCTCTCTCTCTATATATATATATATATATTTTTGTTCTCTCTCTCTCTCCCTCTCTCTCTCTCTCTCTCTCTCTCTCTCTCTCTCTCTCTCTCTCTCTCTCTCTCTCTCTCTCACACACACACACACACACACACACACACACACACACATACACACACACATGCACGCACAAGTTTATTTAAAAAAAATGAAGCGAACAAAAGAAAGGAAATTGAGGAAACGACAACGAAGAGAAAGAAAGGAAAAGTATGCCTGGACTCGGCCACTTCCTTATAAAGAGAACGGAAACCTTCGCATAAAGACAATCACATCACGTGACCCTTTCCTCAGAGGCGCTTACAAATGCCTCGATTCGTCTGCTGCCACAGTTGGTCCCACAAAGACGAACAAAACCGCCTGCCGACATCCACAATAAAAAAGACAAATTTAGGTCCACGTAGCAAATAGGCAAGGACCGGTTTACCAACAGAGTAGTTAAGGAATGGAATAAACTTGTTAACCATGTAGTGAGCGCTGAAGCTATTGGTTGTTTTAAGAGAAGGTTTGGTGACTAGATGGATAGGGATGACAAGCTGTAAAGGGACATGGAACTGCTCAGTATAGGCCTTATGGTCTCGTGCAGCCTCCTCCATTCTTATGTTCTTATGCTCAGTAAGAGGAGTGGTAGCAGCTACATCAAAATAACACACCAAAATGTCTGAATACTCTGGAACCATGGCGTACGTTTATAATAGATATATATATATATATATATATATATATATATATATATATATATGTATATACATATATATATATATGTATATACATATATATATATATATATATATATAATATATATATATATGTATATACATATATGTATTCTGGATTACAGATTGATGTCGCCCGACTTGGGTCATGAGCGTCGAGCTCGGGGCGACAAAGACCCGCGAGATGAAAAAATAGTCCGGTGAAAGTCCCGAAAAATATCAGAAATAAAATATTCTGTTTCATAGTCAAACGGGACTGATGAACTGTACTGAATTATGAATATGAGGAAATGTTTCAGTGTATATATATGTAATATAAATAGATATGTATATATATGTATATATATATATACACGTATATATATATGTATATATATATATATATATATATATATATATATATATATATATATATACACACATACATGTATGCTTGTCACAACTAATAACACAGTCGTAGCAGAAGAAAAGACTGGAGACGGGTTGTCTGTATTTTTCGGCTACTAACTGCTGTCATCTTTATTTGTACTATGCAGTAGTACTACTGAAGAGGACTGCAGTTAGCAGTCGAAATATATACACAACCTATCTTCAGTCTTTTCATCTCCCCCAACTGTGGTGTTAGTTGTGATTTATAAATGTGTTATCACATTTCTCATCGGTGATAAATAAATAAATATATATATATATATATATATATATATATATATATATATATATATATATATATATATATATATATATATATATATATATATATATATATATATAACCACGAAGAACCCATTTTTACAAATGTGCTACTACATTTGTTTAGATATATATAAGATAAGAGGGAGGGTGGAGGGGTGTGGAGTGTATTCAGGGATGGAATGGGTGGGAATGATTTTATGCCTTTTTCTTTTTGGCTACCCCCCTTGGAAGGGGAAAAAAGCCTTGGTATATGTATGTATGTATATACATATATATGTATATATATATATATATGTGTGTGTGTGTGTGTGTGTGTGTGTGTGTATCAAGCTATAGATCCTTTGGCATATGCACTGTATTGTTAAAAACCATTCAATTGAACACAGTGTTGTACTTTATGCATTTTGTTCTGGATGAGAACAACAGGCTATTTCGTGAAACTGTGTGCAATAGATATCTACCAGAGAGTGGGTCCCGATCGCTATAGACTACTTTCAAGCAGGGGACCTTTTTTTTTTTTTTTTTTTTTTTTAATAAATTCGCAAAGTCGAAGGGTCCGAGATTGTCCAAGATTTTTTCTTTTCTTTTCTTTTTTTTTGGGGGGGGGTTCTCTTCGCGAAGTGGATTTCCTCTTCGCCTTATGCGCTCGGACAGCCCTGTGGTGTCCCTCAGTATAGAACTCAAATAATTCTCAGTTACGAAATATGACACAATTGTCATAAGTATCACTATCATGTTGGTTTAACACACCCCGAGAGGAGGCTACCCCCTTGGTCAGGGGGAAAGAGAGAAAAGAATCTTCTCTCCTTTGTGAATGGGGTCAGTCCTCTATCTGCGCTGTCTTCCTCAATTCTTCTTCAGAGAAGGAGGAGGAGAAGGAGGGGGAGGAGGAGGAAGAGGAGAAGGAGCAGAAGGAAGAGGAGTAGGAGAAGAAGGAGGAGGAGGAGGAGAATGACGAGAAGGAGGAGGAGAAGGAGGAGGAGGAAGAGGAGAAAGAGGAGAAGGAGCAGAAGGAAGAGAAGGAGTAGGAGAAGGAGGAGGAGGAGGAGGAAAAGGAGGAGGAGAAGAAGGATGATGATGAGGAGGAGGAGAAGAAGAAGGATGATGAGGAGGAGGAGGAGAAGGAGGAGGAGCGGGAAGGAAGTGAAGTGTTTTTCGCCATCACACACAATTTCGTTCACCTTTTCCCCTCCTTCGTGTTTTGCAAGAAGAAGAAGAAGAAGAAGAAGAAGAAGAAGAAGAAGAAAGCGTTTTAGATTCGCCATCATTCTCGCCGGGAATAAACCTCGGCAATTAGCAGTTTTTGGTCTCTGTCTTCGCCGCATATTTATTGCCTTCTTGACGCATTTTTCAACCACCACGAACGCGCATTTCTGTGTCTGCTGGCGTTGTAATCCGTGTGAAAGTTCCCACTCGCTCGAAAAAAAAAAAAAAAAAAAGGAAACCCCCCCCCCCGTCATGACTAAGACAAAATTACCTTTTATAATTGGTCTTAATGATATCCGAGAATTAATGAGCTTCTGAAGAGAGTCAACACGGTTGTGGAGCTTAATTGAAATCGGCGTTTTGGTTGAGGTCTTGTACAATCAAAACTTTCTTTTTTCTTCTTTTTTCATTTTTTTTCTTCTTCTCTTGGTGGGAATGGCGGGGTGGATTTAAGGACAAAGATTTCGTGGAAAACTGGAGGGAAGAGGATTGAGGTAGAAAAGAAAAAAGAAAATATGGGTAGTAAGGCGAAATGAACAGGTAAACAAATTGATAAATAAGAATAAAGCAATAGAGGACTATGTAAATAAGTGGAAAACAATTTAATGTGTATATATCCATGCATGCATACATACATACATACACACACACACATGTATATATATATATGTATATATATATACATACATACTGTATACATGCACATGCACACACACACACACACACACACACACACACACACACACACACACACACACACACACACACACACACACACACACACACACACACACAGATATATATATATATATATATATATATATATATGTATATATATATATATATATATATATATATATATATATATATGCGAAAAAAACACCAAAGAAAAAGTAAACTGATGACCAAGTGCTTTCGTCTATTCAAACATCCTCAGGGTACATGAAGATGTCTGAATAGACGAAAGCGCTTGGTCATCAGTTTATCTTTTTCCTTGGTGTTTTTTTTTTTCGCATATTTAGAATCACAAGTTTATGTGTGTGTGTGTGTGTGTGTGTGTGTGTGTGTGTGTGTGTGTGTGTGTGTGTGTGTGTGTGTGTGTGTGTGTGTGTGTGTGTATGTGTGTGTGTGTGTATGTATGTGTGTGTGTGTATGTATGTATGTATGTGTGTATGTATTCGTTTGTTAAGATATCTTCAAGGTACACAGACAGGAGAAAGAAGAAAAGAAGAGTGTATATATGTAAAAGAAATATATATATATGTGTATGTATGTATACAAACACTATGTTAATGCTTAAGGTCATACTTACCTACATATATACTGACATACATATGTACAAAAACATGCAGAATGGCGTTCTTGCGGGACGCACAGAAGAGAGGGGAGAAAATAGGAAAATGGAAAACAAAAGGCAACACAAGCATACAAAGAGTATTGGCCACAGAGGTGAGAAAGAAGGAAAAAGAGGCAAAGAACTGAAACGAGAGAAACAGAAAGAGAGGCTGAAAGTGACAGATCCTCAGGAGATAATAAAAGAAAAGAGGGAGAGAGAAGAGAAAGTGCGGAGTGAGGATGGCGGTAAAGACGAACTCGTGGGTGGTAAGAGAAGACAAGGACGACCGACAGACGGTGGGAGATAGACCTGAAGAGGGGAAGAGAAAGAGAAAGGAGAAAGAAGAGGGAAAAGGTGTGGAAGAAAGGGAGTACAAAGTGAATGAAGAAGAATAGAATGCAAAGGAAGATCATAGGCATATGTAAAGAAACACAGTGTGAAGGACAGAAGGAACTAAAATGGGAGTATATTGAAGCGAATAATAAGAAAACGTAGATGTGAATATGAGTATGTATATTCATGTAATGTAAGTAGGAATGAATGTATTTTTTATGAATGTATAGGTACGTTCATACATACATTCACGGGAAATTTATTGTCCATAGATCGGTACATTTATGAGCTCTGACCTTTCATCCTGAAGACGTAATAGCTGTCTATCACATGCCGAGCACAGTGAATCCCTCTCTCTCTCTCTCTC
>NC_134795.1:20862568-20867568 GCF_046742065.1 Oratosquilla oratoria | reverse complement strand
TACATGGAGAACCTATCGACTTCGGGCGACTGGAAACACAGGAAGGAAGAAGCCACGACCTCCTTGTTGGTTCCTTGAACCAGTGGTTCCCTGCAAGTGACCAACAGAGTTTCATAAGTAGGTTCCCTGACAGGAACATAGTGGTAGTAAGTAGATACCCAACGGTCTTTGAACAACAGAGTTTCATAAGTGGGTTCCCTGACAGGAACATAGTGGTAGTAAGTGGATACCCGACGGTCTTAGACCAACAGAGTTTCATAAGTGGGTTCCCTGACAGGAACATAGTGGTAGTAAGTGGATACCCGACGGTATTAGACCAACAGAGTTTCATAAGTGGGTTCCCTAACAGGAACATAGTGGTAGTAAGTGGATACCCGACGGTATTAGACCAACAGAGTTTCATAAGTGGGTTCCCTGACAGAAACATAGTGGTAGTAAGTGGTGGATACCCGATGGTCTTGGTGTTGAAGTAGCTTCTCCGTGTGGCTAAAGAACAGCAGTGTATAAGTATGGGGATACAGAAGAAAAAAAATTGAGAGCCATTACCTTCAACGAAAGACCATACACACCTATCAAGAGGCACACGGAGTGTCTGCGACTTCGCCCGTGGATTCTCGGTGGGATCTTCCAGAAGATGTCGAAGTCACTTCGACAGCACCCTCTGATAGCCTCCCCTGGTCTATTCAAGAAGTTCACCAACTACAGTAGGAACCTCGATAGAAGGTAAGGAGAGGAATAAGAAAAGACAGGCACTTGTACTCTTGACCAGTCCCTGGTAGAGCCGGAGCTACTTGTCTGAGAGAATCCTAAAGATCCTAGTCTCTCTCTCTCTCTCTCTCTCTCTCTCTCTCTCTCTCTCTCTCTCTCTCTCTCTCTCTCTCTCTCTCTCTCTCTCATTCTCTCTCTTTCTCTCTCTCTCTCATTCTCTCTCTTTCTCTCTCTCTCTCTCTCTCTCATTCTATCTCTCTCATTCTTTCTCTCTCTCTCTCATTCTCTCTCTCTCTCTCTCTCTCTCTCTCTCTCTCTCTCTCTCTCTCTCTCTCTCTCTCTCTCTCTAGGGCTAATGTCATAGATGCCAGTCAGTTTTATTCACGTAAGGAAAACCTTCAGCAGAACAACAGTAAATGATACTGTCCCTTTCTGATTCCACCAAGGTATTTCATTCAGATGAATATGACATCGGGAAGTGATTGTGGGTTACATTGTCAGGTGGGAAAATTTAGCCATAGCCGCCGAATACCCACGCGCAGGTACTGGGATAGCGCTATGGGTATAGTCCACATCTAGGAAGGAAATTACATGGCACTTTCTCATTCCTAGCTCACGCCGATGAATGCTGGTGGTAAGTGGCTGAGCCCACAGTTATTTTCTTTATTTTCTTTATTTTCTATATTCTATTTTGTGTAGGAAGCTTGCTATCAAATGAATTATGAATGGTGTGATGGTAAGGTTCTTTATCTGTCTCAGCGCTTTTGCAGGGAGTCTAGTTAGAGGGTACGACTCTTGCCAACAGCATTTTTTTTTCGTCTTCTTCTTCAAATGTTAGTTATATTTTTTTGGTCATGCATGAGTGGAGTGTAATGGTTAAAATTGGCAAAGAAGACAGAAACCAAATATGATATATATATATATATTTATATATATATATATATATATATATATATATTTACATTCGTCTCTCTCTCTCTCTCTCTCTCTCTCTCTCTCTCTCTCTCTCTCTCTCTCTCTCTCTCTCTCTCTCTCTCTCTCTCTCTCTCTCTCTCTCTCAGCGGCCTTGCTGTGGATGTACTGTCTTGCGACACTGCTTCTGACCCAGGGCGGTGGGCAGGGTGCAGGGATGACCCGTCATCCAGGAGGTGCTCAGATGAGAGGGAGGGTGGGAGGGGTGTGGAGTGTATCTAGGGATGAAATGGGTGGGAGTGTTTTTATGCCTTTCCCTTTTTGGCTACCTCCCTTGGAAGGGGGAAAAAGCCTTGGTATATGTATGTATGTATGTATTTACATTCGCGTCTTGAAAACCCCTTCCATTATTTATGGCCGAAGTGTCTTTGAGCGACATTACGTCATTGCATTTCTAATCACTCCACTCTAGTATTTTCTTTTCTTCTCGGTGTATACAAAGTTATTCTAATTTAAATCTTTTATCTCACAGTTTTATATTTTACAATATGAATTATTTTTCAAAGACTTACTTTTTCTCATTACTATTTCTTTTTTTTATAAGAGCTTCATTTGAAATTCAATAATATCACGTCGATATAATGTCTTTTGGCAAGGTGATTTTTGTAGATCCCTATTTCAAAAATAGAACTTTTGTTCGTTATCTTCTATTTTTATTTTTCATTTTCTGTTATGTACTTGCATATTTATTATGCTCATGTTTTTCATATTAATTTTAGTTTTTATGTTGAAAAAGTTAATCGGGCCATTTTCAGTTCTTTTAGCAAGGGTCAAAAGGCTTGCATTTGAAAAATAAAACTACTCGTACATGCAAGAAATCAAAGAAAATGTAATTAAACAAAACAAGACCAAAATTAAAGCCATACAAAAATAAATGTACTATAATAGAGTAATAAGGGAGAGACTGGGAGATATTACTGATATATAGGATAGGAGGAAAGCTTTTAAGAACAGTCAAGAGTTTTTATGAGAACAGTAGAACCTGTGTTAGAATTAGAAGTGGAGAGAGTGAGTGGTTTAAGGTAAAGGTGGGACTTCGCCAGGGATGTGTTATGTCGCAGAGGTGGAGGAAGTGAACATGATGGGGAGACAAAGGATGAGATGGATGGATGGGGTAAAAGGGGCAGTTGGAAAGAGGGGGAATGTCTGTTGAGGAAGGACGGGAGAGGACAGAAGGTAGGGGTAGGTGGGGAATGGTTGTGAATGGATGATACTATGATGCATAGAAGGGAGGGAGTGGGGGAGGGGGGAGAGGAAGCATGTGGGAATGATATTTTGACGCACCTCAAAGAGATTTCTCCCTGTCTTCTCTTTTTCTGTGTGAGGGGATGGAAAGGGTGGGGGGTCGCCGATTAAATGAAGTGACCTTGCTATGAATGTGCTGTGTCTTGCTGCATTGTTTTTGACCCAGGGCAGTGGGCGAGATGCAGGCATGACCCGTCTTCCAGGAGGAGCCAAGAAAAGGAGGGAGGGCTGGGGTATTGGAGTGGAATATGTGGGGATGAAATGGGTGGGAGTGGATTTATGCCTTTTGACTTTGGCTACCTCCCTTGTAAGAGGGAAAAATCCCTTGGTGTATGTATGTATTATTATTATTATTATTATCATTATCATTATTATTGATATTATTATTATTATTATTATTATTATTATTATTATTATTATTATTATTACTACTATTATAATAATTATTATTATTATTATTATTATTACTACTATTATAATAATTATTATTATTATTATTATTATTATTATTATTATTATTATTATTATTGTCGTTGTTATTATTATCATTAATTATTAATGTATATATATGTATATATATGTGTATATATATATATATATATATATATATATACATATATATATACATATATATATATATCTATTTTTCAAAATGAATGAGAGCTTGATTTTGAATATGGAAATGTTAAAATTGTTATACCGGGTATGATTCAATGTGAATAAAAAATAACCAAATATGAAATATTTGAGTCAAACCTTTGCAATGAGGTTAGAGAATGCAGCTTGTAGTTAGATGATGATATTTGAATCAACAAAGCCTACCAAGTGTTGAATACTTCAAACACTAGATCACCTGATAGCTTTGTTTATATTTTTTTCCTCGCAAGTCCTTGTCATACTTAATGAAAAAGTGTTGCGTGTTTGGTCTAGTTTTATTTACAAATACGAAATGTAGATTCTTTGGATAGTTGTTATTCCAAGCTAAGCACTTCTAAGCACGGATGGTTTCAGGGGATGAAATCACAAATGTTGGTAATAAGAGGAGGTCACTGGTTTGATGGTATGCGCACGCACACACACACGCACGCATGTACAAGCGCGCACACACATGTAAACACAGGCACACACACACACACACACACACACACACACACACACACACACACACACACACACACACACACACACACACACACACACACACACACACACACACACACACACACACACACACACACATATGTAAACACATACACACACACGGGCACACACACACACACACATACACACACACATGTAAACACACACACATGGGCACACACACACACGAACACACACACACACGGATACACACACACACACACACACACACACACACACACACACACACACACACACACACACACACACACACACACACACACACACGTCCTGCGATAATTGCATTGTGGGTCATTCAGTGTCTGAAGAAGAAACAATTCTCGAGTCCCTGGACATCTTACGGCGGTGACATTTTCCAGCAAATCATTTATCATTCCTGTTTTCTTTTTATATCTAAGTTTACATTTTTATCAAATTTTTCATCACCTAATTAAATTATTAAAGCTGTACTCTAGTTTACACATGTCCAGCATTATAAGAAAGGTAATTGGGTTCAGTCGTGTCGATTGGGCCATGGTACATTTATTTATTTATTTTATTTATTATTATCTATATTTATATTATTATAATTTTATTGATTTATTTATATGGTACATTTATTTATTTATTTTATTTATTATTATCTATATTTATATTATTATAATTTTATTGATTTATTTATCTATTTATCATTATTATATCTTTTTTGCATCCGACCTAGTTAAGGACCAAATGGTCTCCTGTCGGCATAGTAATCCTTTGTAATCCTTTCTAATCCTTTGTAACAGTGATTACATGTAATTCAAAAACTAAGCCAGGATTAAACAGTAGTGACAAGGAACTCATGTGAAAAAATATAAAAGGAGATGGGTGCAAATAAATGAATGAATAAGGGAATGAAAAATAATTAGATGAATAAGTAGATACTAATAACA
>NC_134795.1:20857568-20860068 GCF_046742065.1 Oratosquilla oratoria | reverse complement strand
TATCAATTTTCGTTTTAATATTTTCAATTTTCCTCACTGATTTTGGGAAGATGAGCAAAGGCGAGCTCTCCGAAGCTATCCATTTTAATGAAACACAAATTTGACGATTCGACTACAAAGAATAATATAGACTAGAGAGTAATAAACACAATCGCACAGACACAAAACGATTACATCATGACAGACTGGAAACATCGACGTGTTTCCATATACCTTATAAACGTGTCTACAGGGGACATGGAAAGGCTTACAGGAGGTGCATGGACCACCGACATGACCCGAGCTGATCTCAGGAGTGTGGAAGTCGTGGCAGCGCGCAATGCTCTAGGGGAGGACACAATCTCGCTGATACATGTGTGTGTGTGTGTGTGTGTGTGTGTGTGTGTGTGTGTGTGTGTGTGTGTGTGTGTGTGTGTGTGTGTGTGTGTGTGTGTGTGTGTGTGTGTGTGTTTGTGTGTGTGTGTGTGTGTGTGTGTGCGTGAAAGAGAGAGAGAGAGAGAGAGAGCTCATATATGACCAATCTATTGGTAATGCTGTGACCTTGCACGTACACACACACACGATTCCGTGCCCACGAGAGTTAGAGTAATGGCTCGCAACACAGCGATACTAAAATTATTTCAGCCCTGGCCGTTATTCGAATTCAGATCGCTGTAGTAGCAGTTGCGAATGCTAACACTGCGCCGTCGATTGTGTGTGTGTGTGTGTGTGTGTGTGTGTCATCTGAGATAGAGTATATCATGTATCTTCCCTAGCAAGTGACCTTGCAGTACCTATACAATGACCAATTTAAGAAATTTTAGTTATACGAGTACTATAACTCTCCTTCATGATAACGTGATCCACATATAAATCATGAATTTAATAATGTTCTTATTTTAATTATTTTCTTCTATTACAAATTCGTTACTATTTGTAATAGAAGAAGAAGGAAATATCGTGTGAGCAGGGGATGGTTGTGTATGGAAGATGCTGTGATGCATGGAAGGGAGTGGGTGGGGGGGTGGGGGAGTATGTGTTAACGATTTTTTGACGCAGCCCGAAGGGATTTCTCCCCTTCTTCTTCTTCTTCTTCTTCTTCTTCTTCTTCTTCTTCTTCTTCTTCTTCTTCTTCTTCTTCTTCTTCTTCTTCTTCTTCTTCTTCTTCTTCTTCTTTGTCTTCTTCTTCTCCTTCTTCTTCTTCTTCTTCTTCTTCTTCTTCTTCTTCTTCTTCTTTGTCTTCTTCTTCTCCTTCTTCTTCTTCTTCTTCTTCTTCTTCTTCTTCTTTGTTTTCTTCTTCTTCTTTGTCTTCTTCTTCTTCTTCTTCTTCTTCTTTTTCTTTTTCTTCTCCTTCTCCTTCTTCTTCTTCTTCTTGCGTGAGGGGACGGAGAGGGGGATCACCAATTTAATGAAGCGGCCTTGCTGTGGATGTGCTTTGTCTTGCTGCATTGCTTCTGACTCAGAGCAGTGGGCGAGATGCAGGGATGACCCGTCATCTAGGAGGAGCCAAGAAAAGAGGGAGGGAGGGGTGGTGAATGGGAGTGGAGTATGTGGGGGATGAAATGGGTGGGAGTGGATTTATGCCTTTGACTTTGGCTACCTCCCTTGTAAGGGAGGCATATATGATAAATACAGTCCTATTATTTTTTTTTTACAATTTCACTAGTTTTTACCCTCTTGCTGTATTGATTATGTCTCACAAGTGAGTACGTAAATTGCTCTGAAAATATTGATTATAACTTGGCAGAGAAGTTTGAGTTTAGTTCAGTTCCTGCGTACCCATTGTACTCGTAAACCAGTTCTCCTTTCATACCTTTCCGATATTCAATTTTTCATAAACTTATTGAAACGGACACTTCGCCCCCTGTCAGGTGCATTTAACTGTTTGGAGATCTTTTTTTTTTCTGTCTCAAATACACCAATAACGTTTCCAATTCAATTTCACTCCTGTCGGACAAGCGCACGCATGCAAAACATGGAGCCTTTACAGATTAATAGTCAATATATTTCTGTGGCTGTTATCACGAAAACGATTACTGGATCAGCGGGAACTCTCTTTCCTTTGTACAAAATATAGAGAATCGAAAGGACTCCCCGAAGGAGATACATACGGTTGAAACATGTTTGGTAAAGGACTTTGGGTTCTGAATCTTTAAAAAGGGGGGAAGTTGGTCATGGAATCTTTGTAATCAAGAGGATCTGTTCTCTGATTCTTTAAACATGGGGTTTTGGTGTCTATTTGGGATCTGAACCAACAATGGAAAGTTAGTTACGGAATCTTTATAATCAAGCGGATTTGTTTTCTGATTGTTTGAATAATTAAATTTGGTGTGTTTTCTTTGTATTAATTCTTTAATCCTTCGATGTTGTCAATTTATGAGAAGTATTAAACGAGACGCCAAACTTCTCAGAAGTACTTATAAGTTCTTCGATTGAAATTGAAAGCATGAGAAATTATGATTGTGAATAATTAAGATATTTAGAATTCTGTTTTCAATCATTTGTCTTAAAATAACCAGTG
>NC_134795.1:20837568-20847568 GCF_046742065.1 Oratosquilla oratoria | reverse complement strand
AGGTGTTTGAGGGAACCTGAAGGGACCTGACGGGACCCGAAGGAGCCTAAAGGGGATATGAAAGGATCCAAAGGGACCCGGAAGGGCTCAGAGAGAACCAAAAGGGACCCAGAGGAACCCGAAGGGACCTGAAGGGACTCGAAGGAACCCGGAAGGATTCGAGGGGACCCAAAGGGACTACTGAGGGACCCGAAGGGATCCGAAGGAACCCGGAAGGATCCGGGGGGACCCAAAGGGTCTCGGATGGACCCGAAGGGATCCGAAGGAACCCAAAGGGACCTGGAGGGACTCGAAGGAACCCGGAAGGATTCGAGGGGACCCAAAGGGACTCGGAGGGACCCGAAGGGATCCGAAGGAACCTAAAGGAACCTGGAGGGATTCGAAGGTCCCAAAAGGACCCGGAGGTACCCGAATGGATCCGAAGGAACCTAAAGGGACCTGGAAGGATTCGAAGGGACCCAAAGGGACTCGGAGGAACCCGGAAGGATCCGAAGGAACCCAAAGGGACCTGGAGGGATTCGAAGGTCCCAAAGGGACCCGGAGGTACCCGAATGGATCCGAAGGAACCTAAAGGGACCTGGAAGGATTCGAAGGGACCCAAAGGGACTCGGAGGAACCCGAAGGGATCCGAAGGAACCCAAAGGGACCTGGAGGGATTCGAAGGTCCCAAGGGGACCCGGAGGAACCCGGAAGGATTCGAAGGAACCCAAAAGTACCCGGAGGAACCCGAAGGGATCCGAAAGAACCCAAAGGGACCTGGAGGGATTCGAAGGTCCCAAAGGAACCCGGAGGGATCCGAATGGATCCGAAGGTACCTCAAGGGAGTCAGGATCGATGGAGAGTCTCTTCAGGTCTGAGTTCAATACCCATTCTTCACCCCTCTGGATGAAACAAATCGTCTGGACTAAAAAAAAAAAAAATCACTAAGTGGGTCACTATGTTGGTGAAGAAGGCGGACGTGGATGAGGCAGAAGAGAAGAAGGAGGAAGAGGAAGACGAAGAGAGGGAGAGGAAGAGAATGACGAGGAGGAGGAAGAGGTTGAATGGAAGGAAAAAGGGCAGGAGGAAGAAGTGAAGGATGAGGAGGAGGAAGAGAAGGAGGCGGGGGAAGAGAAGGAGGGTATGGAAGAGCCATAGGGAGGTGGAGTGTAAGAAAGAAAGAGAGGAGGAAGAAGTGGAGGAGGAGTAAGAGGAGATGGAAGAGCCGGAGGAGGAGGAAGAAATGAAGGTTAAGGAGGAGAGGAGGAGGAAAAGGAAGAGAAAGAGGTGGGGGTTGAGGAGAAAAGGAGGAGGAGGAGGAAGAGAAGGAGGAACCGGGGAAGAGGAAGAGGTGGGGTTGAGGAGGAGAGGAGGAGGAGGAGAAGCAAGAGCCGGAGGAAGAGGAAGAGGTGGGGTTGAGGAGGAAGAGGAAGAGGTTGAGGAGGAAGAGATGGAAGTTGAGGTAAAAAGAGGAGGAGGAGGAGGAGGAGGAGGAGGGGACTGTCTCTGAGGAAACCCAGAGTGGTAGTGAAACGAGAACAAATACGGGGAGCTGATTGAAGAAGACAAGGCAGGGAGGGAGGGAGAGGGTGAGAGAGAGGAAGATTGGTTTCAAGTAAAAAAAAAAAATGGACTGAAATCGGGACTGACTTTAAATTTGTGAATGAAGGTGGCAAAGATGGATGGCATAAAGAAAGAAGGAAAGAGAAAGAAATGGGAAAAGGAAATAAGGAATAAAACAAAAATAGGAAAAAAAGGGAAGAAAGGAGGACAAGACATGAGGGAGGAAGATATGAAAAGAGGAAGGAAGAAAAGAAGAAAGGGAAGAAAAAAGAAAGATTGGAGAAGATAGGAAGAAAGCTGGAAAGGCACATAGAGACGAAAAGACGGGAAGGAAAGAAAGGAGGAAACAGAGAAGGAGATAAGGACAAAATAAGAAAATATACAAAAGGAAAGAAAAAATAATGAGAATAGAAGAAAACAACAGGAAGACGGGGATGGAAAGGTTGACAGATGAAATGGCAGAACGAGGGACAGACGGAAAAGAGAATCAAAAGAAAACGCGAAAGAAAGAAGGAAGGAAGGGAGAGAAGGAAAGACAAAAAAGAAGCGAAAGAAAGAATGAAGGAAGGTAGGAAGGGAGAGAAGGAAAGACAAAAAGAAACGAAAGAAAGAAAAAAAGGAAAGCACTTCAGAAAGAAAAAGAGGACTTAAACAAAGAATGACAAGCAAATAGGAAAGAGAAAGTGAGAGTAATTGGAATACAGTGAGGTGGGGGGAGGGGGAGGTGGAGGGGGGAGGAGGCAGGTAAAGGGAGCTCAGGTGAGGCCTGGACTTGTTTACATTGTGGCTTGTCCTTTGATTGTTGATTGGTTGATAGCCAGCCACTTGAAGCGGTGGCGGCGGACAGGATCAGAGGGTGAGACTCTTTCGACGTGGCACCTCGCTCGTGCCATCAAGAAGAGAGTTTCAGAGAGAGAGAGAGAGAGAGAGGAGAAGAGAGGAGAGGAAGAGACACGAAGAATAGAAAGGGAGGAAGAGAAGGGAGAGTAAGAAAGCGGAGAATAGGACAGGGAGAATGAGAGTTGAAAGTGGAAGAAGGGGAGTTTTGGGAAGTGAGAGAAGTGAGAAAAGAAGAGAGGGAAGAGAGAAGAGAGTGAGAGAATGAAGGGTAAGTGAAAAGAGAGTAGGAGAAGGGAAAAGAGGAGAGGGAAGAGTAGGAGAAGAGAGAGGTACAACAGGCAGAAAAATAAGAAGAAAGAGAGAAAGAAAGAGGAGGAAAAAAGCAGAGAAGAGAAAAAGAGTAGGAATCAGAAATACTCTTCGGATTAAAATGGAGACCATTCCATTCATAACAAGATTGGATGCTGAAAAATAAATAAAATTGATTAAAAGATAATAATAAAAAAATGAATAAAATAAGATAGAAATTAAATAAAATATAAAAGAAAAGAAAACGAAACAAAATAAAATACAATAAAGCAAAATAAACAAAATGTGTGAAAGATTAATTGAAATGAAAAACAATAATAAAACTATATGAAACAAATTAGAATAAAAATTGAATCTGAATGAATAAAAAAAAACCATAGAATAGGAAGAATAACATACATACATATACCAAGGCTTTTTCCCCCTTCCAAGGGAGGTAGCCAAAAAGGGAAAGGCATAAAAACACTCCCACCCATGTCATCCCTAAATACACTCCACACCCCTCCCACCCTTCCTCTCATCTGAGCACCTCCTGGATGACGGGTCATCCCTGCACCCTGCCCACCGCCCTGGGTCAGAAGCAGTGTCGCAAGGATACAAAAAAAAAAAATTGTCCCCATTTGTTTTCACAGTCGTTGGGATTGGTTCGAACGAATACGAAGACGCTGTGGTCGTTGGTATCAAATCTTCCTAGAACTGTGAAAACCACGAGCTTACCAATCGCTCTTAAGATCTCAATGAAAATTAATTTTCCGAAAAGGTTGGTAATCCTGGATGTAAAAAGTTGGCTTCTCTTCTTTCATCGTTAAATTAAAAAAAAAAAAAAAGCAAGAGACTTGAATCCTGATGGAAAAAGTAAAGAGAGAGAGAGAGAGAGACAGGGACTGAGAGAGAGAGAGAGAGGGACAGAGAGAGAGAGAGAGAGAGGTGAAGGAGAGAGAGGGGGAGAGAGGGAGAGAGAGAGAGAGACGAGAGAGAGTGAGAGAGGGACAGAGAGAGTGAGAGAGAGAGAGAGAGGGGGGGGGACACACTGAGAGAAAATAGAAATGGAGATAAAAGAAAGAAAATGCACAGAAAGTGAAAATGAGAAAAAGGAGATGTAGAAGAGATGAAAGAGACCTTGAGATAAGGTCAACTAAAAAGAAAAAAAAAAGGTCAGAGGTCACCTGGGCATTTAAGGTCACAAGGACATGTATAACTAAATGCCAATTCACGCTTGACAGATTGTAGCCAAATGTGGCGAATTTGAATAAACTAGACGAAGACTTGGCTTAAAGTATTCTGGACTCTCCTAAAAATATTCCAACAATGTAACCAAATTTCGTATAAGTTTAACTTCTCTTATTTCGTCATTTATATTCTCAGTGGAGGACGCAAAGGTAATTTGACTTTTGGAGGTTCGTAAAATGAAAGATCGTTACCGAAGTCGTCTCTGCTCAAACGAAAACAAGACGGTTGACGAAAATTGGCCCAGCGAAATGGTGCGGCACACTAGGCATTTCTCAATAGCATGCTATTTGCTTTTGCTACTTCGCTTGAATAGTTACGACTTCTGTTACTATCTTTTGTTTTTCAAAAATTTATGTGTCAAATTACTCTTGCGTCATACAGTGAGAAGCTGAATGATCTAAGAAAAGTTAAACCTAGAATACGAATGTTAGACACATTCTTGAGATGTTCTTACGAAAACCTAGAATATTGTAGCCAAAGTCGGTTTTTACTCAAACGAGATAGCAAAAGCAAGTAGCATGCTAGCCTAGTGTGCCGCCATCTCAACGAGAAGGTGAACGCTGACGAGACGAAATTAAATGTAAACAAAATGACGTCATGTTAGATACCAACTGGAAATCTAAGGTCAGGTCAAAGATCAGGTCAATATTGACTGAATGATCTTTAGCCATCAACCTGAAGTTCAACAGAATCCCATAAGCTGGACCCTTAAACCTAAAACTAATTGGATTATTGGACGCCTGACGATTCTTTTCAGTGTCTAAAGTGGTTCCCCCAAGAGGCTACTGAACAGCAACGCATGAGTATGGTGATACACGAGAAAATGGCGGAGATTAAACTAGAGGTCACCCGAGCTTATAAGGTCACTTAAGCGTTTAAAGTCAATGAAGTTAGAGGTTTTGACCTCGTTTGAATGAGCAATAGAAGACAGAGAGATGGTAAAGATGCGTGACTCTTGTCCGTAGAGGTGTCAAACATGTTCGTAAAGCTTGTGTAGTCTATACTCTATGTTGGGGAGGAGAGAGCAGGATGGAGGAGGAAGAGGAGGACGGAAATGAGGAGAAGGAAGTGGAGATGGAAATGTTGATGTAGGAAGTGGTGGTGGTAGTGAGAATCATGGTTGAGTTTGTAGTTGTGATTATGGTTATGGTTGTGACTATGGTTGTGGCCATAGTTGAGGTAGTGGTTGTTTTGTTAAGGTTGTGTTCTTTAATGGTCATGGTCATGGTTTTGCATGGAGTTGTGTTGGTTGTGATTGCAGTTGTGATGGCGGTTGTGGTTATGACTAGCTGTGATTGTGGTATGGTTGTGATGATGTTTATGACTGCGAATGTAGTTATGGTTGCGGTTATGTTTGTGGTTGTGATCACGTGGCTGCAACTATAGTGTTCTGATAACGAAAGAGAAAGAGATGGAAGAAGAGAAGAGAAGAAGGAGAAGGAGGCGAAGGAAGAGGAGGAGGAGGAGTAGCCGACCATATGTGCCCTGAAGGAGGAAGTCCCCCGGGGGGAGGAGGGGGAGGGGGAGGGGGGAGGCGCTAGAGAACTTATAAGATACACCGAACCTGAGACTCCTGCTACCAACGGCAGACTCTGTCCTCCCTAGTCAACTCCAGAGGATCATTGACCACACCAAACAAATTGAAGGCATTTAGATCCAAGTAGCCTACACAAGTACCAATTGGTCCTACATTGACGGAATATACAAAATGTCTTATTGCTGTTCTTGTCGTTTTTGTATAATCGTATTGTCTAACATCAGTATGTTTTTTTTTTCTTCAGTTTTTCGCGTCAGTCTTGTGAAATATTGATACAATACTCAAAAGAAAAATCTTAATATATACAGACATTGAATACGTAAATTCTGACATATCCTTTTCGCCATTTTCCAGAAATTCATGGATGGAGCGTCTCAAAATAGTATTCTTTTTTGTCACTTTTTTCTTCGTCTTTTTTTTTTTTTTTTTTTTTTTTTTTTGCATTTGTCAAGGTCTAACAATGACCTCTCTTAGAAAAACACGAAGAAAAATCCCAATGAGGAGAAATAATGAAAAGCAAAGATTGATATTTTCTTTTTCGTATAATTTCATAAACTCCAGAAAGTGTGGAACCGTTGAGGATCTGGTCTCTTGTGTGAGGAATTTTTCTTTTTCTTAGAAAGTATTTTTCATTTTTCATTTTTTCATGGAAATATTGGAAGAAAACGGATAGAGATGGTTCCCTTGGAACATCTTTTGGCGGTATCGTATTTCATAGCTGACTTCTAATGAGGTTTGTGTCTTTTGAGTCAGTTTTTAGCATCTAAAGGTGTCTTCAGTATCCGTGACGTTACAGGGTTATTTCTCGTTCTATTTTGTTTATTTGTTTAGTTCTCTGTTTATTTATGTATTTATTCATTTAGTGTTTCAAGCTCATATTGGAAATGTGTATATCTGTAGTGCAGCTGATACGTTATTAACATCGTCGTGGACATCGTCATCATCATCGTCGTCGTCGTCGTCGTCGTCGTCATCGTCGTCATCATCATCATCATCATCATCATCATCATCATCATCATCATCATCATTATCATCACCATCATCACCATCATCACCATATACTTGTTTGTAATAATAAAAGTAACTGGTAATGATAATCGAGTTATTGAGTTAAAAGTGAAGCTGGAAATCTCACTTGCAGGGTGTCGGCAGATTCAATGATGTGGTTGAAGGGGCACGTGGAAGGCGATACACCAAATACGAAACACTCGATGACAGATGCGGTGTGTTGGGTGTGGAAGCGGGATTTGGACCTCACACGCAAGAGCTAACTTGCTTGGGAATGTCAGCACCGTCATAAGATGTACTCAGGTCAGAGCGACAAAAGAAAAGAAAAGAAAAAAAAAGTGTGTGTGTGTGTGTGTATGTGGTGCATGCGCGTGCGTGTGTATGTGTGTGGTATGGGCACGAACTTGACTCATCGCTCTTGACAGTAAATGCGTATTGCATTTTGTGTTTTGCTGACGAGAGTGCCAAGGTTAACAGTCACGATATTTACAAGTTCTCCAAAGTTCATTACTTTACTCGAGACATCTTTCGACTCAATCAGGGAATTATCTCCAGTAACTACTCTTCGATCTGAAGACAGGAACGAGAATGGAGTCTAATACACATTTGTTGCATACTCCGTAGCACCAGCTAACGAAGCAGCCCACGGAGTACCAGTTACAGTATATTCCAGTCTCACCTCTTTGGTCCTTCCAGGTCAAAAAATGGTCCTACGCTGAATGAAATTGTCAGGGATAAGTCTGTGTGTCTTTGTAATGAGAAGGTTTATTAAGATAGCTTAAGGCCGCACTTTTAAGTATTTGCTCGGAAACGCTTTCACCCAGTAGAAAGTAAGATTTTAATTGGATTTCTGATTAATTGTATCTGGCTTACTAGCTTATCTATATCATTTAACGGTAATTTTTACGAGTATAACTAAAAAAAAAATCAGTCATATTTCTCCATAAGGATATAAGCACTAGTAAACGATACCCCATGACAACAACAACAAACATTGTAATGGTAGGAAGTATTCTCCAGGGCTGCTGAATGTTTTTAAAAGTACAGTTCGTAATCTCACCCCGTTTCACTCCGACAAGCGCTCAGCAGATGAATGAAGCTCCTTGGCATCACCGGCGCCACCGTTAAGATGACCTGAATAAAGTTCTTTGGCATCCGGCGCCACCGTTAAGATGACCTGAATGAAGTTCTTTGGCATCCGGCGCCACCGTTAAGATGAACCTGAACGAAATCCTTTGACACTCGGCGCCTCAGAGATGAAGTTGGTCAGGAGAGGAACCGTTGTCACTTGTGACGTTTGGTGCCTTTCAACCTCAATTAGTGCCCCGAATCTTGAACGCACAAGACAGCCCCGGACCTCTTCTCCGGAATTTAGGTTAACAGCCGAAATCTCCATTTCCAACGCGGCCACAGCCGGACCCAAGTATCCCCCTTCACTTCAGACCAGCCCAGTTCCATCACGACTCACTACCACCACCAATGGTGGCGTAATGGGAAACGTGAGGGTTTCGCATTTGCTTAGTTGTGGGTTCAAGTCTCTCTGATTTCCAGGAATGACTGTTACCTGCCACAACAGTCCAAGCGCATAAGGTTGACGTCTTCGAAAGCAGTAACGCGCCTCTTGGTGTAGACTCCCTACCTTCACTAAGCCAGTGGTTCACTAACTGTGGTTCATGAACCCGCTAGTGAACCACAGAATCGGGCCACTAAACGTTAACTAGTGGAAGTGAGATGCCTACAGATTTTAGTCAGAGATGATGTGATCTTAAGGAGATGAGAGAACAGCATTTCATAAGTATAGAGTGCACAAGAACACAGGCTGAATATCCCTACACTAGACACTCAAGTATCTTCGTTATTATCATCACCACCACAACTACCACCATCACCACCACAACCACCATCATAACCATCACCACCACAACCATCACCACCATCACCACCACAACCACAACCACAACCACAACCACAACCACCACCAGAACCTTGTCAATTCTGCACCACCACCAACTTCACCAAAACCACCACCAGAATTCTTCAAACCATGGATGCCATTGTGTGGGAATCTTTCCACAAATTCGTGGGGGAAATTTGAAGAATTATATGTAGAATTTGAAGAATTATATGTTGCAATGAACTTATTTGTGTATGTAATAATTCCTTTTATGGGGGGTAATGTGGAAATCCAGATTTCCTTGTGGGAATTTTGTGGAAAAAAAAACTCACTCATTTGTGGGAACTGGCATCGATCACAGTGGCAACACAGCTTCAAACCACCACCATAATGAAGAGCATAAGAAAAAAGGAGACTGCAAGAGACCATGAGGCCTACACTATGTAGTCCCATGCCCATTACCACCTATCGTCATCCATAAAACTGTCACAACCATTATCACCCCAGCCCTTACTATTACCACCATCACCATTACTATGCTTTCACCACCACCACTAACACCACGTCAGTCACCACCATCCTTTTTGCTACTAGCACCACAAGCATTGTACTGATCACCACCGACATTTCTAACACCACCACCACCAGAAGGAACACCATCTACATCATCATCATTATCACTGACAACTCCATCACCATCATCATCATCACCACCACCGACATTTCTAACAACACCACCACCAGAAGGAACACCATCTACATCATCATAATTATCACTGACAACACCATCACCATCATCATCACTGCCACCGACACCACTGCCATCACTCTCTCCACTACGTTGGTGATGTTATCACCACTTCCCACCAACAGCACCGACAATAACATGACGCGGATCGTAACACGAGTCAGGAGCTACAAAGCCGGACAGCCGGAAGCCCAACGAGGAGGAAACGCCCGAAGAAGGAGAGGAGGAAGAGGAGGAGGAGGAGGAAGAAGAGGAGGAGGAAGTTGAGGAAGAGGGGAAGGGATTCGGGAGAGAAAGGGGAAAGAAAGAAAGGGAAGAAAGGTGGGTAGAGAAACGAAAACAATTTTTTTGGAATCCAAAGAAAGAATGGAAAGACTTCTGCAGAAGAACCGGATGTCAGCCGAAGAAATCCGAAAGGAGAAAGAGGAAAAGAAGTGGATGAGGGGGGAAGAAGAGAAAAGGGGGAAAGGAGAGGGAGAGGGGAAGGTGGAAGTGGAACAGATGGGAGAGTGGAAAGGCCTTTTAGAAAAATTCGTGGTAGAAAGTGGAGTAAAGAGTCAAAAACAGAAAACCGAAATATAGAATGAAGACACTCCCACAAGGAACGTGATGGAAGCCAAAGCCAGGACAGGGAAAAGATAAGAACAAAAAAACAAAAAAAAACAAAAAAAGGAGGAGGAGCCTAAGGAAGAAGGAAGTAGGTAGAAGGGAGGCGGAGGTGAACGATGAGGAAGAATGAGAGGAAGGGTGAAGAAGAAGGAAAGGAGGATGAAATGAAAGAAAAGAGGATAAAATAAATAATCGAGGAGGAGGAGGACGAGGAGGAGGATTTGATGAGTTGAAGGAGGAGAATTGAGAGGAGGAGAGATATACTAGACCTTGGAGGGATACT
>NC_134795.1:20830068-20832568 GCF_046742065.1 Oratosquilla oratoria | reverse complement strand
TGGAGGAGGAGAGAAAGGAGGTGGAGTGGAGAGGAGAGGAGGATAGGAGGGGGATGGAGGGAAGGAGGACAAGGGAGTGAGGGAGAGAGAGAAGTGGAGTGAGGGAGAGGGAGGGGAGGAAGGTTAGAGCGGAGGAGAAGGAGGGGTGGGAAAGGGGTGAGGAAGGGAGAGGAGGAAGGGGAAAAGTAGAGAGATAAGGGGAATGAACTGGAGGAAGGGAGTGAATCAGGGGGAGGGATTAAGGGGAAATGAAGGGTCCCTTTGACAGGAGAGATAATCATAACACGACTGGATACGAAAGGTCCGGAAGAAAGAAGTACCGGGATGGGTCAGTTGAGAATGCATAAGACGAAGAGAGGTCAAGAACTTCGAGAATGCGTAACACGAAGAGAGGTCAAGAACTTCGAGAATGCATAAGACGAAGAGAGGTCAAGAACTTCGAGAATGCATAAGACGAAGAGAGGTCAAGAACTTCGAGAATGCGTAAGACGAAGAGAGGTCAAGAACTTCGAGAATGCATAAGACGAAGAGAGGTCAAGAACTTCGAGAATGCGTAAGACCAAGAGAGGTCAAGAACTTCGAGTACAGACTTCGGGATTTGAAGTCGAAATCCCCTACCACACCTACGCGACTCGAGTGAGTTCGTTTGAGAAGAAACGACTCAAGTTACAATCTTTTTATTTTTCGAATCTCCAAATGTCAAATAACCTTTGCGTCATATAGTGAGAGGCTGAATGACGAACTAAAAGAAGTTGAACCTATACGAACATTAGACACATTCTTGTATTGTAGACTTAGGGAAGTCTAGAATACTGTAAGCGAAGCTTTTCGAATTCACAAATGCAAGGGGGGACGGAGAGGGGGGGTCGCCGATTAAATGAAGCGGCCTTGCTGTGGATGTGCTGTGTCTTGCGACACTGCTTCTGACCCAGGGCGGTGGGTAGGGTGCAGGGATGACCCGTCATCCAGGAGGTGCTCAGATGAGAGGGAGGGTGGGAGGGGTGTGGAGTGTATTTAGGGATGAAATGGGTGGGAGTGTTTTTATGCCTTTCCCTTTTTGGCTACCTCCCTTGGAAGGGGGAAAAAGCCTTAGTATATGTATGTATGTATGTATGTATGTCTTCAGGACAAGAATCAGCAATTGCCACCAACATAGGATAGGCGTCGGAGAGGATTATCTCCCTAATGCCCGCCTCTGAAGCTCATCTACAATCTCATCTCAATCTGGAGGTGCAACCCGGAGGGGCTGGTACTCAGTCTCCGGTTCAAACCCCTCAGTCTCAACTTTCACCATTTTGTAACACTTTCACATAAGGTGCTTGCAACTATCGACCGTTCCTGTTAACTGGTGACATAGACGCAAACTTACTTAGAAAATTAATTAGAAAAGCGGAACATTTACAGGGAACTCAAGGTTCAAATAAGTACAGGTTCTTAAATTTCGGAAAAAATTCCAGAGATACAATACTTTTAGGTAGTGGGCCAGTCTTCAGTATTTTTTTTTTTTTTTTCGTGTTAAGGCAATATCACAAACCTTTAATGTTGACGATGAAGAAGTTATAAATATTTCTTTTTTTGTGTGTGTGTGTGTTTATCGCGTGACGTCATGTCGCCATTCGTCTTTCCAGAGTGAACTGAACTGAATTTATTTGGATTTCGGAAAAATTCTTTCAAGAGGATTACAAAACATGTCCCGTGCTCGGGCACTTGACTTTGATTTTTTTTTCTATGTTCTTCGTCTGGCTTATTCCAGTATTTCCCCTCTGCAGGTCTTTTATTTTTGGCGTCGTTTTATTTCTGCTCTTTGCTATGTCCTACAAAAATATTTGGAAATAGAGTGTGGGGGAAAGGGTCAGGAAGATTTTTAGGAGACTGTGAAAGTTCTTTTTTTATTTGCACAACCGTGGAGCCAACTCCAGTTTTTTAGAACAAGTTATGTTCGTAATGAATTATGGTTTCCATAGAAACCTGGAAAATGTAAACGAACGAATGCGGGAATGGAACTCACGACCACCGTGGACAACTTCTATGAAATTAGAATTAAATAAATTGCAGTTTGGAAGGAACTTCAAGGAATGCCAAAGCCTAGATAAGCAATGGAGGACTTCCTCATGATTACGCTCTTACAAAGGATTACAAAGTATTACAAAGGAGAAACATGCCGACAGGAGACCTTTTGGTCCATCACCTGCTCGGATGCGAAAAAAAAATATAATAATGATAAATAGATAGATAAATAAATAAATAGATAAATAAATAAATAGATAAATAAATAAATAGATAAATAGATAAATAGATAAATAAATAAATAAATAAATAAAATATAATAATATAAATAACAAATAAAACAAATGAATAAAAAATAGGTAAAGTTAAATGATAAACAAACAGATATATAGTAAATAATAAGAAATTGACCGATAAATAATAATAAATGATAATCAAGCAAATATTAATAACAAACAAAACAGGCAAATCATAACAAACAACTAAGCAAATA
>NC_134795.1:20820068-20822568 GCF_046742065.1 Oratosquilla oratoria | reverse complement strand
AGATTACATGTTTTTTTTTGGGGGGGTCACTTTTTTTTTTTTTTTTTTTTTTTTTTTTGCATCACTAAATAATATTGCCTGACGATGATTGAGATGAATATATCAGTAGTTAATACACGACTTAATAAAATTGAATTGAAGTTTACGTGAGTTAAATAAAATCATTTGGCGTTAGCCAGAGTAAAGCATTAAAACGGCCACTGAACGGGTTCAGGCACGTAAGGGAAGGAAGTTATGTTTCACAGAAATAGAATAGAAATATTAGTTGAATAAATAAAAGAACATATGTACTCCCTAGATTCTCAAAGTGCCGAGAGTTTCCGCGTGTGTTGGAAAATATTTACCGTGTTTTGGAAAATATTTACCGTGTTTTGGAAAATATTTACCGTTTTCTCTTTTTAGACACAAATGTACTTTCAGACTGAATAGAAACGTCGAGCACAATTCAGAAGAAAAATATCAAAGTCGTTACTAAGTTGTAATGGCGCAAGACATATAAAGAATGACAATAACTCCCGTAAATGAAAAAAGAGAAAAAGGGGAAATACAAACAAGGTGGAGGTTCTTTGTGTTGGTCGTCGTTGCGTTTGTTGTTGGAAAATATTTACCGTTGCCCTCTATAACCCATACTGTTGGAATAAAGTCCGTGGATTCAATGTCGATTTTTTTTTTTTTTTTTTTTTTTTTTTTATGAAAGAAAAAGAAAAAAGAAGAAGAATACGGTGAGTTATATTCGAAAAGTCTTTGTGGTAGTTGAGAGGAATTGAAAAAAATATATATACTTATGTATATACATATATATATATATATATATATATATATATATATATACTGTATATATACTGTATGACCAACAAAATACGCTGAAGCAATCTACGCAATTACAGTATTCAATTATTATCTTCTGCTATGTTGCAAAAAAGATCGTTCAAGAAGTCATTTTGTTTAGAGATTCTGTTAGTATAGGCATTGGGAATGTCCATTATTATTTGATATTTTTTCCTTTTGAAATGAAATGAAATAACTACATTTTTTATGTAGAAAATTACAACTACTCCAAAACTATTACAGTAAATCAGTTCTTAAAATAATGAATGATCTAAATATACTTGCGCTGCCAAATAGTATTTCTTTTGGTTGATAAGAGAAGTATTTTCACTTGTGTGATTAGGATTTGGACCACCACCAGATATTCTCTCTCTTGATCATCTTTCGTGTTTTGAATTTCACATAAACATACGCGAAAGCAAAATGTTGCGTGTGCATATATATATATATATATATATATATATATATATATATATATATATGTATATATATATATATGTATATATATCTGTGTGGGTGTGGGTGTGTGTGTGTGTTTGTGTGTGTGTGTGTGTATGTGTTTGTGTGATTTACCACGGTCTTGGATCACGTGATGGAATCGTGATCGACACCCATTTCCCTCCCGGAAGAGAGCTCAGAGCTCATATATGACCGATCTATAAGTAATGCTGCGACCTTTCACGCACACACACACACACCCAACTTCCCGCCCAAGAGAATTGGAGTAATGCCCCGCAGCGCAGCGATACTAAAATTATTTCAGTACTGGGCGGGATTCGAACCCGGACCGCCGTAGCGGTAGTCGGGGACTGTACCACTGCACCACGAGTCGTGTGTGTGTGTGTGTGTGTGTGTGTGTGTGTGTAGAGAGGAGGTTAATGCCCTTCATGCCCCTCTGTTTCTGGACGCCTGAAATGAGCAACATACTACATAATAAAATCTTTTTCAGAGTACCTTCTATAATGCCGTCTTCTTTGTCTTTCCTTACTTGTCTGCCAAAAAAAAATGTAATAATAATTTTCAAAGGGGGAGTGGGTGGGGGATCGGGGGGTGATGGAGTATGTGTGAGAAATAAATTGACGCAGCCCGAAGGGATTTCTCCCCGTCTTCTCCTTTTCTGCATGAGGGGACGGAGAGGGGGGGGGGAGGTCGCCGATTTAATGAAGCGGCCTTGCTGCGGATACATCCAGGAGGTGCTAAGATGAGAGGGAGGGAGAAGGGTGGAGGGTAGTGGAATATGTAGGGAATGGAATGGGTGGGAGTGGTTTCTATGCCTTTTTTTTTTTTTCTATTTGCTACCTTCCGTGTAAGGGGAAAAAGCCTTTGGTATATGTATGTATGTACCAGCAGAGTGCTTAACAAATGGAATGATCTTAGTAACCATTTAGTGAGCGCTGAAACGACTGGTTGTGTTAAGAAAAGATTAGATAACTTTCTGGATAGAGATGACAGGTGGTAAGGGACATGCAACTGCCTAGTGTAGGCCTTATGGTCTCTTGCAGTCTCCTCCATTCTTATGTTTTGATGTTCTTGAGTGAGCACTGAAACGATTGGTTGTGTTAAGAAAAGATTAGATAACTTCATGGATAGAGATGAGAGGTGGTAAGGATCTGGAACTGCCTAGTGCAGGCCCTATGGTCTCTTGCAGTCTCCTACGTTCTTATGTTCTTCT
>NC_134795.1:20800068-20805068 GCF_046742065.1 Oratosquilla oratoria | reverse complement strand
CTCTTCTCCAGAGAATGTCAAATGTGAAATATGTACAGAGGTGGGCGAGGAAGAAGCAGGATGTGTCCGCGCTTCTGGTGTCGGGTATCGGCGGGGACCAAGAGACACTGACAAAGAGGATTCACAAAGGATTCTTTCCTTTTTCAGCTTGCATCTGCCAAGACTATCACCGACGGACACCTTCACAGAGATGTGATTCGAAATCTTCTTAAAGGAACTTGTTTTCCTAGATATGTCTGTTTCTGGTGTAGATAGACATCCTTTCCTGTGCGCATGGAGTTTCTTACAGCTGAATAAAATCGTCTGGTGGCAGCCAGAATTAATTTAGAAGTCGTCAATAGAGGTGCCCGTGTTAAAGAGGAGAGGTAGTAGGATGTGAATGCACTGCTCATATATGGAATGTGTTCATTCTTTCATTTTTTTCACAAGGAGAGTTTGGACACCTGCTATCCTATCACTGCCCCACAAATTAGATTGTATCGAAGGGATTGTAAAAGAAACTCCTCTGGCAACCAACGATTGACCTTGAATTGATACGTTCCTTTTGTTCTTTCAGGAGCTGTTCTCTGCTGGTATTATCTGTGCATATGTGTAAATTGTAATGATCTTTGATCTTGTTGTAGACTCGTGATTGATAGCTATTACCCTTCCGGACGAGAGCTTCACACTTGTATGGTCTAGTGCCACTCATCATACTCTACTTCATTGTTTTTGCACAAGGGGTACAGTAACGGTTTAAAGTATTGTAATGTTTTTCAAACCCTGAACAGGGTTTGGTCTATCTCTGGTGTTAGTAAGCCCAGACGCTAAAAATTTTGCCAACAAACCGTGTGCATGTGTGTGTGTGTGTGTGTGTGTGTGTGTGTGTGTGTGTGTGTGTGAGTGTGTGTTTTCCACATTTTGGCCTCTGCTTGAAATTTATTAAAAAATCAACTCATATCTGATGATATTACTTTGGTGAATGGCTTTGGCAAAGGAGTCCCCGGGCCGGAGGCTTGTTACATCGTTTTACCTACATTTTCCTTCGAATTCCCGTCGTTTCCATCAATTTTTATTTCCTCGGAAACTCCCCACTTATGTCCGGTTGTTCGATTCAATATTCCCATAATGACCTACTTCCCTGCAGAGTAATAACCATAACACTGTCTCTCCCTGTTCTTAGAGGTATTGTTCCTTCGGGATCTCGCCTTTCATCAATACTTACTCTTCCTCCATCTCTTCAGGTTCTTTCTCCGGAGACGTTTCGTTCCAGCAGCCAACAATCTTCTTCTTCATTTTCTTTTTCTTCTTCTTCTTTTTCCTCTTCTTCATCTTCTTCTTCTTCTTCTTTCGCTTCTTCTTCTTCTTCTTCATCTTCTTCTTCCTCATCCTCTTCTTCTTCTTCTTCTTCTTCTTCTTATGCTTCTTCTTTCGCTTCTTCTTCTTCTTCTTATGCCTCTTCTTTCGCTTCTTCTTCTTCTTATCATTATGCTTCTTCTTTCGCTTCTTTTTCTTCTTCTTCTTCTTCTTCTTCTTCTTTTTCTTCTTCTTCTTCTTCTTCTTCATCTTCTTATGCTTCTTCTTTCGCTTCATCTTCTTCTTCCTCATCCTCTTCTTCTTCTTCTTCTTCTTTTTTGGGGTGTTCTCCTCCCAAGACTTTTCTTTCTGGAGGCCAAGCATCTTTTTTCTTTTTCATTTTCTTCTCCTTCCGCTTCCTGAGGTTCCCCCCCCCCCCCGTCTCCTGAGACTTCTTATTTCAGAAGCTAAAGACCTTTTCTTCTTCTTTCTCAGTTTCTTCAGTTCTATCCTCCCCAGAGTTCTTCATTCCAGAAGCCAAAAACCTCTCTCTCTGTCTCTCTGTCTCTCTCTCTTTTTTTTTCGTCAGGTACCTCTTCTCGAGAGATCTCTCCAGAAGCTAAGAGTCATTTTTTTTTTCTTCTTCTTCTTCCTCCATTTCCTCGAGTTAGCCCTCCTGAGGCTTCTGGTTTGAGAAACCAAGAATCTCTTTTTTATTTCTTCTTATTCAGGCTCTTTCTTGAGACTTCTCATTCCAAAAACCAAGAGTCTTCTTTTCCTCCTTTTTCTTCTTCTTCTTTCTCCATTTCTTCAAGTGCCATCTCCAGAGACTTCTCATTCCAGAAACCAAGAGTCTTCTTTTCTTTCTTCTTCTTCTTCTTCTTCTTCTTCTTCTTCTTCTTTTTTCTCCCTTTCTTCAAGTTCCATCTCCAGAGACTTCTCATTCCAGAAACCAAGAATCTTCTTTTCCTTCTTCTTCTTCTTTCTCCATTTCTTCAAATTCCATCTCCGAAGACTTCTCATTCGAGAAACCAGAAACTTGCTTCATTGCTCTTCTTCATTCTCATGATGCATATAAATATCTCATGGCTTCAAGACACAAAACTCTGGAAATGTGCACCTGGCGTCTGGTGTTCTTTCGTTTTTTCCAGTCATGACGCGTTTTAAGACTTCGCTCATTTGCATGTTGCAAATCCTTTGCATATTTCCAAAATTCTGGAAAAGTCCGGAGTCTTTGTATATATATAGTCTGCTCACTTTTGTTGAAATATGTTCTTTGGAATATGTGACGTTGTGTAGCCCTAAGGCGTTCAGCGGGTTCGGACGCTCACGGGGCAAGGTGACGTAACTCTGGCAGAACCAGGAGCCAAGAATATGTATATATATTTTTTCCAGCGGACCTTTTTCTCGACTTCGAAACCACTGTACTTAACTGAATTAACCTAAACCCAACCTGACATGACCTCACCTAGCCTAACTTTCTTTGACATTGGTGTATAAAAACATTATGATACGTGATAGGTATAGACAGCAGCATAGAAAATACATAAAAAAAATTCACCCAAAGCGTTCTTGCAAGGGACCCGAACTCCCTAAATTTAGTGAAGGAACCCGCCGGAAATGATATTAGGGCTCGAATCTATAAATCTCCCCAAGAATCAGGTTTTGCCATAGCGTGTAGGAACTCCACACTTTCATTTCAACTGAATCACCAAATTGAATCATCTCAATTCTCGGGACTTTTCTTTTTCACAGTAAAACTAAATCAATATTTGAAAGAAAGAGGATGATATATTGTAAAACACATTAACTTTCAAGACTGGTCTAAAACTCGAAGGGTATTGATAAATAGCTATATATCATAAGAACATAAGAATAGAGGAGACTGCAAGAGACCATAAGGCCTACACAAGGCAGTTCCATATACATTATAACCTGACATCCCTATCCAACCTATCCAAATCATCTCTTAAACCAACCAATTGTTTCAGCGATTGTTACCTCCAACTAAGTGAACTCTATTACCTTACCATACTTTTGGTAAACCAGTTCTTGCCTACTTCTTCTAAAACTTAAATTTGTCCTTTTTAACGTAAACGAAAATTATACTAAACATCGACAGCTGCCAATTGAAATGCACACAAGTCGTGATTCTATAGCCGAGTCTTGATCTTCAATATCGGTACGATATCGCCCTCACTGGTGAAGCTAAATACATAAGCGAAATACATACAATACAAGCAGTTCCTTAGATGGCTAAGTTCTTTGGAATGTCACCAGCTGCTGTTATGCATCCATCATCATGACATCTATTTCTTTTTCTCTTTCTTTTCATTTTTTTCTCTCTCTTTTTTTTTTTTTTTTTTCTTTTTTCTTAGCGTTTCATGTTCTCTGTTCCTGGTTCGTGTCTGTGTATATCTGAATACCGTGAACCTCACATCATTCTCTTTGTCAGAAATCAAATAAATATTCCATTGTATCATGCGCGATTCATGAAACTACAGTCATGATAGTAACAAATTCGACCTTCGTGCTGTTTACCCTAATTAATGAATTTATGCTGCTAATACTTTTTTTTTTTTTCTCATTCGTTTAATTCTGGGTTCGAATCCCGCACTCCTCTCCGATTACCAGCAGCGTCAGTCACCTGCCCCAGCAGTCCAGGAGGCTCATAGGGCAAAGCTGATGGCTTCGGCCGCAGTTACTCAACGCCTCTAGGCGTAGACTCATCACCTTCTTCTACAGTGACAACCTTCAGATCTTTGGATTTGAGAGCAGGACCCTTGATTTTGTAAAATTTCTTAAAGAATTTATTCAGCACTTGCAAGGACTTCGTCGTAAGTAGTTTCAGGTCTTTGATATCAAAGACATCGCGGGATTTCACATAAATTGATAAAAATAGCCAGGATGATACACAAAGGATCACCATCATGGTCTTGGATCACGTGTTGGACTCGTGATTGACAGCTATCTTCCTCTCGCATGAGAGCTCAGAGTTCATATAGGACCGATCTATTGGTAATGCTGTGAGCTCAAACACACACACACACACACACAACTCCCCGCCCACGAGAGTTAGAGTAACGACTCGCAGCACAGCAATACTGAAGTTATTACAGCCCTGGGCGGGATTCGAACCCGGACCGCCATAGTGACGGCCGAGAACTCTACCACTGCGCCACGAGTCGTGTGTGTGTGTGTGTGTGTGTGCTTGCGTGCGTGTGTGTGTGTGTGTGTGTGTATGTGTGTGTATGTGTGTGCGTGCGTGTGTGTGTGTGTGTGCGTGTGTGTGTGTGTGTGTGTGTGTGTGTGTGTGTGTGTGCGTGTGTGTGTGTGTCTGTGTGTATGTATTTTGCCTAGTTTTATTTTACGGGAAGAGAGCTATGCTCGTAGTGACCCGCTTTTGCATCTTTCAGCATCCAGTTTGATCTTAATTTCTTGTATATTTTCAGCACTCACTGTTTCTTCATTTAGTTTGTTCCAGATATCTGTCACTGTGTGGGAAGCTATTCTTTCTCAGATTTCTTCTGTAACCATCCTTTTTTAAATTTCTTTTCTTGTCCTCTGGTTTTTCTTTTATCCCACTTTAATAAGTGTGTATTCACTTGATCTTTGGATCACGTGTTGGACTCGTGATCGACAGCTATTTCCCTCCTGGAAGAGAGCTCAGAGCTCGTAGGTCCGATCTATGGGTAATGCTATGACCTTGCACACACACACACCCC
>NC_134795.1:20787568-20797568 GCF_046742065.1 Oratosquilla oratoria | reverse complement strand
TTCTGTGTCTTTCATGATTCTATAGATGGTCAGTAGGTCACCTCTCTCTCTTCTTTGCTCCAGAGTCGGTAACGGTAACTCTAGTTTAGCCAATCTCTCCTCATATAACAAGTTTGCAAGTGCAGGTGCCTTTTTTGTTGCTGCTCTCTGGATTCTTTCTATTTTCTTTATATTCTTTTTTGTACTGTGTGACCACAATGTCGCCGCATATTCTAGTCTAGGCCTTATCAGTGTGACCAATATTGTGTGTATGTGTGTGTGTGTGTGTGTGTGTGTGTGTGTGTGTGTGTGTGTGTGTGTGTGTGTGTGTGTGTGTGTGTGTGTGTGTGTGTGTGTGTGTGTGTGTGTGGGTATGGGTGTGTGTGTGTGTGGGTGTGTGTGTGTGTGGGTGGGTGTGTGTGTACGTGTGTGTGCGCGTGTGTGTGCGTGTGTGCATGTGTGTGTGTGTATGTGTGTGCGTGTATGTGTGTGTGTATGTGTGTGTGTGTATTCACCATGGTATTTGGATCACGTGTTGGACTCGTGATTGACAGCTATTCTTATTTTCAAAGAAGATTAAAGGAATACAATTAAAGGGGTCAAAGGTGGTAAGGGACATGGAACTGCCTGGTGTAGGCCTTACGGTCTCCTTCATTCTTATGTTCTTATAATTTTAAGCAACGTAACGGAACTTGTGGATGCACCCTGAGCAAACCACCTTCTAATGGAGCTTCTTGTAGAAAAAAAAAAAAAAAATAAATAAAAAAATCCTAGGATCGTGTGTGTAAATATTAACGTGAAATAAGATTATGGCAAATTAGTTTTGTACTTACCTTTGCTGTTTCATATGCATTTCATACACTTCGCCTTGAGTTCTATATGTATAATTATATTTATTTGTTACTATTATTACCATTACATGATTAACAAAAAACAAGGAATTAAGAATTTGTGTATTCCACTCTTTTTGTGAGCCCTTATCTCTATGCATCTGTCTTTAAATTTTTATTTGTCATTGTATCTCCATTAATATCACCTATATTGTTTGATAAAGTTTACAAGTCAAACATATGCTTCCAAACATGTCTGTTTTATGAATATAGAACTCATTGCGGAAAAAACACAAAAGAAAATGATAAATTGATAACCGAGCGCTTTCGGCTATTTAGACATCCTCAGGGTCTAAATAGACGAAAACGCTCGGTTATCAATTTATTATTTTCCTTGTTTTTTGTATATTCAGAATCACGAGTTTATGTGATTTCTCATACATAGAACTCATTGTGGCAAGGCATATCTTATATCAGCTATATCTCCACATGATGGTTTCTTCATACTAACTCTTACTGGAAGCAGAGACTGAGATAGACAAGGAAAACAGGTCCAGATGCCACTGAGAAACAGATACAATTTAGAGTTGGAACTCACGTAGACTTGCATCGCCAGGCACGTCCACACTGTAAACTAGAATCGTATAAATAAAGAAGGAACAAATGTAAACAGAATCATGAAAATGAGATAATTTAAAGGTTTCCCGTTAGCTGGTATTATCTTAAACTACGATAACCGCTCACCTCACACAAACATCTCATAATACGTGGACAGTTTTTCTGTATATGTATTTGTATATGTATATGTATATGAACATGTACATGTACATGTATGCGTATGTATATGTATATGTATAAGTTTTTGTGCATATGTATGTGTATATGTATATATATGTATATGTGTGTGTATGTATATATATGTATATGTGTGTGTGTACGTATATGTATATGAATATGCATATGTTTATGACTATGTATATATGTATATATATATATATATATATATATATATATATATATATGTATGAATATGTACCGTATATCCATATGTATACGTATGTGCACATGTATATATATATATATTTTTTTTATACATATATATATATATATATATATATATATATATATGTATACATTAAATTTCTACTTTATGTCATTATTAAACTGAATAGATATACTTCATATGTGTTATCAATATCAATATGAGATGTGAGAGAGAGTGTAGGGAGTACTCGTTTAGGAAATATTTCACTGTATTTTGTACTAAAGGTTATTTTTCTTTTTTCCTAGGACCTAACGCTTGAGTGAAGACAGAGTGAAGAGCAGAAGAAGAAAGGGGAGCAGAAAAATTGCTTCCAAAGAGTCTTTGCACCTGAGTAATACAGCTTGTGGCGTTGATGTTTGTGTTAGGTAAGTATGGAAAAGGAGTTGGTGTGTGTGTGTGTGTGTGTGTGTGTGTGTGTGTGTGTGTGTGTGTGTGTGTGTGTGTGTGTGTGCGTGTGTGTGTGTGTGTGCGTGTGTGTGTGTGTGTGCGTGTGTGTGTGTGTGCGTGTGTGTGTGTGTGTGCGTGTGTGTGTGTGTGCGTGTGTGTGTGTGTATGTGTGTGTGTGTTCGGGTGATGGGGTATGAATTGTTGGTGAGTTTCAGGTGTTAATACGATATTTGAAATAGTTCTGATGCTGAAATAGTTATGGTGTATTGGTGGAAGCTGCAAGATGAAATGAATTGCATCGGTGCATTATTTTAAATATTTGTTTTCCAAAACTAGCTATTCCATTTCCTTGGTGTAATTTTTAACACTAAAGTAAAACCACTTTGTACCTGATAAACCATTCAGGCTAATATCAAGCCATTTTGAACCCTCATTTCAAATGTCTGGTATCGTCATTTGACCTTGAAACTGTCCTTTGGCTTTTCGACGAACTGAATCAACAAAGACTCTCCTTGAGCCAGAGGTTAAAAACACGTATTTACCAGTAAATATGACACTCTTTGGCCCCTTCGTACAAGGTGCATTGACTCCACAAACAAGAAAACATTGTCACACTAAACATGGGGATGTGGACTTCACAAACAACCGCCCCCAGAGTTGCGTCCTCATCAACCTCGTCCATTATGAATAGTCTATTAGTATTACGTAAAAGTAAATATGCGATGGGTCTCATCTGCTACCTGTACCAGGACTTTGACTCCGTCGACAACGTAGCACTCTTTTTGTGACCCTGAGTCCACCGAAGAAGTCCTCCTCTTCTTCGAGTTTATGGTATTCTTTGCCGAGGATCCTGAGAGCCCCTTCTTCTTCGGGAACTCCACTGAAGAAACGTTTAACTTGTTCTTCGGGGGAACCTTCGAAGAATTCTTTCATTTCTTCGAGCTTATGGTATCTTTTCCTGGTGACCCTGAGAGAAACGTTTATCTTGTTCTTCGGGGAATCCATCAAAGAATTCTTTCACTTCTTCGAGCTTATGGCAGCGTTTCCTGGTGATCCTGAGGGACTCTTCTTCTGTGTGAACTCAACTGAATACTGTAATTCTTTATGTCTTTAACTTGTTCTTTTGGGATCTCATCGTAGGATTCTTTCGCCTCTTTGAACTTATGATGACCTATGCAAGCGGCCCTAAGGACTTCGGAAACCCCGCCGAAGAAGTTTTTTACTTGTTCTTCGGGAGTCCATCGAAGAACTCTTTTACTTCTTCGAAATTATGGTCGCATTTGCTGGTGCCCCTGAGAGGTCCTTTGTCTTCGGTGACTCCATCGAAAAAGTCTCACTAGTTCTTCTGGTAGTACAATGAAGAACTCTTTCTCTTCTTCGAGCTTATGGTATCCTTTCCTGGTGATCGTAAGTGTCCCTTCTTCTTCGTGGACTCCACCGAAGAGGTCTTCGCGTCTTTCACTTGTTCTTCGAGAATTCCATCGAAGAAATTTCATTTCTACGAACTCTTTGTATCGTTTAAAAACTTTTTCTGGCTAATTACAAATGATTTTATTCAGCTATCGGGTAGACTCAGAACAAAATGGCCTCTCCTAAGGTGGAGTCTCCCCCTCAGCTGAATGAAATCGTTTGAATTTGTCAAGAACAAAATTTGTTAAGGATGATGGTGAGTTGATAATACGTCAATTTCTTTTCATTTACTCTTTCTCTCTCTCTCTCTCTCTCTCTCTCTCTCTCTCTCTCTCTCTCTCTCTCTCTCTCTCTCTATCTATCTGTTTCAAACACACACACACACACACACACACACACACACACACACACACACACACACACACACACACACACACACACACACACACACACACACGACTCGATGGCGCGGTTGGTTGAGTTACCGGCTGCCACAACGGCGGTCCGGGTTCGAATCCAGCCTAGAGCTGAAATAATTTCAGTATCGCTGCGCTGCGAGTCGTTACTCCAACTCTCGAGGGCGGAGAATTGTGTGTGTGTGTGCATGTTAGGTCATACCATTACTCATAGATCGGTCCTATATAGGAGCTCGGAGCTCTCCTCCGTGAGGGAAATATCTGTCGACCACGAGTCCAACACGTGATCCAAGAGTCGACCTGTGTGGCTTCACAAAGAAACATCCGGAACTCAAAACGCTTGTGGGAAGGGATGAAGCGAATGTGTGTATTTTTTATTGAATCTAATCACGTAAAGATTTGATTACGGTTAAAGATTCTGTTTCAGTTAACGATAAACAAATTAATTTGATTCGGACCCCCACCCCCACCCCCCACCTCGTTGAGTTGCGGGTTAAAAAAAGAAATCGTGGTTAATTCCTTGGCGTAATTATCTGTTTATTTTTTTCGTTAGTTAATTTATTTACTTACTAATTAATTTATTTATTTGTTTATCTATAAATTTATTCATTGGTGTATCAATTCTCTCATCTATTTATTTACGTGTTTTATATAATGCTAGGCTAGTTAACTCATAGTTAACTCATAGTTAACCAATTGTGTCTTTGTGAGTTAACCTTTAACAAACAACTACGATGTGTCTTAATTTGATTAAAATCCCTTTCTCTTAGCAAGAACAAAGTCTGTGTGGTTGAGCGTCACAGGAAAGGGTATGCAGTGAACAGCTAGAGCGAGTTAGGATTTTTTTTTTTTTTTTTTTTTTTTTTTTTTTTTTTTTGAACGATATATCATATTTCCGCGACATGTGCCAGCAAATGCGATGCAACAAGTTCAGGAAACAAAAGGTTTTCTATTTTGTTTCAGTGTGAGAGTTTGTGTCGTCTATACTGTAACACATGAAGGGGTTTTGAACCTCCATAAAGGTGACATGTAGCTAAATGAAATGGTCTAGCCTAAGAATAGAATTAAACGCACAATTTGCTAAGCATGAAGGATTATTTTGCATTAAAAAAAATCTTGCACTCGTAGTGTATACCTTTAAATGATAAAACACGACGTTGGAATGAATGAAATATAAATAGATATGTCATATTTGTTTAATTAATTTACTACTCTCCCATGAATGGGCTTCGGCTGATCAAAACAGTATCGCTATAAAATGGACTAAAATCTACAAAATCCGATGGTTAATAGAGGTTCTCCAACACTTGCTGGTGTACAGGAATTGGCTGTGTCCCGTAAACATGTTATTAAACAGTTTTGGTCTTACGTCAAGTTGTTAGGAGCAAAATATGTTGTTTACATTTGGTATATCTATAAATTTCATGACTGATCAAAACAGTATCGCTACAAAATGGACTAAAATATACAAAATCCGATGGTAAAGACAGGTTCTGCAACACTTGCTGGTGTACAGGAATTGGTTGTGCCCCGTAAACATGTTAAACATTTTTGGTCTTACGTCAAGTTGTTAGGAGCAAAATATGTTGTTTACATTTGGTATATCTATAAATTTCATGACTGATCAAAACAGTATCGCTACAAAATGAACTAAAATCTACAAAATCCGATGGTTAATAGAGGTTCTGCAACATTTGCTGGTGTACAGGAATTGGTTGTGCCCCGTAAACATGTTATACATTTTTGGTCTTACGTCAAGTTGTTAGGAGCAAAGTATGTTGTTTACATTTGGTATATCTATAAATTTCATGACTGATCAAAACAGTATCGCTACAAAATGGACTAAAATATACAAAATCCGATGGTAAAGACAGGTTCTGCAACACTTGCTGGTGTACAGGAATTGGTAGCGTGCCGTTAACATGTTAAGCTGTTTTGGTCTTACGTCACAATTGTTAATATCAAAGTGTGTTGTTTACATTTGGCATATCTAGATATGTCCCTGACTGACACTTCTCTATTGATTTATAATCCTAGTGTGAATATTTTATTTTGAAAAAAAAAAAAACGCTAGACAATTTTTATTCAAAAGGGGGGCATCGGCAGTGAGCAGGTCTCTTGTAGAGCCTGTTCTGTTTGCATAGTAACGTTTTTATCTTTATTGCCTCATTCACGCGATTAGCTTGATTTCTTTATCCACCCGATTAACTTAGATTTCTTTTACAACCGTACGCTGAATAAAGTCGGCCGGAAATTACCAGATAAAGTATGTAAAATATGATGGCTGTATGTTACGATTTTTTATTTATTTATTTATTATTATTATTATTTTAATTTTTTTTCATGATATCATTTCCCTTAGGTACAGATGGAAATGTGAATAACTGCCACCATTTGTTAGCTTTTTTTCTTTCTTTTTTGTCCGTTAGGCAATATGAAAAATGGTTTGTATAAGTTTGTTCAGAAAAGTTATAAACTGTTTTCATGAACTCTGGAAAGCATTTTCAATGTATGTTTTTTCATGAAACTTTGATAACTTCTATTTTAGTCAGACCGACCCAAACGTGGTTCTATTTGTTCTCCATTAGCATTCCATGTTGAACTCTTTTTTTTTTTTTACCTAACACAAAAAAATAGCCGAGTTGGTTTGCCAGTCGTACTCAGTTTTACGCACAGAAATTAAAAAAAAAAAAAAAAAAAAAAAATTGTGGCCATTTTTCTTCTGTTGCTTGCCGGCTCACTTGACCAGGTTATTGCTCCTCGCGGCCCACGAGGTCTTCCACGACCCATTTCTCAGCCCCCCTCAGCCCCCTCAGCCCCCCTCAGCCCCCCTTAGACCCCCTCAGCCCCCCTCAGCCCCCCTTAGACCCCCTCAGCCCCCTTAGACCCCCTCAGACCCCTTCAGACCCCCTAAACTTACCCCTGTATCCGCCCCTATCCCTCCCATTACCGCTATTCTTACTATTTCCCTTGCCTCCCTTCCTCTTCCCTTACGAACGTATTTCACCTCTTTTACTTTGCCCTTACCTTTCTTACTATGCCCTTACCTCTCCCCTTACCTTTCTTACTCAGCCTTTACCCCTTCCCTTACCTCTCTTCCTCTACCCTTACCTCTTCCCTTACCTCTCTTCCTCTGCCCTTAGCTCTTTCCTTACCTCTCTTCCTCTGCCCTTATCTCTGCTTCTAAATCCCTTGAGGTGAGGCGAAACTTACTCCATGGGGTGTTGAGCTGACGCTGAAACTGCCACCTTTGTCCTATAATCTCGAACGTCCGGATAAGTGGCAGCCACTGAGGGTTCGAATCCCAGCGAGCCACAGTGAATCACGGGACTCCCTGCCCTTTCAAGCTCCTTCACCCGTTCTCAGCCGAAAGAAAGCTAACAGAAACAGTGGTATTGCTAGTCAGTGTGAAAAGTATCACCCTGTACCTAAGAGGGAGTTTGGTCTAAGTTACGGTTCGTCGAACGCGGTTCGACAGACACGCGTTCAAAGTGATGTTTGAACGTGTGAACGGGGTATTTGGTTGTCAAACACGTTGGTTAAACCCCAAGTACCCCGTTCACACGTTCACACATCACTTGAAACACATGTCTGTCGAACCGCGTTCAACGAACCGTTAGACCATGTAAATCCCCTCTAGAAGCTTTAACCTCCGTTCGATGACGCCTACGTCGGCGTCATAAGGCGCAAGTGAGTATACGAGGGTGACTTCCGAATTCTGTGAACTGGCTTGATCACGTTTTCTGTGTTTATTATTATTCAATGAAAGGGAATGAGTGATACAACAGTGACTTTATATTTTGTAACGCAAGTATTGTGATGCATCAATTATCGTACCTCAGGCATTCGATTCTGCGCGCGAGAATTTGTCTCGTATTGAAGAGATTAAGCTGAATGAAATATGATCCATTTTCAATGTTTTTCTTCAGCTGAATAAAATTGCCTGAAGGAAAATTAGGTACTCAAAAGCTCAGTTGACGTGCTTCTTATCGCTCTAGAGTTCATAAGAGGTCTTCCTTTAATTAAACACATTCTTCTGGCGCCATGTCGGTTTAGGTTCTCAGAGCGAAGAGTCTTGTTCTTGTTGGTACCAAATGACTTTTGGTTTACCCGAGGAGAGCTCTCTCATCTTCAAGGGCTTCAAATGAAGATTTTCTTTTATTTGTTTGTTTATTTGTTATACGTTTATTTGTTCACTCGTTTTTTTATTACTCATTTCTACTCGGCAGTGTCTGGATTTAGAAATCATTCTATATTATTTCTTTATTCGTATTTCATTGATCTATTTATTTATTTATTTGGTTTTTTATTCATTTTTGTTCAATAGTGTCTGGATTTGGAAAAAGGTGTATGGCACTCATTTCATCATCCAAAATTCTTTCCTCTTCATTTTTTTTTTTTTTTTCTTCTTAGGTGCATTCAGTCTGCCCGGGAACGCCAAAGACGTATACAGCACTACTTAGCTCATCATCAATAATCTCCCTTTAACTCCGCCCCCCAAGCCCCTTTCCCCGGCACAGGGGGGGGCGTCAGGTGGGGTCCTGCTCATCGTTCGTCTTCCCTCCAATCTTCCCCCCCCCTTCTTGACAGCTTCTAAGACCTCTTCACCATCTCCTCAACCGGGCTTATACCCGCTTACCCCTTCAGACTGCATCGAGACCTACTTATCGAACTCATCTTCAATACCGCGGCCACCTCTGGAAGATTCTCAATAAACACCAATGATTTCATTCACATAAGACACAGACCCTCAGGATGTGAGGGTCACGGTCGGTGGGCCCCTCGTTCAGACTTGGGGTGGTTGAGCTGATTGGTTTTGTGTCATGTTAATGAAAATGGAGCTTAGGAAATCTGCCACGGAATTGAAGGGGTAGGATCTGAGAGGGAGGCTCAGTGAAGACTCGTTTTACGGGCAGAGTTTTAATTTATGGTCTTGCTTCAATAGTGTGGCTGAACAGCGAAACGGGGCGTTTGGTGGAAGTCATTCTTCCTATTAGGAAGTTGGCCGACTCAAAAACGTCATGCCTACAAAAATAAACCTATCAATTAATAAATAGATAAATAGACATATAAACAGGCAGATGGTTAGATAAATGGATAAAGAGTAAATAGATGCATTGATATGCGAATTGATTAACTAAAATAAATAAGTAGATAAATGAATGAATTAGTATATACATATATATAAAACAAAACAAAAGTGACCAAATTTTCACATTGAATGAGAATCAGACAAGAAACAATGGTCTCAAACTGTCCGGAAATAGATTCAATTTGGAAGTAGGTAGAAACAACTTTGCCAACCGTGTAGTTAATGAATGGAATAAACTTCCTGCACAGGTAGTGCAATGTAGTTCAGTTCGAAGCTTTAAGAATCATTTAGATAAATACCTAAGTAAGATGCTGTAATTATTATAATTTATGTTATATTATTTGTTTTTGTTTTGTTATAATTTGTCTGTCTGATTTTCATTTATTATTAGTTATATGTCAATTTATTATCATTTACTATTTACCTGTTTGTTTGTTATTCAACTATACCAATGCATTTATTTATGTATTTTAATTGTTATTTACATTGTTATAGTTTTAATTTATTATTAATATGATTTTTTTTTTTTTTTTTTTTTTTTTTTTTTTTTTTTTTTTTTTTTTTTTTTTTTTTTTTTTTTTTTTTTTTTTTTTTTTTTTTTTTTTTTTTTTTTTTTGCATCCGACCTAGATATGGATCAAAAGGTCTCCTGTCGGCATGCTTTGCCTTTGTAATCCTTTGTAAAAATCGATAATATTTGGTCAAGCATCCTTTTCATCTCAGCACGTTTGGGTTTATGGGTCACCCTGATTCCCGCCACACTGCATTGAGCAGTGCAGTGAGGCACAGCACTTTTCTTACCAAGACTCAAGAGCAAAAACTGGATAATCCCCATCTGTTCA
>NC_134795.1:20780068-20782568 GCF_046742065.1 Oratosquilla oratoria | reverse complement strand
GGCGTTCTCCCACTCCAAGTGACGTCACCACGCTATATATCTTTAAAACAGTGCTATGGAACTGAGCTTTATGTTTTTCTTCAAGGTGTGAAACTCTTCTACACCCCCGCGGATCGATCGGGTGCCAAATCCGCCCGTCAACATCCCAGACGATGACGACGACGACATTCATGACCTCTAGAATTACGGGTACCTCATTACCAAATGCAGTTTAGGTTAGGTTAGGTTAAACGAGTTTATCATACTTTAATTTCTTCCACCTCTGCATCTATCAAAACAAAGATGGCGTCTCAAGCAGTCGTCGCGGCTCCGTTCGTTAGTGTATCGCTTTTAGAATTATTTTATTGATTTCCGCCAAGAAAAACGTATATCATGTTGATGTATTATAATTTACAAATTAAATATTTCATTTTTATTGTTATATCGCGTTGGTATGCACTTCTAAATAATTACCCAATAGATATATGTGAGGTGTGAAGCTAGAAATGGCACAAATTTTTAAATGTATTATTCAGAAGATTATGATTAACAGACTACGATTTTTCTAATGGAAGCACACCTTTACAATGAATTTAATATGTTATGAAAGCATATATTATAAAATGCGTACTTACATCTGCACATCAATGAATTTGTTCTAAAAAGGAAACCATTTTTTAAAGATTTTTTTTTGTGTTGGTATGACATATGGAAATTGGATTTTTTTTTTTTTTTTTTTTTTTCTATGACACAGCTTCCCCGGTCTTCGACACGCGCACGTCTCTCTTCTTGAGTAAAATTTTCGAGAAGATGACTTTCTGAATGAGAAAAAAAAAAATGTAAAGTAAGCAACAGGTTGTTCTTTTCTCTCACATGAAAGACATCTGAGGTTCATTTCTCGTTTATTATTTAAGATATTTTTTCCTTTGACACATCAGTTGTCTTTATTTAACATTAAGAAGATCTTTAAGAATACATTTCCTCTAAATATATTCCAACGTACGTCAAAACCTTAATTATTTGTGACACGAATCGTTGATTTTGCCTTACAATATATTTTTCTCAGAAATACTTTATATAGAATAGATAATGGTGATTTTCTTCGGGGAGATAGATAAATTTTGCAAGTATACTTTCCATAGACATTTTTATCAACTACAATACACTTTAATTCTAATCCATCAATATCAAGAGACTTGAGGAGGCCAACATGCAGAAATCCAAACGTGGTACAGCCAAGGACTCGAACCTGCGCTAGCACGTGACAAGTGTTAGTGACTTAACCGATTGCGCCAAAGAGTAATTTATATCAATTATCCAGCAGCGAATGACAGAAAAACTCTAGTCGTCTTCAATGCAGAGCCATCTGTCGCCTTTTAGCCCAAGGAACACATGTTTGAAACTGGCAACTGCCGACAGTTATTGCAGAGTAAACGCCATTTGAGAACGAAACTCCTTATTAGACGCACGGTGTATTGCTTGTTACTGATTTTTTCAGGTACGACGAGGCTGAAAACAAATTCTAAAGACGATCGTATTTTCTTTGGGTTTTTATTCTGTGTCTTTGCACTTAATAAGGCTCCAGTGTCGTGGACGTTGTGTATTTAATAAAGGCTCGCCTTCTAATGATGTATACATTGGCTAGAAGCATATGCGTCCCTAAATGCCTCAGTTCTCTTGTTTGAAAAAACAATAAAATCAGAATGTCTGTAGAGGATGGTGGGGGTGGTAGTGGTATGTGTGTGTGTGTATAATTCACCATGGTATTGGGTCACGTGTTGGACACATGATCGACAGCTGTTACCCTCCCGGATGAGAGCTCAGAGTTCATATGAGTATATATCCAAATATGGTTGATACTGTGACCTTAACACACACACACTTACAGAAACCTTACTCCTTGTCCATGAAAGTTGGTGTGCTGGCTCGCAGTGCAGTGATGTTGAAGTTATATCAACCCTGGGCAGGAATCGAACTTTGACCGAAGGATAAACGGTTGTAAACGGTACCATTTCGCGGTCGATCCAAGTGTGTGTGTGTGTGTGTGTGTGTGTGTGTGTGTGTGTGTGTGTGTGTGTGTGTGTGTGATTCACCATGGTCTTGGGTCACGTGTTGGACTCGTGATCGACAGCTATTTCCCACCCGGAAGAGAGCTCAGAGCTCATATATGACCGATCTATGGGTAATGCTATGACCTTACACGCACGCACACACACACACACACACACACACACACACACACACACACACACACACACACACACACACACACACACACAACTCCCCGTCCACGAGAGTTGGAGTAACGACTCGCAGTGCAGCGATACTGAAATTATCTCAGCCCTGGGCGGGATTCGACCTGGACCTCCGTAGTGGCAGCCGGGAACTCTATCAACCGCGCCATCGAGTGTGTGTATGTGTGTGTGTGTGTGCGTATATGCATGCATGCACCTAAACTTGTGTGTTTATGCGCAATAGAGCATGTCTTCAGCTTATGTATATTTATTAGAGAACAAAAGTA
>NC_134795.1:20770068-20775068 GCF_046742065.1 Oratosquilla oratoria | reverse complement strand
TTAAAGAAAACGGGAATTCTTAGAAAAAAAAAGGGAAGAGTTGAAGGCTTCAGCTTCTTCATATATTGGTTTGCTTTCAGTGACGTCACAATTTCTCAGAGAAAATGTCGGAATTCTTAGAAACAAAAAAGGAAGAGTTGAGGGTTTCAGCTTCTTAGTCCCTATTTGTTTGCTTCGTGCATACAGTCTCGTATGTACACACACTTACATACACACACTAACACTAACGCTAACACACACTTACATTTATAACACACACACGCAACGCGTGTGCGCGTGTGATGTCCTACCATCTGAAATCAAGATCTCTCAAATATCTCCACCACCTTCAGTGTGTGTGTGTGTGTGTGTGTGTGTGTGTGTGTGTGTGTGTGTGTGTACGGAGCTGCTAGTGTTGTTTGTGTGTGTGTCTTTGTTGTCTCATTCTTATGTTCTTGTGTGTGTGTGTGTGTGTGTGTGTGTGTGTGTGTGCGCATAGTGTGTTGTAATTGTGTAAATGCGTGCATTTATCAAATTGTAATTACCTAATTATAGTTTACAGAAATGGTCGCTGGGTCTTCTCTCTTACTCTCTAATGATCATATCTAGATTTAAAATCAAATATGCTTCTAACTTGTTCTATATATCCTTAATATCCACTGATCATATTTAGATATAAGTCCATTTATAATGCCAGCTTGGTTGCATTACCCGTAAACTGTTCTAAATACTGAATATATATTATTATGGAAAAACCTATATTATCATAACTTATAGGTATTTAGTATTTCTAGACGGTATTACTGGTAAAATTGTGATAAATTTCATTTATATGTTAGCCTTTCTGCTGAAATGTACGAATCAAACTGATTAATCAAAAAACAGAAATAAACTCGTTTCTATTTTCTTTTTTCAAACAGGTCAAAAAGTCAAATTTCATTCATTAGATATTATTTAACTCTTCTCTTGATATTATAATTCCTATTCTACAACATAAATGTTCCTTTTTTAATACACAGATAATTCTTATTCTAAAAATCGTATAATCCTAGTTGGTATACCTCATTTCACAGGAGAAATTATCACAAAATGACAAGATGTAATATACGAAAGAGCTTACTGTCATTTCGTTATAATTACTCCTGTGGCCTTGTTGCATAGTCCAAGTTGACTTGATAGATATTTCTATCACTTTTATGTACAAGATATTTATCATTTATCATTCTGTAATCTCGTAATCTCTGTAGATCTTTCTATATCCGATTGGTGAGTACTGTAATATGTCTCTATAATTGGTTCGACGAAGGATCTTTGGTTTACTTGCTTGTGTTTTATGTTCGCTTTGAATTGGTTTTAGAATTCGATGTAGAAAAAAATACTTTCGATTCTCTGTAGAATTTCGAGTCCTCTATGTCTTCGATTACATTTTTATTTAAGTCCAAATGTGTGAAGGACCAGAAGATTAAAAAAAAAAATACTTTCGATTCTCTTTTATAATTTTGAGTCCTCTATGTCATCGATTACTTTTTTATTTAAGTCTAAATTGTGTGAAGGACCAGAAGATTTTTTTTAACTATTACCCTCTTATTGAAGTTATTATCTTTTTTAGTGAAACTCTGAAATGACCAAGCGAACTTGGTCACTGATTTGATTTAAATTAATTTTGGCCATCAATGAAACACATAAATACTTACAGAATATTCCCCGAATATGCGAAATCACACTTTCTTCCGAAGTTAGACTGCAGATCGTTTTGGAAACTGATGACGTCACGTCGTCGTTTCTCGTGCTCGAGAATTCCAAAGGGATGGGGACTAACAATTTATAATCGCACCTTCCTTTATCTGTATATTCCCAAGAGACGAGATTTGATCATCTCTGTGAGTTGTGGCAATGGATATATGTGTATGTGGGTTTGAGTGTGTGGATATATGTGCGTGTGTGACCTTTTGCGTGCAAACTGACAGAAAGAGAAAGAGGAAGAGAACATATCTGTGAATAACGTTTTCCTCAATGAAACAAGACGTGCATCAGTCATGCATTTGATTAAGGCGACCTATGGCTTGCAGGCTGCTCAGTGTCGCAAAAGAGACAGAAGCTGACGGGGAGAATAATTGAAATCCCTTGAAGTATATTTCCAGCCGATGACTTTGAAAAAAAAGGCAAAGATGGAGGCAGAAAAGGAATGCAGGGGTTGAAGAGAAACAACATTCTTGGCGAGGCCATGTTGGGAAAGCTAGACCATACAATCACCATGTGTGTGTGTTTGTGTGTGTGTGTGTGTGTGTGTGTGTGTGTGTGTGTGTGTGTGTGTGTGTGTGTGTGTGTGTGCGCGAGTGAGTGAGTGAAGGAGAGAAAGTAAAAGATATGCATTTGAAAATGTTCAGTGGAAATGGAAATTTGCAATATTGTGTTCATGATGTATAAAAGTAAATACATTGTTGGATTGCATGCATTGCTAAGTCAAGCCTTCTCTTCCAAGTCTATTGATTAACCTAACAGTGTTAATGAAAATGTGAATTAATTCAGAACCGTCAGCTTAACCGTTTAGTTAAAATTGATTTACTGTACATGGAAACATCATTTATTATGCGAATCAAACGCAGTCAGGTTGGCAAATGTACGATAATTTCCTACTGCATCTACTCTCATCCACTGGGCTTCCAATATTATAATAAAAAAAAAATCGACCTCCGTCTGGATATATAGACGGTTCATTTTACAAATATCAAACAGGCTCTGCAGAGGCAAATTTCACGGTTTGTAGCAATTCTATTTATGAATCTAACAGCCAATCACAGCAGGTGATGATCTATCGGAGCTATGCAAACATTTCTTTCATTGTTGTGCATTTGATGTATTCGTGTATGCGGCAGTTACCATATACGTGTAAAAAAAAATATATATATATATATATGTGTGTGTGTGTGTGTGTGTGTGTGTGTGTGTGTGTGTGTGTGTGTGTGTGTGTGTGTGTGTGTGTGTTTATGTGTATGTTTTTATAGAAAATTGTACCTGTGCAAAAAAAAAAGAAAAAAAAGGGATTTTTTCTGAGCTTTCTGTTGAACATTTCACATCTCGACTTCAGCCACGTTAGGTCATTGACACTTTCTGATATTATTCTTATTTGAATTTTTTCTTTTGAATTTTCTTTTTCCTTCTTCTCAGTGGCCAGAACAAAAATATTTTTTCTATTTCTTGTGTGGTGCCAGGAGTTTGTTTTTCTAGATTTTCACAATTGAGTTCATAGAAACCTAATTGCTTTCTCCATTTACTTTATTTGTCGGAAAATAATGATAATAAAATCATTGCTCATGTTAGCTGCGATTATCATTATAATTATAACAAATAGTGATAATGCTATATAGAAAATGTGTTTTATAGAAATGTATTGATAATAAACAACAATTTTGTCTAGGAACGACATATTGTTTGTCGTCTACCGAAAGTGATTAATGATCGATAGATAAGATTTAATCTTTAAAAAAATTCTTATGATTCTCTTTATGATTCATCAACAGAATCTCCACTTCCATTTCTAAGTACTACAGTTAATGACGTCGTCTAGGGGAGCTTTAGCATGTGTATTATACCTTCAGATCGTGAACTTACGATGTAAGTGGACCTCTTACGACCTCGTAATATTCGTATCGTAAATAACTATTCAGCTCGACGTCCCAAACTCTCCCCTTTATCAGGAGGCTCGGACGGTGCCACCTTACGGAGGACTTTGTAGCGTTGAATTTAATGAACCATGCCCTTGGTCCAACTCGCTAGTGGCATAGGTCGAACTGCGGTCACCTCGACCTCTGCCGTAAGTAGCGACGTTCTCACCTCGTAGAAGACGCCGGTATATAAGTGAAGCCAACTGTATTATTTCTGATGATTAAACAAAGGCAGGTCATGGAGCTACAATTATACAAATAATCCAACGATGATCACGATTCTTGTTCATCAATCGCTTTCATACTGAACATAAGATAAGCTAGGGCGAGGGAATTATTGTCATAATGCTTCGCTTGCATCAGTATATAATTTCGTTAATCGTCATTGAACGATTCTTCAGCTTTCAAGTGAGTTACAGGCTTCACGTCGATTCTGCGTGACCGATACATTTTGAAATCTGTTGCATCATTTTTGCATCGGAACGTATAGTTTACGATCATGAAATTTTAGATTAATAGGTAGGTTCTATTGAAGTTGACAGGTCAGAAATTTCCAATAAGCAAATCGTGTACACGCGAAGAAAAACAAAATAATAATAAAAATGAGACAACACATCTCAGGGGGGAAGAGAAAATAGGGAGAAGGCAGGGAAGAACAAAATGGAACAGTAATGAAGGAGAATTAATGAGAATTAATCGAGACTACAAAAGGACGCCATAGAATAGAAGGGGTTATGAAGGTGTAGAAAGGGCATGTAACCTGAGTCCCCCCCACTTTCCCCATCCCCTTTTATGTACCCCTCACTTCCTCATATATACTTGTACCTAAACTTCTTGTAAGCATTCTGCTGAAGAGGAACACAGATAGTAGTCGAAATATACAGTGTCTCTGTACTTCCGTCATTATTTCTACGATAGTGGGTTTATAGTGAACAAAGAAGAGGAAGTTAAAGAAGAAATAAAAATGTACGATAAAGATGGAAATAAGGAGGGTGAAGAGGAAAGGGAAGACATAATCACAGAAACACAAAGGATTATGATTGAAGGCCATTTGGACTCGATACCTGTTCAAGTCTGATAGAATAGATCGATGCGGTTAGAGCGTCAGTACTTACGGCGAAGGTCGAGGTGACGGCAGTTCGTATTCTACGCCAGCGAGTTGGACCAAGGGCATTGTTCATTGAATTCCACGCTACAAATTACTGTGTAAGGGGCACCATCCTAACCTCCTTATAGGGGGAGTTTGCGATGTTAAATCGAACCAATCAATCACAAATGCACACACACACACACAAACACACACACACACACACACACACACACACACACACACACACACACACATATATATATATG
>NC_134795.1:20762568-20765068 GCF_046742065.1 Oratosquilla oratoria | reverse complement strand
TTATTCTCACAGCGGCCACTGTGAGAATTTTTATTTTTTATTTCCAACATACAAAGACATTCGAGTGTTGAACTGAAAATATATATATTTCTTTATCCTTTTTGCGTGTTTCGTGGGAAACTACGATATCCGGCGGGAACGTGGGAAGCGATTAGCTGGATGCACCACGACGACGCTCGACAGGAAGGCGGGAAGCGATTAGGTGGCTGCACCACGACGACGCTCGACAGGAAGGCGGGAAGCAAAATGTCAACATTACTGTCGAAATGGCCGGAACACAAACCATTACATATACTCCATTTGGTATTATTATCAGTTAGATTTTTCCCTTCCATTAAATTAATTATTCTCTATTTATTTCTTTTTTATATCATCAGATTATTCCAAACGAATTCATTGAGTGAAATGTCGACATTGTTAGTACAAAAATGGCGGTAAAGTTGGTCATTGTATATACACTGCTTTTAGTATTATTATCGGATATTTTTTCTTTTATATTGCTGGCTACTATATATTCATTCCTTTGATTATCATTACCTAAAAATTTTCTATTTTTCATTCAACTAACCGTTAAACATATTCTCCTATTAGTATCATTATCAGATATATTTTTACATTGTGGGTTTAGGACAGGTAGGGGTTGCGTAGATCAGATTTTTGTGGTAAGACAAATATGTGAGAAAGATATAGGAAAAGGCAAGGATGTTTTTTGGGTTTTTGTGGATCTGGAAAAGGCTTACGATAGGGTAGACAGGAAGGCACTGTGAGAGGTATTGCAATTATATGGGATAGGAGGAATGCTTTTAAGAGCAGTCAAGGTGTTTTTACGAGAATAGTAGAGCTTGTGTTAGGATTAGAAATGGAAAGAGTGAGTGCTTTGAGGTAAAGGTGGGACATCGTCAGGGATATGTTATGTCGCCCTGACTGTTCAACTTTTACATGAATGGGGTGGTGCGAGAGGTAAATGCAAGGGTAGTGGGTCAGGGATTGGAGATGGTTAAAGAAATGAAGAAAAGTGGGATATAAGCCAATTGTTGTTTGCTGACGACACTGCGCTTGTAACGGGATCAGAGGAGGAATTGAGGAAGTTAGTGACAGAGTTTGAGAAGGTATGAAAAGAAGTTAAATTGAAGATATATGTGGCTAAAAGTAAGGTGATGAGATGTACAAGGAGAGAAAGTGGTAGCAGAATGGAAGTGAGTATTAAAGTAGACTGGAGGAAGTGAATATTTTTAGATATTTGGGTGCGAATGTGGCGGGAAAGGGAGGAGTGGAGTTGGAGGTGAAATGTAGATTGAGAGAAGCGAGTAAATGCCTTGGTGGATTAAAAAGTGTAATGAGAAATAGACATTTGGGAATGGATGCTAAGAGAAGATTGTATGAAGGAGTGATTGTGCCGACAGCACTATTCGGGGCAGAAACATGAAACATAAGAGAGGAAGAGAGGAGTTTGAATGTGTTTGAGATGAGGTGCCTGAGAAGTATGATAGAGGTTACTAGGCTGGATAGAGTGAGAAATGAGGAGGTGAGGAGGAAAACAGGGGTAGGAAGGGAGTTGGGAGATAGAGTTGATGAAAGAGTATTAGGATGGTTTGGACACATGGAAAGAATGAGTGAAGAAAGACTAGTAAAGGAAGTGTGGAAGGCAGAGATGGAAGGAGTGAACATGAAGGGGTGACCAAGGATGAGATAGATGGATGGGGTGAAAGGGGCATTGGGAAAGAGGGTAATGTCTATTGATGAAGGACGGGAGAAGACAGAAGATAGGGGTGAATGGAGAATGGTTGTTTATGGATGATGCTGTGATGCATGAGGTGGAGTGGGTGGGGGATGGGGGGTGAGGAAGTGTGTATAAAAAATAGATTGACGCAGCCCTAAGGGATTTCTCCCCGTCTCCTTTTCTGCATGAGGGGACGGAGAGTTAGGGGGTCGCCGATTTAATGAAGCGGCCTTGCTGTGGATGTCCTGTGTCTTTCGACACTGCTTCTGACCTCGGCCAGTGGGCAAGACGCAGGGATGACCCGACATCCAGGAGGTGCCAAGATAAGAGGGAGGGAAGAGAATGGAAGAGAGTGGAGTATGTTGGGAAAGGAATGTAGGGGAGTGGTTTTAATGGCTTTGTTTTTTGGCTACCTCCCTTGTAAGGGGGAAAAAGCCTTTGGTATATGTATGTACATTACGTATAACATTATGTATGTGTTCTTTTTAGTATTATTATCAAATGTACTTTAATTTTCCATTGTTATATACTGTGTACATTAAGTATACTACTATGTATGTGTTTTTTAATATAATTATCAAATGTACTTTTCTTTCCCATTCTCATGTCTTATACGTGTGTATTGGTTTTATGAATATTCTCTTGCAAATACTGCCCCCCCTTTCTTTTTTTACTGTGAGCACTAACATTGTTTCTTATTATAGAACAATTTACGTTATCTGATTTACCAATACAATAATATTTAATTGAGATCATTTAGCCTGCGATCCTGCTGTAAGA
>NC_134795.1:20745068-20755068 GCF_046742065.1 Oratosquilla oratoria | reverse complement strand
TTATCATTATTATTATTATTATCATTATTATTATTATGATTATAATAATGATGATCATAATAATAATAATAATGATAATAATAATAATAATAATAATAATAATAATAATAATAATAATAATAATAAGAATACTAATAATAATAATAATAACAATATAATAATAATAACAATAGTGATAGTTATAAAGATAATTGTAACAATGATGCTTATCATAAGTTTTTTATAATTGCTGAGGATGTGTAACAAGTAGAAGGTGGAAAAAGAAGAAGTCACGGATCTAGTTCTGAGTTTATTCCTTAATAGACCCGGAACTAGACCCGTGTCTTCCTCTTTCCACTTTCATCAAGTTTGATAATGTTTGTTCTCGCGATACGATCTGTTGGTTTGTGCATCTTCGTAAGTAGGTTATGGTGAATACGAGAGTGAGAGTTGGAGGACGAGAGATAGGGAGTGAGGGAGGGAGGGAGTGTGGGAGAGATGAGGATGAGGTGGATAGACGGGAGGAAGAAATTATGACTATGAGAGTTCGCGCGAAAGTCTGGTTTGGTTGAGACTGCTCACACATGTGCTCTGGATATACGTTTTCCCCGGCACTCGTTCCAGGATGCAAAGGAAAATGGAAGAGGTTCTTCCGAGAGGAAAGGAAGGAAGCGGAGATGAGATCCGGAAGACTGATCGTAGACCAACTTCCTGGAGTCTTGAAGCCTCACGCCCCGTCGATCACAAACCGAGACCGATTGTGTGAACGATGGAAGAACCATCCAGATACGTTTCCTGTTCCTCGCCTCTGAAGGAGCTCTCTCCAATTCCTTCCACAAGATGGCGTCGTCTTCGGGTGTTTTCCGAATTCGACAAGATCACGTTTCGTGGTTTCTGTCGTAGGTTGCTTGTAGCTTGGAGAAGACTTTATGGAGATGAAATAATTTTATTTATTTATTATTATTATTTTTTTTTATATATATATATATATATATATATTATATATATTTTTATCTATTTCTTTTTTTTTTTTTTTTTTTTGAGTGATGATCTTTCAAAAGAAGCAAAATATGAGGACGGAATATTTAATAGTATGATATTTCGATTGTTATAGCTTTATCAAGTACATGATAAACATGTATTTGATAACAAGGTGTAATTAGCGAAACGCCGTACTAATTAAAGCTCAGTTCTCATATTTAGTGTTTTTTTATAGACTTTCCGACAACTGCCAATTTCACACTGTAATAATCTTAGTAAAGTGCATGCCTTCACAAGAAGACAAAAACGATTAAACATAAAAAAAAAAAAATCACGTTTGATTTGCAAACCAGTTTTTTTGGGAACATTTACAAAGACAGACTACAAAGGACACAAGAAGACCTTAGTCTCTACTTACTGTCACAGGGAACCTTTATCGATTCTACAGAATCTCATTAAACTTGACTCACTGACTGAACCAGTGTCCTTGGTTAATCAGTTGAACAAAGGTAGCCTTGATCTTTTCCATTAAATTGTATTCCTCTTGGTATAGTGTCTTTGTTTATAACTACTAAGGGTTTTCGTCGTCGTAGTGTAGATTAACTAACACTAACCTTTGTTTATTACACTAAATAGCTTTAGCCTTGAAGTCAACCTTTTTCTACGCCGGAGGGCTCCTTCAGCTGAATAAAATCGCCTGACGGCAGGGTGAATGAAGGTATAATATCAGTGAATAGATGAAGGATTGAGAAAGAGAAGCTGCTGTATTTTCCCTTTCAGTTTTGGTATTTACTAATCGCCCTCAGTCCCTTCCACACGGATCTGATTATCCCTTTCTGAAGGTCTTTGTAATTTGTCTTATTTTGTTTTATAATTATTGTATTTTATCTTGGTTCGTTTTATTTTGTTCTTGGTTCAAACTATTTATTTTGTATTTCTATGTATTCCTTGTTTTAATTAATCTTATTTTATCCTAATTTCATCTTGTTTCGTTTTGTTTCATCTTGTTTGATTTTATATTACTCTTTTTTTACTTCACTTTCACTATCCTATTTTCACAATTTCTATACGTTATTTACAAACTTTATACACTTCAGCGGAAACATTTTTCCTTACAATTTTTCTTCAACTAATTCGATTCTAGACGGCCTTGGTCTTGATTCACGAAGTTGACAAGAGCATCCTTTGTTCCTTGCAGGACAGCGTCGCCTTGTCCTCGATTTACGGAGTTCCCGGGTCATGGGGGCTCCACCCCCACTCTACCATCCAACCCCCGGTGCCCTTGCCGCACCCATATCTTGTGCGGAGGATCCCGGCGAACTCGCGTTTGTATCTTCGATGTAATTAGCATTCCCCCTTTCTGATCAAGTATCGAGAAATTGTCTTCGCTCGAAAGGCTGGCTTCCTTCGATCCCCCCCTCCTCCCCACCTCCTTCCTCCTCCTTCTCACCCCCTCCTCCTCACTCCCTAGTCTCCCGCCACATTTAAGTTCTTTCGTCGTGCATGGGACGGAAGGAGTAAGAGAAAGGAGATAAGGAGGAAAGAAGGAAGAAGGGAGGATTTCTTGTTCGTGGTAGGTTTAACTCCTCTCGTTCCAATATAAGAAGCCTTTGTTGAATGAAATCGTCTAGCGGCAGATGGAATGATTAAGTAGATGTTATCTCTTTTCTTATACTTCAGAGGTTCATTTAAGGTCAACGAAATCCTGTGGCGTCAGCCAGAACTCAAAATTATTTACAACAAATGACCATAAAAAAGACAATGAGGTGAGGAGGTAGTCCTATCTAGGAGTAAGTAATAGGAGAAGGATGTTTGTGTAGTGAAAGAAACGGATGAAAAGGATTCGTCTCGACAGGGTGTCAACCCTAACGATAGGATGGTGACCAAGCAAGCAGAACAAGTGACCATATTTGGTCATTTCCTTGAAGAAGCGTTAATAGTTCAACTGATTAAGTGAACATGTGCATGAAGTGAACACCGGGAATGTACAAAAATTAATGTACGTATGTAAAACAAAGCTCGTAAAATAGAAGAAATATTTCATAGTAGAAAAGTAGAAACTATAAATATTGATGAAGAGAGCAAAGAGAAAAAGAGAAAACAGACAGGGGGTAACAAAATAATAAGCAAAAAGAGAATCAAACATATGTACTCTCCAATCACACTCGAAAGATATATATTCCATCAACATATGAATAAAATGGACAGAAAAATAGACACATCCAAAGTACATTTACTTGCCTTTAATTTCAGTTAAAAAAAACACACACACTCGTCAGCAAGGTTATTCACAGGTACGATTAGGTAATTTATGAAATTATCCAAACACTCGGCCACAGACCGACACACACACACACACACACACACACACACACACACACACACACACACACACACACACACACACACACACACACACACACACACACACACACACACACACACACACACACACACACACACACACACACACACACACACACACACACACATACACACACACACAAACACACACACACACACACACACACACAAACACACACACACACACACACACACACACACACACACACACACACACACACACACACACACACACACACACACAAGCGAGCGCGCACGGAATGATGTTATGTCCTAAACTAAATAAAACCGTCTTTTGTCAACCAGAATAAAAGATATAAAGAGCCCAGGTAGCACAAATAGATGATCTCTAATCACATCAGTGACCAGTGGTCAATTCTGCTTAATGACTTGATTGATTAATCTTTTTCAACCCTTCGAATGACCTCAATATTGACCTTATCTCTGACCTCATTTCAGTCCTACATGAAAAAAAAGCTTTATACATTGCACTCCCGAATCTTCATTGCCACACCAGCCGTTCATTGTCTCTTTGTTTTTATCTCTCCCTCGCTCTCTGTCTCTCCACATGCATTTTTCATTTTCCAAACTCTCCCCTTCTTTATGGCAGAACTTTCTGGAACTTTTGTCTCGTGTTTGTCCCATTTTTTCTCTCTTTGTCCTTCATCTTTGTTTATTTTCTTAATCTATTGGGTTATTTACATTTTATGTCAGTTTGTCCTCTAATTCATTTGCTGATAAATCTTACTTTCTGTTTGGTCAGTTTTGCTCTTGTAATACTATGGGCATGTATATGTTGACCCACGCGCGAGCACACACACACACACACACACACACACACACACACACACACACACACACACACACACACACACACACACACACACACACACACACACACACACACACACACACACACACACACACACACACACACACACACTCACACTCACCACACACACACACACACACACAAACACACACGACTTGCTGGTGTGGTGGATGACTTGTCGAATACTCACGCTACGGTGCCGAATATGATCCGCGCTCGAGGCTTGAAAAGCTTTCAATAATACTGTAACCCACTGAGCAACGGGTATGGATATGTGGCTTATGCACAAGGACATGTCGTTATCCATTGATTAGGTTGGATGAGCTCTGAGCTCTCATCCGGATGGGTAATAGCTGTCGATCACGATTTCAGCATGTGCGTTTGTTATGTGCGTGAATCGTGCATACAAACACACACACACACACACACGCGCGCGCGCGCGCGCGGTTGGTAGAGTCCCAGACTGTCAATATGGTGGTACCGGCGGTACCTGGTTTGAATCCTGCCCAGGTGTGTGTGTGCGTGTGTATGTGCGTGTAAGGTCATAGCATTACCCATAGATCGGTCATACGAGCTCTGAGCTCTCTTCCGGGAGGGAAATAGCTGTCGATTACGAGTCCAACACGTGATCCAAAGACCAAGGTGAACCACATACATACACACACACAACACAACACAACACAACACACACATTCACAATATACACACATACACATACACTCATACGACTTTATTATTATGTTGGACAACCACGGAGGCATTACACATCCTTGGCTCAGCTTCACCGCACCAGCGACGCGCTCTCTTCTCTATACATATCTCCTCTCTTTTCTCTCTTCTTTCATACTCTTTACTGCCTTCACCAGTTTTCTTCTTGTGTGTTCTTAGAAGGTCCCTCGTGGTCGCTACGTCTCTCAGCTTCTTCTCTTTCGTCCCATAAGCCCTTCAAGAATTCCAATAACACAAGACATTTTCATTAGTTTTATCTGCGTTGACGCTGGTCTCCCTTTCATGAAAATTTTCAAATTTGATTCAGAAACTGGTGGATGTATATTGATACTCGGAGGGGATTCTATGATGCAAACGGTTGTTAAATTCATCTTTGTTATGAATCTTTTGGTGTCGTTCGATTCTTTCTTCCGTTTTCTTCCTCTCTGATATTGTTTATCGTTCTTGGTCGCTGTGTGTTGTTCTTCCCCCTTTTTTTTTTGTAATGATTAAGGTAATTTATTGCGCTTGTGGATGTATTTAGTAACAACAACAATGATAATGATAGTATTGATGATAATACCAACGTTAACAACAATGATAATAATAGTAATATAAATAATAACAATAATGATAATGATAATAATAATAATAATAATAATAATAATAATGATAATAATAATAACAATAATAATAACAATAATAATAGTAATAATAATAACAATAATAATAATGATAATAATAATAATAATAATAATATAACAATAATAATAATAATAATAATAATAATAATAATAATAATGATAACTAATAGTGATAACAATAATATTGATCATGATAAGAATAGTTTTTTTTCTGATTTGGTCATTACTGAAGGGCTTTCACGGTGGTCAATAGAATACTAGGTCAGAAAAATCATGCAAATATTATCCCAGTCAAGTCTGTATGATTTGTGATTATTTGAAAAATGTGGTGAGAACATCAGACGAGTAAGACTAACGAGAGGCTATTTGCACGTTTTGTTGTTTACTTATTTATTCATTTATTATTATCATTATTATTATTATTATTATTATTATTATTATTATTATTAAAATTATCATTGTTGTTATTATTATTATTATTATTATTATTATTGTTGTTATTACTATTATTATTATTATTGTCATCATTGTTATTATTATTGTTATTACTATTATTAATATTATTATTACTATTGTTATTATTATCATTATTATTATTATAATTATTATTATTATTATTATTATTGTTGTTATTATTATTATTATTATTATTATTATTATTATTATTATTATTATCATTATTACTAATATCATTATTATTATTATTATCATTATTATTGTTGTTGTTGTTGTTGTTGTTGTTATTGTTATTATTATCATTATTATTATTATAATTATTATTATTATTATTATTATTGTTGTTATTATTATTATTATTATTATTATTATTATTATTATTATTATTATCATTGTTGTTATTATTATCATTTTCTTTTTATATAGACTATATTTTGACTTTCATATTGTTGGAGATAAGAAATAGAATAGTGTGTGACCACTGAACTGAGCAAGACCTTCAGCATTGTCGTCGACTCGATGTGCGGTAGTAATTGATCATCAAACGGTCGTATTGTAATTCATAATGCAGAAACTGTCGTATTATAATTACACGCGTTTTTATTATTAACATTTCCACTATTGATAGCATCTCAGACACCAAAGAATTTGTTTGTCCAGCTGTAAGGTAAGCAGTAGCCGTATTTTACAGAGACTTTAGTCACAGGTTCCCAAACTATGCGTCATGACCTATTTGGGGGGTTATGACCCTCGTTAATAATCATTAAAAAAAAAATATATATATATTGCTCCTTGCTGTGATTAAAATTGCAATTTTTAAAATGATATATCTGCCATATTGAAAATGGATACGTTTTCAGAAGGCTTATAACGGTGGAAGTCACGATTCACGAACTGGAAAAGTTTGAGAAACATTGCGTTAGTCTGTACAACTTTCACCCCAACATCGGCTTGATGAAATAGGCAAAGGATGACCAGAATTAAAGCTTACGAGAGACATGTTTTACTATTTAATTGACGATTTGAAGTGTCGGGGATTGGGGAGTATAGTTAAGACATCATCACACTGAGCTATTTTTCCTTCGATTTTTAGAGAAAATTTGCAACCAGCAGTTTCCGGGAAGGAATTTCATATGCTGGAAGAAAATAATTTTCTTCCAGTATATCAAATGATATATTATAGATTTTTATTGAGGAACCAAAATAGTTTAGCATAGTGATTTTAAAGCGGAATTTTTTCTGGAGGTGGGTGGTAGCGCCGATTAATCGAAGGTTGAAGGAAAATAGCCCGGTGTGATAGCCTCTTTTGGAGGAAGAAGATATCACCTGGCGACAGCCAGACTAAATACAAGAAAATTGAACCTCTGAATCTCTTAATTTGAATAAAATCGTCTGACGGCAGGCAGAACATAATATATAAAGTGTGCCATTACAGTAAATAGTTTTAGGTAAAACAAGAGAACACAGCCTTGCTTTGGTTGTTGCCATGTTCATTCTTCAGCAGACTCCTTCTTTAGCCAAATGACCTTATATGGACATGGGTGCGGTGTCTGTGGACTATTTGGAGGTCCTGGGCTATAAACTCAGGGTCCCAAACTGAGGTCCACGATTGAATCCAAATGCTGTTTGCTCTAGCTATGCAAATGTATTCTTCTCTGAACTTATTGAATTCATAGTTTTGGTATTTTCTTTTCGATCGAGTTTCGTTTTTATCATTATCAATTCATAAAAAAAAATTCTGTTTTGGTCTCGTCCCTCGAATGACCTTTGTTCCTCTGCCAAACCTTTGCAAGGTAGAAGTGAAATAGGGTGTAGTAAATCGAATATTCACACGTCCATTGAAAGGAGAGGATGGGTAGAATCTCTGGATATCCAAGCCGGATTATGGGATTTTGACGGCTTCCGGTTATCTGCCTCGTTCCGGTTGCAGCCTCCGAGCGAAGACTAAAAGAACTCGAGGACCAAAACTGGTGCCACGAAGATGTCTCCACGTCTCCACATCTCCACGTCTCCTCATCTCCACGTCTCCTCGTCTCCACGTCTCCTCCCTTCTCCAAGATGTTGTCGCAGGAGGAGGATTGGGAGATGTCTTCGATTCTCCTCACACAAAGGTTCCTGTGCCTCTATTCTCCAAGATGTCTTGTCAGTTATCACTGTGGGAGGGATCTGTGGAAGACGTCTTCGATTCTATCTTTATAAAAAATAAAGTCCCCCAGTGCCTTTTCACTCCAAGCTGTCTTGTTTCAGTTACCGTCAGAATTTGTGAACGTCAACTCCGGCTATAAGGACATCAAGTGTCACGATTCCCTGATGTTGATCCTATTCAGCGTTGTCTCCACAGTAGACGACAACCCTCGATGGAGGAGATGAAGAAGGGGACGACCGCAGAATTCATGACTGGGGTAAATTGATCAAACATGTTGAGAGTTCGATAATTTTTTTATGACAGTCGCATGTAGGATTCGAACCCACTGCTTTCGGTCACCGTAAGATTACCTTCACAGCTTTACCCATTCCTCCACAGAGACTATAAAAGTCTCGAGAGCTGGAATCGTTCTAATTCCCGAGGATAGGAACGATTCCAGCTTTCGAGGCAGTGTGTTTGAATCCCACATGCGACTGTCATAAAAAAAAATATATCAGATTAATGTCGCTGTCACTAGCGAATTTCCCTCATGTCGAGAGATGTTTGGAGTGGGAAGGAAGGGCGACTGCATGGGAGCCTGATCAGAGATACCGTGCGGACTGACGACGACTCGTGAATGAAGTAACGCGTCCCCTGGCGTGTGACGCCTCCATTTGATGATGAGGATGTCATTGTGGGAACTTTGTCGGTAAGATTTATTCAATTCTGTCAATGTATGAGGACCTCAATCTTTTTACATCTCCAGATGTCGTATCACGGTGGAAGCCTTGTCAATTAAATGTCTCCTGTATATATAAAAGGCCTTAATCTTCCTTAATATAGGAATGGTCAAGGAAAAACGTTTATGTAGATTTATTTCATATTTATTTTCTTGTCTACAAATAAATAGATAAATAAATAAATAAATAAATAAAAATAAAAAAGGGTCCAAAGGCTCTGCTCCCCTCCATGCAATCGCCTTTTATAGAATCCAATGGAACACTGTTGCGGTATTCTTGTCCCCCGTCGCAGGTTGGTAAAGAGAAAATGAAGAGACTGATTCAGCGGGAGATGTCTTGAGTTCTCTCTCTCTCTCTCTCTCTCTCTCTCTCTCTCTCTCTCTCTCTCTCTTTCAAGTGTCTCCTCATAGTACCTCAGAGTTCGATTACACCTAGGGCAAAGGTGGCAGTTCAGGATGCTCAGAAATACCTTCTCCTTTTTCTTCTTCTTTTTCTCATTTTCTTCTGCTTCTTCTTTTTCCTCTTCTTCTTCTTCTTTTTCCTTGTCTTCTTCTTCTTCTTTTTCCTCTTCCTCTTCTTCTTCTTCTTTCTTTCTGCTTCTTCATTTTCTTTTTTCTCTCCTTTTTCTTTTCTTCTTCTTCCTTTTCTTCTTCTTCTTCTTCTTCTTCTTCTTCTTCTTCTTCTTCTTCTTCTTCTTCTTCTTCTTCTTCTTCTTCTTCTTCTTCTTCTTCTTCTTCTTCTTCTTCTTCTTCTTCTTCTTCTACCTCCTCTCCATCTTCGTCAAGGACTGAAATATCATAAGAACTATCCTATTAATTCTCCTGTAGGCCGATTGTACACACTCGGCTGTGCATTGTTGTGCTCTTTGCATAGCCCTACTTTTTTTTTCTAAATAAATTTTTCGAATAAAATTACATTCTTGGGTAGTTCATAGAGAACTCCAATCCCCTTATCTCCCCTCATCCTTCATCCCTTCCCTTCCTTCCCCCCTCCCCCCCCCCGTTCCTGTCCTTTCCGGTTTCCAGATTCCCCTCTCCCCTCTCCCCTCCTCCCCCTTCCTCCCCCCCTTCCTTTTCGATTTCCATCTCCTCTCCCCCCTTCCTTTTTTCCTTTCCCCTTTCCTCCTCCTTCCTCTATTTTCACCTTTCCTTCTCTCCTTCCTTACTACCTC
>NC_134795.1:20715068-20717568 GCF_046742065.1 Oratosquilla oratoria | reverse complement strand
AAAACCTAACCGAACCTAACCTAACTTAACCTAACGTAACCTAACCTAACCTAACCTAACCTAACTTAACCTAACCTAACCTAACCTAACCTAACTTAACCTAACCTAACTTAACCTGACCTAACAAAACCTAACCGAACCTAACCTAACCTAACCTAACCTAACGTAACCTAATCTAACCTAACCTAACCTAACCTAACCTAAGAGACCAGTCACACCAAGCTTACGACCTGTTTCCAACCTTCGGCGACCAGATGGTCGTCGGCAAGTTGCATGTCGTCTTCGGAAGTCGCTGCTAGTCGGTAATAAGATAGATATATAGATAGATCGATAGATAGATAGATAGATAGATCGATAAATAGACAGATAGATAGATAGATAGGTAGATTACAACACACACTGAATAGTCCCCAGTACATAGATTTTCATCTAATGAACCACATCAACTTTTTCCATTTCAATTCCTTGCATAGGTTTTGTGTCGCCGACCGATCGCTTGATTTTTGGTCGAAGGTGGTCGGAAATAGGTCGTAAGCTTAGTGTGACTGGGCTTAAGATATATAATCAAACCTAACCTAACCTGACTTAATCTAACCGAACCAAACCTAACCTAACCTAATCCAACCTTAGAATTTAGTGAATTTCCTCCACATGCAAGACATTGTCATTAGATCTTGTCCGAAAATGTCAAATGCCACCGAATATGCTTGAAAGAAATCTGACCAAAGAAAATCCTTAAAAATGTTTACGTGATATATTTCTCTTTTCTTATTGTCTTTTTATTATTTTCGTTTTACTTTGATTAGGTTTGAGACTTTTAACCCATTAAACTCCGATGACCAGATTCTTGTCATTTGGTGAAATAAAACAAAAAAATCATAAAACACCAAAATGTTTTATCAAACACAAGAAAAATATGACGTCAGTTCTCGCGCGGTCAAGCCGCATCAGATGATATTCGGATGTACGGTCCGGCGCGAGGTCTACCATATCCGGTTTTTCGTATCTACACCACAAGCGGCTGACATGAGTTGAATGGGTTAAACTGAAGATATTAGAGAAATATGAAGTTACTGTGGTAGATGATGAAATTTTCTTCAGCAAGGATTGAATCCATCTTTGAAGTTAATGAAGATTTCAGCCTGAAGCAGATCCACGGTTATTTCATATTATTTCGTAGGACTTTCAGAATAATTTAATGTTTGTACGAACAAAAAATCTATGTTTTTTCTAAGAAAATATATATTTTTCCATGCGCATGTGATAAAGCTGTCTGGGATTATAAAAAACTAAAGATGCTTTGTCTTCAGCATTTGCATTTGATAAAAGATAAGTAAAACTATTTTCATATAAAGAGAATGAATAGAATCTTTTTCAAAAGAACAAAAACACAGCCTTTTTTATTTTCATTTCTTTTTTCACAGCATTCATCTTTTTTTTTCAACAAATCTTGCTTATTAATCTTTCTTTTTCGGCGGCCACCACAGAAAACGGAGGAACAATGGTCATTTACAGACGACATACCGTCATTACGCTTTCTTAGCGGACTTGAATCTTTCCTTGACTATTTTTCTTATTTATTCCCCAGAATATAAACAGAATATAAGAACTGTATTACAGTTACTCTATGAAACATTAAAAAGAGGTACTTATGATGATAATGAGAGCTCATATATTTCAACAACTGTAATACAGACTCAAAACTTCTCATTATTTTTCTAAAAATAGTTTCCAAGTACCTTTTTGTAACTGATGAATTCGAGGTGCCTCGAAGTGATAGGGGTCTGGACCCTTAGATGACTCGTTCAAAGAAGAGACCACGTGATTAGAAATAATGAAATCATCAAGTATTTGGTCGAAGCCAAGGGCTGAAGAACCGACTCTTCGGTAGGGAGAAGGGAGGTAGTCTGTCCTTTTCCGTCGGGATTGTCCTTTTTCCGCCAGAGTCTTGGCCTTTTTTCTTCGTTTTGGCGTAATTAAACCTCGCTTGTTCCGGTCGAGATTCCGCAGGATGAAGAAACTGGGTCTTTGAAGGTCGTCTCATAGGACCAGTCATACTTGGCGTCTTTTAAAAGAGAGAGACACTTGGGAAGATTATTTCGCTCAAAAGAAGAAGAAAAGTGTCTCTTAGTTTTCCCCCCTCTTGTAAAGACAGCAAGCCATTGTTCATCCTTTTTGATTCTTATCAAACAAAAATAGAAATGTAAAAAGTAATAAGGAAAATAAGAAGAAAACAAATAAATAAATGTAAAAGTGAAAAAGGAATGGAGCTATGTAAGTTACTGGAAGTGATCTTATTGGCGTGAACTTAGAATACATTGAGACTCCAGTTTCGTGTCAAAATGCTCAAATGTCAAAATGTCAAAAAAAATCCCTCTTGGGAATTTTGGGATCTATTTCGGGAAACTCTTCATCGTTGGAACAGCTCTCTGTGCATAGGCTTATTTATTGGTCAAATTATTCTACATTATTCTTCTTTTTATTATTATTATTATTCTCC
>NC_134795.1:20695068-20702568 GCF_046742065.1 Oratosquilla oratoria | reverse complement strand
AAAGTACCATCCACCTCGGAAGGGGTTAGAAGATATTTTGAATAATATTTTTGCAGTTCGGTGATCACAACCTTTCATGATTTGATTATGTCTACCGCTATGGGTTCTAGGGAGCAAACTTATGGGATGCAAGTTTTCAATTTTGGAATTTTTGTCGCGATTTTTGTTTCCAGATTGTCCCAATCGCCTTCTCTTTCCCTTTCCCTCTTTTCCCTCTTCTTTTCTATTTTTCCTCCTCACCCTCTTCGTCATCCTCCCTTTACGCCTCCTCCTCCTCCTCCTCCTCCTCCTCCTCTTCCTCTTCCCCCTCCTCTTCCTCCTCACCCTCTTCGTCATCCTCCCTTTACGCCTCCTCCTCCTCCTCCTCCTCCTCCTCCACCTCTTCCTCCTCACCCTCTTCGTCATCCTCCCTTTACGCCTCCTCCTCCTCCTCCTCCTCCTCTTCCTCCTCACCCTCTTCGTCGTCCTCCCTTTATGCCTCCTCCTTTCCTCCTCCTCCTCTTCTTCCTCTTCCTCCTCCTCCTCTTCCTCGTCTTCCTCCTCCTCCTCCTCCTCCTCCTCCTCTTCCACCACATCCACCAGGATTTCTTTTTCTTTTGCCCTCCCCTCTCTCAGTCTTCTTTATTAAAACTCAATTTTTTCTCCTTTCTTTCTTTTTGTGTTCTTTTCTTCCTTTTTGTTTTCTTTTCTTCTGGCTCCCCATCCTTTTCAGCTCCTGTGCGTCTTTTTCTTCTCCTGTGTTCTTCTCCCCAATTTCCTAATGTTCTTCTTTTTACATATTATGATATTCATTTTCATATTTCTGTTTCCTTGCCCCTGTTGGCCCGTCATTGATATATATATATATATATATATATATATATATATATATATATATGTGTGTGTGTGTGTGTGTGTGTGTGTGTGTGTGTGTGTGTGTGTGTGTGTGTGTGTGTGTGTGTGTGTGTGTGCGTGTGTGTGTGCGTGCGCTTATATGTGCATGTTTAAAATCCTCACGTAAACGCACAAACACAACCCATACCACCACCTTGAACGCACATACGCCCGACCACAACAGATCGCTTTCGAATAGAATATGTAAGCAAACTAAGTGACTTTAGCGCCATCAAAGTCCCCGTGGCGCCTGATTGAACCACAAGCCCTCCGCTTTCGAACTCAGATCGAGTGGAAGACCACCAAATGGAGATCCGGGTGTGATCCATTAGCATGTGGATGGTTTCCACTATTGTGTGGAAGGACAGGGAACGAAGTAGGAGGTGGAGGAAAAGGTGCAGGGGTAACGGACGAGATTGATTTTGTATGGATTACGTGTTGGACTCGTGATCGACAGCTATTTCCCTTCCTGAAGAGAGCTCAGAGTTCGTATGTGACCTTACACGCACACACATATAAATAATTCCCCGCCCACGAGAGTTGGGGTAACAACCCACAGCGCAGCGATACTGAAATTATTTCAGTGTGTACGTGTGTGTACGTGTGTGAATGTGTGCACGTGTGTGGGTAGCTGGGTGGTTGAATGTGTATTAATGTACCTATAGATATATGTATGAATGTGTACATGCATGTATGTATCTATGTATGCATGCAAGTATGTATTTTTCTGTGTACCTATGTATACATGCATATATGTATATATCCATGTATGTATGTGTGCATACATGTATGTATGTATGCATGTATATATTTATATATGTATGTATGTGTGCATGCATGCATGTATGTATAATTGTATCTTTATATGTATGTGTGTATGTGAATATGAGTGCATGCATGTATATATGTATATGTGTATATATGTAGGTATGTAGGTATATATATATATATATATATATATATATATATATATATATATATATATATACGTATGTATGTATGTATCTATGGACGTATCCACACTGCATAGGTAAATGGATAGAATTGCTTGTATATGAATGCATAGATGAACAAACGAAAAGGGACACTTACGAATGCATGGGCATAAGCCCGTTCTTTGATCTCTTTGGAGTTGCCATGGTGTAGGTTGGAGTTGATCAAATTTCGCTCCTGTTTGTCCGCCATTCATCTTTGATGCGGCCACTGAGTGCCTTTTTTTTTTACTGTTTCGTGATTCTCCGGTTGCCAGCATTGCGGCACATAAGCCTCAATTGCTGGTGAGTGACACTCACCACCTATTCGAAATGTTCTTCTGCATCGAATGGTAATATATGCCACTTCCCCACAAGTACTTTGGGTGTTTGACTGATGTATAAAGCGAAATTGGATGTAGAGCTGTACTAGTATGGTCCATTATGTATCCATAGATGTTCTTGTCTGTGATGTGTGTGTATGTGTGTGTGTGGGGGGTATGGGTGGGGTGTGTGTGTGGGGGGTGTCTATGTACTGTGTGTGCGTGTATGTATATGTGTATATTGTGTGTCTGTGTATGTGTGTGTATGTGGGCGCGTGTTGTGGTGTGCATATGTTTTGAAATGTGTACTCGTATGTTTATATGTGTACTATATGCGTGTATTGCATATGTGTGGGTGTGCATGTGTGGGTGTTGAAATATGGATGTATGTTTGCCCTTGTAATGTGTGTGTGTGTGTGTGTGTGTGTGTGTGTGTGTGTGTGTGTTTGTGTATGGGTGGGTGGGTGGGTGTGTGTGTGTGTGTGTGTGTGTGTGTGTGTCTGTGTGTGTGTGTGTGTGTGTATGTGTGATGTGTGTGCTGTGTGCGTGTATTGCATATGTGTGGGTGTGCATGTGTGGGTGTTGAAATATGGATGTATGTTTGCCCTTGTAATGTGTGTGTGTGTGTGTGTGTGTGTGTGTGTGTGTGTGTGTGTGTGTGTGGGCGTGGTCGTGGGTGTGGGTGTACGATATTAGAAGTTGTACAATAAAATATACGATAAAAGTGTAAGAGGCTCGTAGATAAAGGTAGACAAGTAAGGTAGATAGAGGGGAATTGCACAATTTTGCTCTTCCCCTAAATGTTTACAAACAACCATCGGGGACCCGATTCCATTGCTGTATAATGTTCATTTCATGCTGGTGTAACAATATATAAACTAAGTCAGTGGTGCATTGATTTCGAGGTTGCTTGAGTAAGCAGTATTGCTTACGGAGTTTGTAACGGCCTTTCTGATAGGAGAAAGGGTGGAGGAGGAGAAAATTCAATTGGTTCACGAGAGTAAAATCACGCCCTTTAGGGAGGCTCTTAGATATAAAAGTAAAGATCATTGAACTAAAGAAATTATGGCGTCGTTGCAGAGCTAACCTAGTAAATGGATCAAGGATTCTTGACGGGAGTCCCTTGGTGTAACTCAGAGATCTAAGTGTATATCTTCGGGAAGAAAAGAAAGAAAACTAAGCTCCGTTTGATTCTCCTCTCTTAGACAAAGTAATAATAACTGAAACAATCTACAAATGAAAATAGAGAGTCACTAAACATACGTAACAAAGAAAGTGAAAGACGAAAGAAAGATGACACGTAGAGACGACAACACAGAGTGGTGAAAGGAACCAAAGAATGAAACGGTGGAGACGGAGCGAACAAAAGTGAACAATAATAGAAAAATTTACTATAATAGAAATTGTACGACAATAGTGCACTGTAACAGTATACGATCATGAAACAGTTAAGATAACAGAAAGCGTAAAATAGTAGATGATAATGTTCTGCGTAGATAATAGGTGTCCCCCCTCTCTTGGTACAATGTTCCGTAACGTTCTCGATTCCATTGATCCACGTTATCAGCTAAGTCTGGAAAAATAATGGTCACCATTCTGAAATCAAAGATTTTTTTTAACGTTTAATAGAGTGAGTACATTTTTGGGTAGTACATTTCGTATAAAGTGTACATTAATAGAAGCTGTCGATTCTATTGGTCTACCTTATCAGCTAAGCCTGGAAAAATAATGGTCACCATTCTGAAATAAGAGGTTTTTTTTTCATATGGTGAGTACATTTTTGGGGAGTACATTCCGTATAAAGTGTACATTAATAGAATGCGCATGATAATAGGAATCGCTGACGGAACCGGTCGTAAACTTCTTCAAGCGTTCAAGGCGACCGCAATTCGTGATGCGGTTAAACCGCAAGCCGTGTAACCGTATATTCAGTAGCTGCATGCTCGGTTGTTATAACCGCGTTGTAAATTCGCTTGCAACAACCCCATAAAAAAAAATTTGTATATGGTTCCAAGCTGCCTAGTGTAGGCCATATGGTCTCTTGCAGTCTCCTTCATTCTTATGTTCTTATGTTCTTAAGCTAAGTATGGGGGTGGAGGGACTTAGATATAACAGATGTCGTCACCTTTACCTAGGGTACTAGGATAGCAAGGGCAAATGACAGCCACCTGTAGCCACCGAAGATAATAATCGGCGGATTTTTTTTTTTTTTTTTTTTTTTTATCTACGCAATCTCATGAACATAAAACAAAACAAAATTTATGTCCTAACTGGAGGGAAAAAATACTTCGCTCTTTACAGGCCGGTAAGGTTCATTTTAAATTTACTTGTGGTTAGCCGCAGGGCATAATAGGACCTTTGCTCTAACAAGATTTAATTTTCCATCAAGTTTGTCTTATCCGAATATACAGAACAACAACACTCCCGAAAGAGCCAGCCCTAATTAGAATTAAGATCACATGGAGTCAGCTACAAGAAGACTATAAGTCGCTGAAGGCAGAAATGTCTAAAACGACATCGATGAAGCTGAGAAACACTCAGCGTGTCCTGCCGCGAACTCGCTCCTGCATTTCCTCTTCCCGAAATTTTCATTTTGAGTTGTGACACCGGATACACGAAGACGATTCACATTATTATTATTATTATTATTATTATTATTATTATTATTATTATTATTATTATTTATTTATTCATTTATCTATTTATTTATCTATTTTATAAATTTTATCTGTTTATTTATTTATTTATTATTTATTTATTATTCTTTTCTAGGTGTCAATCAGTTGGTCTACAATGATCCGTGGATTAGTTTGAGCCTCTGGCTGAGTCAAATAGCGACAGAATGGCAATGTTAATGTCGCTCTCTTCTGAAAACAGACGGTTGCTGATTTTTTTTTTTTTTTTTTCCCAAAGGGTCACAATTTGGCAAGTATAAGCAGGACCTCCCGGGTTCCTTTGGAGCACAGTTCGAGCCCACAAGAACCAGACATAATATTCTATCTCCTTAATCATGTTAATATGACACTTCTCTGGTAGAGGGGGGAGTGGAAAAACAACAGAAAAATTATGAAATTATTATCCTTTTCTTATAATTTCATATGTTAATATGACACTTCTGTGTGAACGAACGGTAAAGGAAAAAACTTCAATTCATTATCCTTTTTTCTTTTTTCTGATAATTCCTTGTGTCAGGCTAAGATTAATATCCCGAAGGGTATTTTCCTTTATTTGATAGACGTCCGGCACCTTAAATTGAATAGACTCGAGAGAATAGTGATTAATGTTTCCTGCCATTGGAACTAATGTTCCAATATGCTTCGGTCTCTGTGTCATTTATCTTGGTCTTAGCCTGTGCTTATCATATCGTCTTAGTGCTCAGATACACGATAGCCTACTGTGTGATTTTGTAATGTATATTGATGAGATTGAAATATATATATGAATATATATATATATATATATATATATATATATATATATATATATATATATATATATATATAGAAAGAGACAGAGAGAGAGTAAGAGGGAGTTAGTTTTAAAAAAATGAGATATTATTACTTGTTGGATTGAAATTTGGATAGCTCAGCATAACTCATATTATCTCAGAGACACAAAGATACGATTCATTCTTTGTTTTGCGTTTGAATAAGAATTACAAGTGCAAAAAGAGTCAAAATATAGATACACGTTCCAAATAAATTGAAGCAGAATTTTGAAATATCTCAGGAAACAGATACATAATTTAATTACATAGTTATAGGGAAATCATGGAATGACAGATTTATAGATAGACAAACACGCAAATGAATAGATAAATAATGTATTTTGTCGCCGACAAATTACCAGCGCTTTTATTTTTATGGGCAGTATCTCATCGTTAACGAGAATAGATAAATACATGCATACACACACACACGCACACACACATACCCACGTGGGCGGGGAGTTGGGGATGTGTGTGCGTGTAAGGTCACAGCATTACCCATAGATCGGTCATACGAGCTCTGAGCACTCTTCCGGGAGGGAAATAGCTGTCGATCACGAGTCCTACATGTGACCCAAAGACCAAGGTGAATCACGCATACACATACACATGCACACACACACGCACACATACACACACACGCGCACACAAACACACACACACACACACACACACACACGCGCGCGCACACACACACACACACACACACACACACACACACACACACACACACACACACACACACACACACACACACACACACAGACACACGCACACACACACACACACACACACACACACACACACACACACACACACACACACACACACACACACACACACACACACACACACACACACACACACACACACACACACACTCGTGCCGCAGTGGTAGAGTTCCCGGCCGCCACTACAGCGGTCAGGGTTTGAGTCTCGCCCAGGGGTGAAATAATTTCAGTATCGCTGCGCTGCGAATCGTTTCTCCAACTCTCGTGGGCGGGGAGTTGGACGTATGTGTGCGTGTAAGGTCACAGCATTACCCATTGATCGGTCATATATGAGCTCAGTCTCTATTCTAATTTCACCGAGTCCTTATTATGGCGTGCCATCCAACAAGCTGTGTGTCATTGTGACAAAAAAAACAAACAAACTAGTGAACCTTTAAGTTATGCGAAGTTCAAACTGACGTCATTATCATATTCGACAAAGATTTTCTAACTTTAGGAAAGACGCGCCATGGCCGGAAGTTACGTCATCGAACCTTAAAGACCTCCGACCCCAACAACCCCACAACAACCCATTCGAGCCGAGGAGGATCTGGGAAATGCAGTAGGATGCTGTGCGTGCTCATGTGCAGCTTGCGCGTACCTATTTTTTTTTCTTTTATGCGCAGATAGACCCACTTCTTTATTTCTTTTCCTCTTCTTTCTGTCAGTTCTTTATTCTCTCGCTTTCGTTTTCTCGTTATTTTGTCTTTTTGTTCTTAGGCTGTCTTTCATTTTTTGTTTACCTCTCTCCCTTTTCTCTTTACTTTATTCTTTTCTCATTTATTCCTTGTGCCTGGATGGCGTGTGTGTACGTGTGTGCATGTCTATGTGTGTGTGTGTGTGTGTGTGTGTGTGTGCGTGTGTGTGTGTGCATGTGCGTGTATGTGTGTGCTTCTGTGTGTGTGTGTGCACATGGGCATGTGCGTGCGTGTGAACAAGTATGTACCTACAAACGCACGTTTATGCTCCTATGCCCTTAACGATTGAACATAGAATATCATATACCCTCCCATCAACGTAATAACACCAACCACATCTTGTTTATTGTTGGTGGATATCTAAAGGATCACCAATCT
>NC_134795.1:20680068-20687568 GCF_046742065.1 Oratosquilla oratoria | reverse complement strand
ATTATCTTCTCTCCTCCAGGCCCATCAATAAGGCATCACAGAACGATGTATTTTTTTTTTTTTACAAAATCAAAACGAAAAAGAAGAACGGCACGCGTTTCGTAACTTCTAAAAAAAAAAAAAAAAAAAAAAAAAACCGCAAGATGGCGTATGTCAGAGCACAATACAAGAGTGGTATTGGGTCCTTTGACGAAAGTGGCGAGATTCGTTTGAAAAGACGCCTCGACAGACAACAAATGTCTTGAAGAAAGAAAAAACTGGAGATGTGTTAACGTTTACGTTCTGCATACACAAAAGCAGCATCTCAACGAGCCGCATCGAAAATTTCCGATGACGTTTCAGACTTCCCCTCCCCCGCCTCTCTCACCTCACCATCACCTCGTTCACTACCGTAGAAAAAGAATAAAGAAGGTGAGGAACCTACACCATGAGGCACGTAGCAGCTACGAGGCAAAACCGTCACCTTTGCCCTGTGAACTATGGGGACTGTCGGGGCAGGTAATAGTCACTGGTGGAATCGGAATGCGAGATTTTACCTCACAACTAAGCGAGTGTGGTGTACATGTACCCCACAAGCATTCAAGCATCGGTGCAAATTGTATGCATTTGGAGTTGGAGTGTAAAAGGACCTGACGCTGGTATTGAGAAGCCAGAAAGGGTCACCGCAATTAGGTCGCGTCTGGTCATGGCGTCGGGTCAGTCCCGTGTATATATACTGCATTCCTCGAGCGGGCAGGCCAGCTACTTAGGTCTCTGTACTCATCTTCTTACACGTCACTAGACCTTCGCGGTCGGTCAGCCCCCACCCCCCACTTCGGGCACCACCACCCCACGTCTGCCTCTGACATACGTCGTACCTTCACTAGAACAAAGTATACAAACGAAACCGCGCATCACTCTCTCCCTACGTCACCTAGCACAAGTAGCACACTCACATGTTACACGAGTGCAACAGCCTTCCATCCGTGACGAAAAAGAAAACGGAAAATGGATGCCTTGTTCGGAGGAGTACCAAAACGTTTTTGAGGAGCAAAGAATTATTGGAAAACTCTAAGGGGACTTAGAAAAATATCAAGAAGACGTTTTGTTATTGGTTACTAGCAAGTACAGTAGTAGTTGAATGTTCTGTTACAGTTCCTGGCAGAGAGTAAAAACGAATCAGATATTTCACTGATGACATGGGTATGATGTCAAGCAGTTGTGTCATATATGGAGTAATAATAATGATAATAACAACTGTACCAAGTAACATTTAAAATATTTCATATAGCAGAGGGAAAGACATACTCCCTCTACTCCTCTCATTCCAGAGGAATGTTTTTATATATTTTCTTCTGACCGACAACAAACAATTCTATTCAGCTTTTGAATGGCCTTTCCAAATGGATGGGTGCAGATCAGGAGCTCTAAACCCCTTTTTCCATACAAATCCCCTGTTTATGGAATTCTGTCTCATATAAATCCCCTGAGATCACGATCGGCGGGTGTCCGACCTTTCTCCTCGTAGATACCTTATTTATGGGATACTATTTCTCGTTTCCCTGAAGGAGATCATATCAACACTGGATAGAATCGCAGGGTAAGCAAACACTACCACTAGTTTCTTACCCGGAAGCTTCGTGAAACAAGACTGGTCGGAGTGGTTACTTTTAACCAGTTCAAACTGGATTCGTGTAAGTTTTGCTCAGTTCCATGAAGTGAATGAATTAGCCTGACGACAGTAATAGTGGTAAGAGGAGGACCATATGGTACGTAAGGAATGGAAGGTTGACGAATGGAATAGACTTAGTAACCATCTAGTAGTGAGCGCTGAAACAACTGGTTGTCTTAAGAGAAGATTAGATAGATTTATGGATAGGGATGACAAGCCTAAATGGACATGGAACTCCCTAATGTAGGCCCTATGGTCTCTTGAATCTCCTCCATTCTTTTGTTCTTCTAATGTTCTCCTGGGTGTACATGTTATCAGATCTTTCATCGAACTCCACATCAAACAACATTGAAGCGAAGAAGACAACTATAGGATATTCTTACCTACGGACGAAGCCTTCATTTTATGTATTTGGAAAACAGGTCAAATGGTAGGCAGTTATCGGTAGTTATGCTGGGGTTTGTTAGCAAAAGTGTAGTTAACGCTAAAACAATTGGTTGTTTAGAGAGAAGACTACATAACTCTATAAATAGGGATGAAAGGTTTTAAATGACATGAAACTACCTAGTGTAGGCCTTATGGCCTCCTGCGGTCTCCTCCATTCTTATGTTTGGGGAGTCAAATTCGGGGCTTTTTGTTAATGAGGGAACTCAAAGGTGACTTGATGGAACTGTGGCATGTTAAGCTTCGGCCGCGCCCCGGTTCGATCCCTAACGACTACCGGAGACAAGTAGCCAATGAGGTACGCTCCGTGGGATAACTGCGACCAATCATAGGCTGTTTAGCAAACCGTAGTATTTTAGGATTTTTAACTTCATGTGAAAGGTATTGGGAGGTGAAGAGAAAGAAATATTCATAGTATTTCTGTATTTCATTATTAGTATATTACCAGTAGTTGCAACCAGACCTAACTCAAGTATAATGCTAAGCTTATCTAAGCTAACTTAACCTAATCTAACCTTAACTAACAAAGGATTACAAAGGATTACAAAGGCGGAGCATGCCGACAGGAGACCTTTTGATCCATATCTAGGTCGGATGCAAAAAAAAAAAAAATAAAAATAAAAAAAAAAAAAAAAAAAAAACTAGCTTAACCGTAACCTAACCTACCCTAACCTAAACTAACCTAACTTACCTTAACCGTAATCCAACCAACTTGACCTAAACTAGCCTAATCCTAACCTAACCCAACACTGGCTAACCTAGCCCAATCCAATTCAACTAATAAACATAAAAAAAAAAAAATCCTGTGTAGTGTGCCTCCGTGCAGATCTTTGTCTTTTAGTTCCCGATCTCTCTCTGTCCGAACACAAAGAACAAAGGCAACGGCTTCGACCACTGCAGAAAGTTAAGCTCTAAAGTTTCTTCTTAAAGAGAACCATGGTGTGACACTCGTGGATCGTTTTCGACTACTGCAGGGCCTCGGAGCCCTTGTTATTCATGACGTCACGCATCATTAATATTATACATTACATTACAAGCAAGTGAATATCCTAACACATTGGTAAGACAGATATAATATCCCACTACCAGAGAAAAGAAAGATATTTGAAGACATGTATATTGCGATCATTAACTGTGATCCTCTTCAGCGTGGTTTTACAATGAGTGATTAGATTATATATAATACGAGGAGATACATTGAGTATACTTACCACCCCATGTCCCCCCCTATGTAGCTCCTCTTAGTATATATAAGCTAACCTACCCCATGTAAAACCACGCTGAAGAGGATCACAGTTAGTGATCGCAATATACATAACTTTAAACATCTGTCTTTAATCCGATAATGGGATATTCAGTATATTATTAATACATATTATATCTTGAAAATATATATGTAAATGAAGATGAAACTTTGATTCACTATGATGCGACATGACAGCACCACCCTTTGCATTAAAAAAAAAAAAAAAAAAAAGTGTGACGTCACGTTCTTAATATTAGCACATTATGCGCTTATTCTATACTCTATAGGTGTAAGCTTACATTTCATACAATGAACATTTTTTCCTTTTTCATGCATACATTTTTGTTGTATTTTTATGCGCATTATCAAAAAATTATATACTTTCTAAAAACATGCAATTTTTCAGTCCGATAATGCAGGCGCCGCACGGCGTTGGAATTTGTTCCTCGGAAAAAAAAAAAAACTCACGTTTCCGCCTCATCTCTTTCCGTCCATCAGGGAAGCAATTAGCCCACACAGGAAGGCTAATATGGGCTATTACGAAGCCAGGGACAAACTTAGCCCCTTTCCTACCACGAACTCACTGCCGGAATCTCTTCGATGTAATATCGTCCTCAAGGATACAGGCTCTGTTTTTTTTTTTGTTTTTTTTCAATACTAATGTCATTTTCTTACGATGACGTACCCAACGGCTATTGTGATTCTCCATGGTCTTGGATCACGTGTTGGACTCATGATCGACAGCTATTGCCCTCCCGGAAGAGAGCTCCGAGTTCATATATGACCGATCTATGGGTAATGCTGTGACCTTACACACACACACACACACACACACACACACACACACACACACACACACACACACACACACACACACACACACACACACACACACACACACACACACAACTCCCCGCCTACAAGAGTTGGAGTAACGACTCGCAGGGCAGCGATACTGAAATTATTTCAGCCCTTCTTCTGTATCTCTTGCTACTGCTGCTGACGACGACGACGACGACGACGATGATGATGATGATGAAGAAGATGCTACTGTCCAAGCTACCGATGCTCTTTCTGCATCTCTTGCTACTACTGATGCTGCTGCTAGCATTGTGACTGCTGATGATGCTGTTGCTAGCGATATTGCTATTGTTCCAGGCTCCTGGTCAGGAGAATGACACGAAGATTAATGAAATAGTTTGGTAGAAGCCTTAATAGAATAAGTGCCAGCTAATGCGGACAGCCCCTGTTCACACTAGCCGCTTCAACCGCCGCGGTTCAATTATAGTGTAATTCAATGGAGGTGTTCATACACAACCGCGTAGTATTTCCTTGACTAAGCGGTACCGCCGCGGTTTCCGCGCGGTTCAAGCCGCTAGTGTGAACATGGCCTGAGGCTCATCCGAAGGGTGGGATCAGGGTGGGGTGGGTGGGTCACGGAGACGAATAGAATCGCCTGCCGGCAGACGAAATAAAAGGAAGAGGATTATCCGGTAAGGGAGGGGTTCAGGATGTATAGAAGCTCTTTTGGTTTGCGTCAGGCGATTTTATTCAGTTGAGGAGCGAAGAGTTTTCTGAGAGTACGTTTGGTGTCGTGCGATTAATTATTATCGCTCAATAATGATCGTCAAAGGAATTTTCTAGAGCAGCGTTCCTCAACCTTAAGGTTCCCCGGAACCCTAAGGTTCCGCAAAAGGTCCATAAGGGTTCCGCGAGAACAAGTGAGATAAGCTAATGCACTTTTGATTTTTCATTTAATTTCATATGCGTAATATAATTAAACACGCACGACATATTCTTGGTTATTGTAATAATGTAATATAGACATCATCCTATCTAACCTGTTATTACGATGATAAATAAGATGAGAAAGATATGGTATATGCTTTTTTTTTTTTTTTTTGCCCAGGGGTCCCTTGATACATGCAATTTATTTTAAAGTTTACGCAATGGTAAAGAGGTTGAGAGACGCTGGAATGAAGTACTGATTATTTTTTTTTTTTTTTTTTTTTTTTTTTTATGATGGGGCTGTTTTGCTTCAAGCTCCAAAATACGAGTTTGATAGTTTTGACGGAATCTACTAACACGCTTACCCAGATATGATGCCAGGTAGTGTGCATGTCACCTGTCATTGGCTAATAATCACGAGCCAAACGTACATCAACGTGATGAGAATTTCGAAAAGAGTTTCTGCCAAATGTCAAAATTTCTTAAAGAGAAACTACAAAGAATAAAGAAATAAAGAATAACAAATTATTCGTCATTTATTTCCTAGACATCTAAAATTCAAATTCGAGATTCAGGATCAAGTAGAATGGAAATGATAACGTTTTCCAAAATCAGATGAGAAAGAAAGTTATTAAAACAGTTTGAGGAAGTTGGGTATTATGCATATTTTTCATCAACTAGAGCCACTTAAATTGTCTTTATCCAGTAGACTGATCTGAATTCGTGAACGAAATAGAGGAGCTAAGAGAGGGCAAGCCTCCGCCAAGGCAGTGAATTTCAATTCTATCAATTATTAGGAAATAATCAGCGGTTTGCTGCAACTGACAGGACTTACTCTACCATGGGTTTTTCACTTCCCATTTCGCGGAAGTGGAATGATGAGTTTTTCGAGTTTATAAAAAAAAAAAAAAAATCCCAGATCGGTATTGCTATTTGAATCACAACTAATATACAATTGTGCATAACTTAGGTCATACTTCCCTAATCTTTTTTTTTAGACTCATTTAAACTTTTTTGTATAAACTTGTTAAGAAAAATGAACAAACACGACCGAAGACATAACCTTCTTGTTAGAGATAATAAAGGGGACAATCTAATTGCACCATAGAACACAAAAGATGAGGAAACATTCTCAAGAAATTAAACAAAGAAATAATATACCGTACATATGCCCGATATGATCATCCAAGCTAAAAAGTATGCTAGGACGACAGAACAAAAGACAATATACAGTTGGATGTATATATCCCAGATGCAATGGTGAATATATATATATATATATATATATATATATATATATGTGTGTGTGTGTGTGTGTGTGTGTGTGTGTGTGTGTGTGTGTGTGTGTGTGTGCGTGTGTGTGCATACAAATACATATGTACGTATGTATGTATATATGCATGTACAGTGAGATGGATGGATGTATAGGTGTGCATATACTTTTATAAATACATATGAATACTTATATACAAATACATGTACATATTTTCTATAGTCTGGGCAACGGTAAATAAGAGTTATAATTTCTAATATATAAAGAAGAAGCCTCTCGCAACAAGGCATGCCAATCACTTACCTTTATTGTATTTCCAACTGGCGAAAAGAGGGCAATAGATCTACCCAGGTGGGCTATCAATTGGTGTCCGAATCTTACGAACTGGGGAAGATAGAAGAGAGAACGAAAACCGAACACAAAAGAAACAAGAGGAGGCTGAGGAAAGAGGAGGAGGAGGAGGAGGAGGAGGAGGAGGAAAGAGGAGGAGGAGAAGGAGGAAAGAGGAGGAGGAGGAGGAGGAAGAGGAGCAGGAGGAACGCGCGTTCTTCAGCGACCTCGCCACCAGATACTTTTTCCTCAACGTGCTCTGCATTTTAAGTAGACTCCGGAGCGGGAACAGACACTTTGTTGAAGACGTAGAGCAATTGGGCTGAAAAAAAAATATTGGGAAAGAGGGAGATGCTGAAAGAGAATATCCCTGGGGAGTTGTCTGACAGATAAAAAAAAAAAATCCCGAAGACAAAGATACATTGTGGGACGCAGAAATTGGTAAGACACTATGTGTGTGTGTGTGTGTGTGTGTGTGTGTGTGTGTGTGTGTGTGTGTGTGTGTGTGTGTGTGTGTGTGTGTGTGTGCAAACGCAGCACAAATACGTTGCATAGAAATGTATTGGTAAAGACATATGCGACAAGAAATGAAGGGACAAGCAATTTCCTTTGCTTTAGTTTAAAAAGACAAAAAAAAACCAGTACTGCAGAAAAGAGGGAAGGTGGAGCGAGAGTAAAGCAGGCAAAGATTCGATGATAGAGAACCTTTCATGATAAAACAGGCTTTTCATTTCTTAACCTTTTCTGGAACCTTTTTGGTACTCTTCAAAATGTGTCGATGAAAAATTAGAAAATAATTTCAGCAGAGCTGCGCAAATGAGATGAACA
>NC_134795.1:20670068-20672568 GCF_046742065.1 Oratosquilla oratoria | reverse complement strand
TTTCTTTTTTTTGGGGGTTGCTGTGGTAGTACGTGTCCTCTTCAGATAATCCATCAAGCTATATTTTTGTGTTTGTCTGTGCGTGCTTCTGTATACGTGTGAGTGGGATGGCATTGAATACATTTTCTGTATATATTCTTTCTTTTATGTGTATTTTGTGTATACGGTTCGAACCCTGTATGATCATGACTTTGCTCGTGCAAAGCTATACATAAGTCTGCGTTAGTGTGTGGGAAGGAAAACAATCGTTTTATTTGAAAAAAAAAAAGAAATCCGAAAGACTTAATCTTCAGTGACGACAGCCACGCCGGCAATATTGAAAAAATAAATAAATAAATAAAATAAATCTGACGACGTAAATAAGCAAACTTGCCAAACGAATCTTACGGTTTTATGAGACATTTTGTATCTGGTTCACAACCCGTGGCAGATCTATTAACTCGATGTGAGTGGACCTCATAGGCAGGGACTGGTTTACCAATAGAACATAAGAACATAAGAATGAAGGAGACTGCAAGGGACCATAAGGCCTACACTAGGCAGTTCCATAGTGGTTAACGAATGGGGTTAGTAACCATGCAACGAGGGCGGGAACTATTGGTTGTTTTAAAAGAAGCTTGGATAGCTTTATGGATGAGGACGATAGGTGTTAAGGGATATGGAACTGTCTAATGTATACCCTATGGTCTCCTGCAGTCCATACTTATGTTCTTATGAAGTTACATAATCATTCAGCCAAACTCTACAAAGAGAAAGCTATTATTTCCCCCATGAAAAAATAGGACAGTAGAACAACAATTAAATTCTGTGTGATATATACAAGTCCAAAACAAACTGACTCTTATAAAGCACCGTCATGAAATATGAAATGTAATAAAATCTAGGAATTCCCGAATCTTTTATAAGGATGACAGCAGCTGATGCTGTAGCAACGATGCCACTGTGAGAAGAAAAGAGTTTTGGTGAGTTTGTCTCCTGTATTTGTAATGTAAAACTGAACAGATTTTACATGCGGCCACAAACCAATATATATAAATATATATATATATATATATATATATATATATATATATATATATATATATATAAATATAACATACATACATATATGTTATATATGTACATATATATATACATACATACATACATATACCAAGGCTTTTTTCCCCCTTACAAGGGAGGTAGCCAAAAAGGGGAAGGCATAAAATCATTTCCACCCATTCCATCCCTGAATACACTCCACACCCCTCCACCCTCCCTCTTATCTGAGCACCTCCTGGATGACGGGTCATCCCTGCACCTTGTCCACTGCCCTGGGTCAGAAGCAGTGTCGCAAGACACAGCACATCCACAGCAAGGCCGCTTCATTAAATCGGCGACCCCCCCTCTCCGTCCCTCCATTGCATAAAAGGAGAGGACGGGGAGAAATCCCTTCGGGCTGCGTCAACTTTTGCTCACACATACTACCTCACCCCCCATCCCCGCCCATTCCACCTCATGCAATCACAACATCATCCATATACAACCATTCTCCATTCACCCCTGTCTTCTGTCCTCTCCCGTCCTTCCTCAACAGACATTCCCCTCTTCCCCAAAGCCCCCTTTACCCCATCCACCCACCTCATCCTAGGACGTCCCCTCATGTTCACTCCCTCCACATCTGCCTTCCATACCTCTTTTACTAGTCTTTCTTCACTCATTCTTTCCATGTGTCCAAACCATCCTAATATTCTTTCATCAACCCTATCTCCCAGCTCCTTTTCCACCCCTGTTCTCCTCCTCACGTCCTTATTTCTCACTCTATCCAGCCTAGTAACCCCCATCATACTTCTCAGACACCTCATCTCAAACACATTCAAACTCCTTCTCTCTTCTTCTCTTATTTTCCATGTTTCTTTCCAATACAGTGCTGTTTGGACAATCAATTCTTCATACAGAATACTCTTAGCATACATTAACAAATGTCTATTTCTCATTAAAATTTTTAATCCACCAAGGCATTTACTCGCTTCTCTCAATCTATTATATATACATATGTATATATATATATATATATATATATATATATGAATATATATATATGAATATATATGTATGTATATATATATATTTGAATATATATGTATATATATATATATATATGAATATATATGTATGTATATATATATATATGTATATATATACATATATATATATATATATATATATATATATATACATACATACACCGCGAGGGTAGTCACCCGTGGTCCGTAATTATATAATTGCATTGGATTAGGTTAGGCCGGGTCAAGCAGGGTAGCACTGTCATAGGTAGGTGTGCGTGGCTAGCGCGCCAGGTCTAGTCGCGTGGGTGAGGGAACGTGCTCTCCACGCCACGTGGTCGTCGTGGCTTAAGAGGGTATTTCGCATAAGGGAGGATAGCCACGGTCTATCTCCGGGGTTTCTTAGGAGCCGGGGTTCTTTAGGAGTCGGGGCTCCTTATGAGCCGGGTTTCTTA
>NC_134795.1:20655068-20665068 GCF_046742065.1 Oratosquilla oratoria | reverse complement strand
CTAGGCAGGTCCATCTCCATGACCACCTGTCATCCCCATCCATAAAGTTATCTAACCTCCTCTTAAAACATAAGATAGTTCCAGCGCTTAATGTATGGTTACTAAGTCCATTCTGTTCGTTAACCACTCAAAGCAGTTCTTGCCTATTTCTTTCTTAAATCTAAATTTGTTCAATTTGAAATCGTTACTACGAATCCTACCATGCTGTCTTAATATGATGACCTTGTCTGCATCTCCTCGTTAAAACCCTTGACCCATTTGAATACCTCTATTAGATCACTCTGCACGACGTCTGTCTGGAGAGTGGAAGTTATGGCGGTACAAACAAACACTACATTTGATAATGTCTCCAATTTCATTCTTCTTCTTCTTCTTCTTCTTCTTCCTCTTCTTCTTCTTCTTCTTCCTCTTCCTCTTCTTCTTCTTTGCGTTCTTCTTCTTCTTTGCGTTCTTCTTTTTCTTTGCGTTCTTCTTCTTCTTCTTCTTCTTCTTCTTCTTCTCCGCGTTCCTCTTCTTCTTCTTCTTCTTCTTCTTCGCGTTCTTCTTCTTCTTCTTCTTCTTCTTCTTCTTCTTCTTTTCCATCTTCTTCGCGTTCTTCTTCTTCTTCGCGTTCTTCTTCTTTTTCGCGTTCTTCTTCTTCTTCTTCTTCGCGTTCTTCTTCTTCTTCTTCGCGTTCTTCTTCTTCTTCGCGTTCTTCTTTTTCGCGTTCTTCTTTTTCTTCACGTTCTTCCTCTTCGCGTTCTTCTTCTTCACGTTCTTCTTGAAGAAATTTTTGTTCGAAGGAGTGGTTCGTTAGAAACGCTTGGGTGACGATGGCTGTATTCCGACTCTGAGTCCATTAGTTTGGTTAAGGAAATTAGCTTAGTTTACTTACTAAGTTATTGTTATGTCTTCCGTTTTATTTTTTTTACTCTATTTAAATATTCATTTATTTGTTTGTCTTTTTATTTGTCTATTTATTTATTTTCTATATATTTTTTTATTTAATGTATTTGTTAATCTATTTTTTGAATAGGTGGTTTCATTTATTAGATCTTTGGTTAAACATTTTGAGATAAATCGACAGCCAGATGAGAGTTACTCAGAGTAAAGTCGAAGCCTCTTAATCCTTTTACTGCGGTGGGTAATGTTACTTTGACAAATAAAATCCCCTAACGGCAGCTGGAATAAAAAATAATAAGTCAATACACGACGAAAAGGAGTGGGAACAGGTGTTGTCTCCATTTTTGTTGTCGTTTTTTTTCGAATTCCGTAGATTTTTTTTTTTTTTTTTTTTTTTTTTTTTTTCTCTCATCACAATGGCTGCCGAGTAATTGCTTTGTCCCGTGTGAATTACATCACCGGGGACTGTTTTTGTAATGAATGGAAAGATTTTCTCACCGACAACTAAACCGGGTTTGGTCCTGTAATTGAACTACAAACTCAGTGAAGCATTCTTTTTTTACTGTTCCAGTTTCATTCCAGTCCACACATTTCAAAGACTGAAAGAAAAAAAAAAGTAAAATAACAGCAAATGACTTCATAATGAATTAGAACCATAAACACACAGGTCTGTGTTATTAGAAATATCTAGAAGGGTGTTGTCACGTTAGGTATACCATCATCATATCTAGAAATGTGTCTAGTTTTCGTTCTAGTACTGCATAAACAGGACAGAGCTTACGGCTGTGGTAGATAGTGTTGAAGCTTCCAATGGCTGGAACTCTGAGGGTCCAGTTGTGACTGTTATCTCTGGACAAAAATCACCATCCTACTCGCACGAAGTGGGAGGTGAGAAACCCCCTGGTAGGGCAAGCCCTGTCAGTTGCCGCAAGCCGGTTTTTTTTTTTTTTTTTTTTTTTTTTTTTTTTTTTTTTTTTTTTTTTTTTTTTTTTTTTTTTTTTTTTTTTTTTTTTTTTTTTTTTTTTTTTTTTTTTTTTTAGGCTGATGTTCGGGTGGCCTCCCCACCTCGCCAGGGCCGTCAGGAACCAACATAAGAAACACTCAACGGCTCCCGGGAATCGAACTCACGACCACCTGCTTATGAGTTCGACACGGTATCCACTGGGCTACCGCGCGGCCCATTGGAGTTCTTATCCTTAACAAAATGGCGGCTCCGTTTGACATTTTCTTTTCAATTATGTTTTTTTTTCTCTCTTTTTTTTTTTTTTTATGAGTTGGCTTTTATTGGCATAGAAGGGCTTGAGCAGGACGAATACGAAGATGTGGAGAAAGTTTCTCGTGAAGTAGGGCAGAAGTTTTAGTCCGAGTTCAATCCCGTATTTCCTCATCCTACCGACGTCACCTCGACATAATGTCTCAACACACACACACACACACACACACACACACACACACACACACTCATATATATATAATATATATATATATATATACATATGTATGGTGTGTGTGTGTGTGTGTGTGCGTGTGTGTGTGTGTGTGTGTGTGTGTGTGAGCGAGCGTGTGTGCACAAACATCAATCTTCCCTTGATAGAGCAACCATTGTTAACAACACTGAAGTAGTTACACAATGTAATGATATAAGAGAAGTAAGTATGCTAGAGGCTATGTATATCAGGGAATGGGCTCCTAGCATTAATATACAATCTAATATGATTACGGGCATTCCCTTGTTCAATAGCTCATCGAGACATGTGAGAAATAATCCCACCAATGGTGGGATTATGTCCATCCCTCTCGCATCGCCTACTGCCCCGACCCCCCCTACTCCTCCCCCTCCCTCTCCCCCTCCCCCTCTCCTTAGGCGATCTAGTCGGGTCAGGTCATCAAGGTCATCAAGCCACACTCCACTGTAAGTCTTTCCATGTATATGGAAAGACGTCGCACTGTTCAGTCCGAGAAAAAAAATGTAATTGTTCTGTGTTCTGTGTAATTGTGTTGTGATAAATGTAATTATTTTGAAAATGACTCCTTGAAGTCGAAACGTCAAATTTGTTATTAAAATGGAGAACTTTGGACAATTGATTTTCGATCACCCTCCCAAAGTCAGAACTATAGTGAGAAGAATTGAAAATATTAGGAAGAAGATAAATAATTGTGACAATGCTGTGGTGTTTAACTCAGTGTGTATCAAGGAGAACCTGCGCCCTAAGTATACGATATATATATATATATATATATATATATATATATATATATATATATATATATATATATATATATATATATATATGTGTGTGTGTGTGTGTGTGTGTGTGTGTGTGTGTGTGTGTGTGTGTGTGCGTGTGTGTGTGCGTGTATGTGTTGGTGTGTGTATGTGTGCGTGTGTGTCTACGTGTTCGTGTGCGTGTGTATTAGAGTAAAAAGAATCCCTCCACCGCCATGTAGGACCCTGCTGAAAAAGAATACAGACTGTGGTCGTTACATATACAGATTACTTTTTTACAGCGGGTTTTACTGTTCATTTTATGGATGTGTTACATGAACTTTACCAGAATGTATATATGCGTATGTACATATATATATATATATATATATATATACATACATATGTATACATATATAACATTTTGGGAGTCACATTTTATTTGACATGAATTTTGCGGAAACAGAATAAACGAAAGATGAATTAGTATCATGATATTTCATTACTATTCTTAAGACGATATAATTTGACTTAAATCCATTTGTTGAAACTAAACCACATTGTCTGGAGATCCACTATGGTTATAAAAAGAATATTATCTGAGACGAGTATAAATGATTTGATTTAAGATAGTGCACCAGACTTGAGAGCTATTCTGTTCGGAAAAAATTAACTCAAATGAGAAATTAAATCTTCACTCATAATAAAACTTTGCGTATATACTTAGGTCGGAGAAGAGAGGCTTGGGGTTGGGAATCCCCGAAAAATCCCAAAATCATATTCTTAAAACTTCCCGAGGGTACTGGATGTTAGTTATATATATATATATTTCAACAAAAACCCACTGTGTTGGATAAAAAGAAATGAAATAAATAGATTCCATATATTTCGATCACGGACTGTGATCCTGAAGAGGATCACAGTCCGTGATCGAAATATATGGAATCTATTTATTTCATTTTTTTCTTATCCAACACAGTGGGTTTTTGTTGAAATTTACTAATGTGTTACGACATTCTTTGTAGTTATATATATATATATATATATATATATATATATATATATATATCATTCTAGGACCTGGTATCTTTCTAATTGGATAGCTGAAGTTAAATCATTTGTCAGACTGTCAAGACCTTTCGAAAACGTATTTGTCAAAAGGACAACAAGCCTACGTTTTTTTTTTCATATATTTTTCGAATTTTGAGATTTTGAAAGAATAGGGAAGTGGAAAACCCCATTGAGGTTTATGAACATAACCCACGTAAGAATAATACTTAGTACAAAGGATTTCAAAGGAGGAGCATGCTGACAGGAGACCTTTTGGTCCATAACTAGTACACATATGATCACGACAAGCCTACGTCGCAAACTCCCTCTGTCAGGAGGCTAGAACGGTATCCCTTACAGAGGACTTTGTAGCGTTGAATTGAATGAACTATGCCCTTGGTACAGCTCGCTAGTGGCAAAGGGTTCAAATTGCCGTGGAGGCTAGGACGGTGCCCCTTACAGACGACTTTGTAGCGTGGAATTGAATGAACCATGCCCTTGGTCCAACTCACTAGTGGCACGGATTCAAACAGCCGTCACCTCGACTTCCGCCGCAAGTACTGACGCTCTAATCCACTTGGCCAGCAAACTCTCTTCAACTAGGCTTGGTTTATTTTCATTTTTATTTGTTTATTTGTTTTTTATGTCCATTTGAACGATATTTCCCTATTTTTTCGTTTCGTTTTGTCACACGTTTTCTGTGGCGGCACGCTGGGCTAGCATGCTACTTGCTTTTGCTACTTCGTTTGAGCAGAAACGACTTCGGTTACAACATTCTAGACTTCCGTAAGAACTTCTGAACAATGTGCGTCTAACATTCGTATTCTAGGTTTAACCTCTCTTAGTTCGTCATTCAGCTTCTCATTCTATGACGCAAAGAGTAATTTGATATTTTGGAAATTTGTAAACCAAATATCGTAACCGAAATTGTTTCTACTCAAACGAAGTAGCAAAAGCAAGTAACATGAGGTAGCAAAAGCAAGTAGCATTAAGTAGCAAAAGCAAGTAGCATGAAGTAGCAAAAGCAAGTAGCATGAGGTAGCAAAAGCACGTAGCATGAGGTAGCAAAAGCAAGTAGCATGAAGTAGCTAAAGCAAGTATCATGAAGTAGCAAAAGCAAGTAGCATTAAGTAGCAAAAGCAAGTAGCATGAGGTAGCAAAAGCAAGTAGCATGAAGTAGCAAAAGCAAGTTGCATGAAGTAGCTAAAGCAAGTAGCATGAAGTAGCAAAAGCAAGTAGCATGAAGTGGCTAAAGCAAGTAGCATGAAGTAGCAAAAGCAAGTAGCATGAAGTAGCAAAAGCAAGTAGCATGAAGTAGCTAAAGCAAGTAGCATGAGGTAGCAAAAGCAAGTAGCATGAGGTAGCAAAAGCACGTAGCATGAAGTAACTAAAGCAAGTAGCATGAAGTAGCTAAAGCAAGTAGCATGAGGTAGCAAAAGCAAGTAGCATGAAGTAGCAAAAGCAAAAAGCATGCTAGCAAGAAATGCCTAGTGTGCCGCCAACTTTAGTTTAGTCAATGAACGAGTTTCATTTGTATAGTTTCATTTTCGTATTTCTTCGCTCATGTCCACAAATTTCATTTACTTTCGCTTCATTACGTGTGTCTCCATTTATACTCATGAACGAATTTCATAGATCTTCGTCTCATGACATATGTCTTCATTTGTATTCTTGAACGAATTTCATATATTTTCGTCTCATGTTTGTCTTCATCTTTACCCTTGAACGAATTTCATATACATTCGTCTCATTACGTATTTCTTCATCTGTAGTCGTGAACGAATTTCATATATTTTCGTCTCATTATGTGCGTCTTCATCTGTACTCTTGAAGGAGTTCCATATACTTTCGTCTCATGATGTATTTCTTCATATGTACTCGTGAACGAATTTCATATATTTCGTCCCATTATAAATGTCTTCATCTGTACTCGTGAACGAATTTCTTATATTTTCGTTTTATTATAAACATCCCAAAACCCGTTTTCTGTTTCGATAAGGACCCGAACGTCTCATGGGTTCGCAACTGAATTCCAATGCCTAATATGGAAATTGGTATTTTCAGTCCATTAGTGATAAGATCGTAGAGCGACACCAATACAAAAAAGTATTACAACCACAACGGTTATGCCACATGTACTAATTTCAGATAATCAGATCTGGTAAATACACAAAAACATAAGAACGGAGGAGACTGAAAGAGACCATAGGGCTTACACTATGGGTTTCGATCACATTGTTCCATAAATATTTAAAAAGTACTCTGGCTGAAAACAACTGTTTCGATTTAAGAAAGTTTCTGTAGAATCCGGTAGCTGGTGGGGGAATCCGGCCTTGTCAGAAAAAGGTGATATATTTCACACGTATCGACTTTTCGCCGTGCGCCGTCGACGACATGACGTCGTGCTCTCAAATAACCATGGGTGTCTAATGACACTTTCACACGTGGTCTTGATGTGTAATATAGACATCCATGCTTATTTGAGAGTACGACGTCGTGTTGTGGACGGCGCACGGCGAAAAGCCGATACGTTTGAAACGAGCCTAAGTCGACAGAAAATAGTTATGAAATGTTTTGACTAAATTTTAAAAAATCAGGTAAAAATAAATACTCGTAAATAGTAGTCAATTATTTTAGTAGAAAATGCTAAAGATGTAACTGAATTAAATGGAATATTTATGATTAATTCGAAATTCTAATCTATCTATAGAGTTCGTAGTGGACAAGTTTTTTTCAATGCTGTTATTGCGTCGTGTTCCATAATGTTTTGTTTTTAAAAATACAAATTCGTTCACTTTTGTACATTGCATAACGTCCTCCAACGAAGCATTTTGGACCTTATGCCAATACAAAAAGAAAGGTCTGTTATCGCCTTCATGGGAGCGTGCAAATGCGTTTAAGTAGACTTCAGATATTCCCCAACGAATTTACAGTGAAAATACCAAGCAACTGGTGCCAAGATGAACTTAAATTCCTTTCAGAAGACTTCGAATCTTCGAAAACTCTTAATAACATTCTGATTGCGTTTTCTGCGCGTTCTCTTCCAAGAACTGCGTCATTCAAGTCACAACCTTCGAATTTCAGAGTATAAGGATACATCAATGTTGACAGAATGTCGACATTATGCTCAATCCCATAGAACACATAACGTCGTTGTTTTTTCTTACACCAAAAAATTTTACTCAGCTGGATACTTGAAAACGAAAAAAAAATACATGAAAACGAAAAAAAAATACTTGAAAAGAAAACAAAACAAATACTTATTTTACACACATACACACAGCTACGCGATATAGCAATAGAAAATTAACTGTTAATTTTGTAAATTATAATAGATCAACGTAATATGCGATTTTCTTGGCGGAAATCAATAGCAAAAAAGTTGCTAAAACCTATTTACTAACGAATGAAATCGCGGCGGTTGAATGATACGCCATGTTTGCTTTGATAGATGTCGAGGTCGAAGCAATGAAAGGATGATAAATCAGTCTACTCTATCTTAACCTAACCTACCTAACCTAAACCTGCCTAACCTAACTAACCTACGTAACCTAACCAGTGTTTAGTAATTCGGTACCTCAAATTCTAAAGATCGTCCGGGTTGTCGTTGTCGTCACGGATGCTGACGGTCTGAATATTATTGTACCTCAGGCAATTAACAGGCGACGGCAGAACCCTGTGTTCTATCATAAAGTCCAAGGAAGCCCTATTGTCTTTGTAACAGCGCTTATTAACGTCACCTGGAGTTGGAGAACACCCGGTCCACAACGTGAAAGCCGTCGTCTGATAGTGACTGGATTGGCATGGCGTCCGTACCGTATCCTAGCGGCTTCGTTCGTTAGTAAATTTGCTTGTAGCAAGTTTTTTTTTTCGCCAAGAAAATCGCATATTACCTTCATGTATTATAATTTACAAAATTAATATTTAATTTTCTAATACTATATCGCGTAGGTGTGCACAATTAAAGTAATACCATAGTTTTTCATAACAATATATATACATATATATATTTGTGTGTGTGTGTGTGTGTGTGTGTGTGTGTGTGTGTGTGTGTGTGTGTGTGTGTGTGTGTGTGTGTGTGTGTGTGCAATGTAGTCATAGGAAAAGATTTAGTTCACCCGACTGCAGAGTTCTTGACAAAAGAACTCGACGGGAGGTAGAATAAATAAAGTTAATCACCAAAGGCTCTGTCTGAAAGTTGTATAAACTCAGGCATCTGGAAAGTTACGTTTTTTCTTCTTTTTTTCCCAAAATGCAAGAATGGTTCCCAGGAAATAAGAAATTAAGCTTTATTCCGGCCAGCAAATCGGTGGGTTTGTACGAAGAAGAGAAAAAACTAATATAAAGAAAAACGCGACACAACCAAAAAATTGCAAATTAAAATCTCTCATGCGTGGGCTCGGGTCTTGTTATATCTTCACGCTGCGGTGGCCGACTTTATACATTTGATGATGACCAACGCCAAGCGATTTTATTCAGATTAGGGGGTAGGGATATCTTAGTGACGCCATAAGTCGGGTTGTAGTTTTACCAGCGCTTCCATTTTTTTTTTTTTTTTTTTTTTTTTTTTTTCCCCAACCAGGCGAATAGCTTCCAGGTACTCCTTCGTGAGACTTACGAGCGGTACCAGCTCACTAATTTTGGGAAATTATGGAGCAGTCCAATTAGCAAGACTTGTTCTCCGGGGCACAAAAATTATTTTCCAGATGACTAACGCAAGATTCTGCAAAAAAAACATCTGTACAGCTGAGATATTTATTAGAATTTATTAACTTTGCAGAGGACGCAGAAGACTTCCGTTTCCAGCCTTCGCTCTTTGCTTGCCTTGAATCCACAAAGAGCTGGAGCTCGTAAACTTTGTACAAAAGGACCGACAGACCGACAGACCAACAGAAATTACCGTGGTGCTCATGAGCAACAGGTTGGGAACATCATCTTGAACATGAACAAAGTTCTTAAAGGTCTCAAGAATTATTCCTCTCAATCCCTCTCCTCTCTCTCTCTCTCTCTCTCTCTCTCTCTCTCTCTCTCTCTCTCTCTCTCTCTCTCTCTCTCTCTCTCTCTCTCTCTCTCTCTCTCTCTCTCTCTCTCTCTCTCTCTGCATTCTTACAAGCCGAGAGGTAATTTTTGGCAGGAAGCAGGCTGTTTTCTCTTTATATTAGTCGATATTTTTTACTTTAATATTTCTTTCTTATAGTTCACTAACTTTTATGGCTGCTTTATTAACTTGGATTTGAACTGTAAAAATGTATATACATACTTTCCAGGAAATTCGTTAACAAAAGTGGATAGCGAAAAGGATCTCGGCGTCATTATCAGTAACGATCTCAAATCATCTAAGCAGTGTATTTCAGCCCCTGAAAAAGCAAATAAGATTCTAGGACTCATTGCGCGATCTTTTGACTTCCAAAGTCCATCTCTCATTAACAAGCTATATAAATCGTTAGTGTGTCCACATTTGGAATATACTGTTTTACGTATGGTCACTGAATCTCATTAAAGACATTGACAGACTGGAAAAAGTACAATGGCGAGCCAGAAAACTGATTCCAAATATAAAAATTAAATCTTACGAAAATCGACTAAAACATATGAATCTTTTTTCCCTAAAAATGCGTAGACTCAGAGGTAACTTGATACAGACCTTTAAGATTCTAAAGGGGATTGAAAACATCAAAAGTGACAAAATTTTAATGAGAATCCGACAATAAATAGTGGTCTCAAACTGTCAGAAAATATATTCAAATTGGAAGTGGGTAGAAACAACTTCGCCAACCGTGTAGTTAATGAAGGGAATAAACTTCCTACAGAGGCAGTGCAATGTAGTTCAGTTCGAAGCTTTAAGATTCGTTTAGATAAACA
>NC_134795.1:20637568-20645068 GCF_046742065.1 Oratosquilla oratoria | reverse complement strand
TGGGCGCATTAAACATGTATATATATATATATATACATATATATATATATATATATATATATATATATATATATATATATATATATATAAATATATGTATATATATATATATATATATATATATATATATATATACATATATGTATATATATATACACCTACACACACATATCTGGAAAGGGGATGGGATTTCTCTTCTTTTCCCTCTGTATTAGAATTGTAAATTGATGCCTGCATCGAAATTCTTTTGCGAAGGAAAGTTGAAAATATTTTTATGAACAATATTCTTCACAGATGAAAAAGAAGTAAATATTTTTCCCCATTCCTCAATCAACTCTTTCAGTATAGGCCCGGCCATTAATTGAATAAAGTGGATGAACAATCGATAGAAGGAACTCTGTAAGGAATTTTTCGTCCTCACTCTATTTCCTAACTGTTTGAATAGTATGTGGAGTGTCTGCGCCTGACGATGAAGTCGCAAACAACGAACGTTGTAAACCTACGCGATCTCAGAATACCTGGGAGCTGTTTACCTATAAACCAAGTCAAAAGGCACCCAGTCCCACCTATTTCTCTTCCAATCACTTCACCGCCATCCATCACCCTTTCCTCCTTCTTATCTTAGCTCCTAGTGGATGACAGGTTACCCCTGTATCCTCCCACTATTCTGGATCAGAAGTAATGCAGCAAGACATTAGCTAACCTAATCTAACCTAATCTAACTTTACCTAATCTAACCTAACCTTAATCAAATGATAGTCACCGTTGCGACAATTTATATTAACAAGCTCATTTCTGGGGTTGCTAATATGTAGTTATTGTCCCTCATGCAATATTGATGTATTGCTGTTGCAGATGAACGTATGCTATAAAATGATCGTATCAGGGCCCTTGAAAATACCTTACCGTAACGATGTATTTAACTGAAACAGCTTTGACCCTTTGATTATGAGGTCCTGCCCTTTGTCAAGTGGAATTACCTGCCCTTGGACACACTATAATTACTATAGTGAGTCATCGCAGTGATGGAATTAACGTAATCAGAATTTGCTCTACACGCATTTCTCCTCCTACTGCTCCTCCTCCTCCTAACCTCCTCCTCCTTCGCGTTTTCCTCCTCCTCTTCCTTCTCCTCTTCCTCCTCCTCTTCCTCCTCCTCTTCCTCCTCCTCTTCCTCCTCCTCTTTCTCCTCTTCCTCCTCTTCCTACTCTTCGTCCTCCTACTTCTACTACTCCTTTTTCTTCTCCATCCTCCACAGTCCCCTTGTCCTCCTCTTCCTCTTCCTCCTCCTTAATTCTCCTCCTCCTACTCCTCTTCCTCCTCCTCCTTCCCCTCCTCCTCCTCCTTTTCCTTCTACTCATTTTTCTTCTTCTCCCTCTTACACCGTCCCCTTCTCTTCCTCTTCCTCGTCCTCCTCCTCATCATCATTTTTCTCACCATACTCCTCATCTTTATTTTTCCTCACTATATTCCTCTTCCTCTTTTCAATATTCCTCATCTCCACCTACTTTTTTTGCACCCCCAATCTTCTTCCTCTTCCCCATCCTTTCCCTCCTCTTAACTTTCTCCTTCTTTTATCTATTCTTCCTCTCCATTCTTTCCTTTTTATGAAGACCCTGATCAGTATCTCCGCAGACTCTTCTGTCAAGCTTCACGAGTCTTTTTGTTCCTTCAACGCAAACAGAATCTCGGGCGATATATGCCGGGAAGGGCGATGCAAGGACTTCCACTTTGATATGCTTGTCCTTCGTCATCTCAAAAAACCCTGACAGATCGTTATTCTTTGGTAATAACGGTCTTTTGGGCTGATGACCTCAGGGAGAAAGAGACTCACTCCTGGATAGAGTCTGGTCCGCATCAGTGCATCTCGCTCCTCTCCATACTCTCGTTCTTCAAACTCCACTTCAACCTCCACGGTCCTCCTCCATTAGTACCTGACCGTCTACCTCCTCCTTCATCTCCTCCTCTTCCTCATCCTCATCCTCCTCTTCCTCCTCCTCCTCTTCCTTCTCCTCCTGATCTCCTTCTCCTATTCCTCCTTCTCATCCTTCTTCTCTTCTCTCTTTTTCTACTCCTTCTCCTCTTCCTCCTCTTCCTCCTCTTCCTCTTCCTCCTCCTCATCTTCCTCCTCCTCCTCATCTTCCTCTTCCTCTTCTTCCTCCTCTTCCTCCTTCGCTCGGTCTTCTTCTACTCTCTTCCACTCGTCCTCCACACAATTTTCATTTAATACTCATTTACCTCCTCTTCTCCCTCTCCTCCTCCTCCTCCTCCTCCTCCTCCCCCTCTCTTCTCCCTCCTCCATGCAGAATCTGCAAAGCATCTAAGTATAGGTTTCTCATGTTCTCATGTCCTCCTTTTCCCTCCTCCTCCTCTTCTTCCTCCTCCTCCTCTTCCTCCTCCTCCATGCAGTTTCAACACAGCCCCCAAATATCTGCTTTCTCACGCCCTCCTTCTCCCTCGTCCACCATCTTCTCCTCCTCTTTTTTTTCTCCTCCTCTTCCTCTTCCTTCTCTTCCTCTTCCTTATCTCCTCCTCATCCTCATCCTCATCCTCTTCCCCTTCTTCCTTTCATTTCCTCCGTTTCCTCCATCATTCTCCTCCATTGCATCTCTCTCTTATTCTTTTTTTATTTATTTATTTATTTATTTATTTTGTTTTTGTTTTTCTATCCCCACTTTTCTTTTCCAATTCTATTTCCTCCCCGTCTTCTCTTCCCTCCTCCTCTTTCCTTTCATTCCATATTTCTCTTTTCTATTCCCTCTTTTCGTTTCCTATTTACTTCTTCCCCCTGACCCTCCTCTCTCTTTCTCTCTCTCTCTCTCTCTCTCTCTCTCTCTCTCTCTCTCTCTCTCTCTCTCTCTCTCTCTCTCTCTCTCTCTCTCTCTCTCTCTCTCTCTCTCTCTCTCTCTTCCCTTTCATATGTTCAGCTCCTTTCTTCTTCCCCTGTTGCCTCCTCTCCCTTTATTATCTTGCTCCTCCTCCTCCTCCTCCTCTTCCTCCTCCTCTTCCTCCTCCTCTTCCTCCTCCTCCCCCCTGTCTTCTCTTCTTCCTCTGCTCCCTCTCCCTCTGCATCTTTCCACTCTCTTACTTTGTCATTATGCCTTTGTTTATTTTCGGTTGTCCCCTATTCTCTCGCCTTTGCATATTCCCCTTTCCTGCACATCTCATCCACACTCACACTTGTCCTCTCTTTCACACTTTTGCTCACACTCACACCCGTGATTGCAGTCACCCTCAGCTACATTCTCGTCCTTGACTCACCCTTCCCTCTCACCCTTACCCTCACCCTGATATTTACCTTTGAGTTCACCCTTAGCGTCACCTTCGTTTCCAACCACACCCTTACATTCGGCATCACCCACTCGCCCTCAATCTCACCCTATTCCCTAAACCTTCATTCACCTCCTTCCTCTTCCTCACCCTTACACCTTTGCCATCTCCCTCCCCCCAACCTCCATCTGACCTTCACCCTAATTATCACCTTCCCGTTCATGCTCAAACTCGATTACCCTAACTCACCCTAATCTTCCCGTCGCCTTCCCTAGCCTCACCCTGATTCCCTCCTCACCCTTATCCTCATCGTCATTTTCAATTTGACCTTCATTCTCCCTTCACCTTCCTCACCCTGACTTACATCATCACTCTCACCCTTGGTCGTACACCCTTATATCCCTCATCACACTTCCAAAACCTACACCAAGAACTTAACCAACACACGTGGTCTTAACCAACGTCTATGACCTTAAGTAACACTGTTGACTTTAATCAACATCTCCGACCTTAACGATCACCTATAACCTTAGGCAACACCCTTGGCTTTCACCAACACCTATGACCTTAAGCAACACACTTGACTTTAACGATTACTCTTATACTTAACCAACACGTATGACCTTAAGTAACGCCCTTGACCTTAACCAACACTCTTGGCTTTAACTAACACCTATGACCTTATGCAACACCCATGACCTTCACGAACACCTATGACCTTAAGAAACACCCTATACCTTAACAAACACCCCTGAACTTAACCAACACCTGTGACCCAAAGAAACAACCTTGACCTTAACAAACACCTTTGGCCTTAACCAATATATATGATCTAGCAACATTCATGACCTTAACTAACACCTATTACCTTAAGGAACACCCTTGACCTGAATTAAAACCCAACAACTATGGCAAACGACACCTATGACTTCAACTAACACCCTTAACCTTAGCCAGAACATTTGACCTTAACCAATACCAACGTTCATGACCTTAACCAAAACCCATGCCCTTAATCAACACTCTTGACCTTATCAAACACCTCTTACCTTAAGCAACACGTTTGGCGTAAAGAAACGCCCAGTGACCTTAATTAACACCTTTGACCTTAAGAAACACATATGACCTTAACCAATACCTTTGACGTAAACAAACGTCTATGATCTTAATAAAAAAAATGACTTTAGTCAACTCCCTTGACCTCAAGGAACACCTCTGAAGTTAACTAACACCTTTGACGTAAACAAACACCTATTACCTAAACCAACATCCTTGATCTTAACATATACATTTGACCTTAACCTTTACCTTTGACCTTAAGGAACATCTCTAAAGTTAACTAACACCTTTGACGTAAAACAACACCTATTACCTAAAGCAACACCCTTGACCTTAACCTATACCTTTGACCTTAACCTATACTTTTGACCGTAACCTATACCTTTGACCTTAACCTATACCTTTGACCTTAATCTATACATTTAACCTTAACATATACCTTTGACCTTAACCTATACCTTTTACCTTAACCTATACATTTAACCTTAACCTATACCTTTGACCATAAACTATACATTCGACCTTAACCTATATATTTGACCTTAACCTATACCTATGACCTTAACCTATACCTTTGACCTTAATCTATACCTTTGACCTTAACCTATACCTTTGACCTTAACCTATACCTTTGACCTTAACCTATACCTTTGACCTTAACCTATACCTTTGACCTTAACCAAATCCCATGACCTTAACCTATACCTTTGACCTTAACCAAATCCCATGACCTTAACCAAGGCCCACTCAGTCCCCCTTTCCGTTAGTTTCTCCCTCTTCTCTTCTTGTTTCCTCCTTTTCTCTTCGCAACTTTGAGTCTGATCTCAATTTCTGTTGACCTATTCCTCGTCTTTCTTTTCAACTTTATCTCTCTCCCGCTCTCCTGTTCCTCCTCCTCCTCCTCCTCCTTCTCCTCCTCCTTCTTCTTCTCCTCCTCTTCCTCCTCCTCTTCCTTCACCTCCTCTTCCTATTCCTTCTCCTCCTCCTCCTTCTCTTCCATCTCATTTTTCTTCTCCTCCTCCTCCTCCTTCTCTTCCTTCTCCTCCTCCTCCTCCTCCTCCTCCTCCTCCTTCTCTTCCTTCACCTCCTCCTCCCTTCCTCCCTCTCTTCCTTCTCCTCCTCCTCCTCCTCCTCCTCCTCCTCCTCTTCTTTCTCATCCTCCTCCTCCTTCGCCTCCTTTTCTTCCTCCTCCTTCGCCTCCTCCTCCTCCTCCTCGCCTCCTCCTCCTCCTCCATCTCTTCCTTCTCCTCCTTGTCCTCCTCCTCCTCCTCCTCCTCCTTCTCCTCGTTCTCCTCCTCCCCTCCTTCTCTTCCTCCTCCTCGCCTCCTTCACTTCCTCTTTCTCCTCCCCTTTCTCTTCCTTCTCTTCTTCTTCCTCTTCCTCCTTTTCCTCCTCCTCCTCCTCGTCCCTTTGCTCTCTTAATCCTCCTTCCTTCCTTCCTTCCTTCCTCCCTTTCATTCCCCCTTTGGTCCCATTTTTCTCCCAGCCCCCGTTTTCTGTTCGAAATCCGGGCTTCGTTTTCTGTTGCAAATCTAAATATCTTCTTTAAGACTGAGAGCCGGACGGACTGAAACAATCCAACATCTTCCGTATTTGTGTGCGTACAACTCGGGTTGTGCTCTCTCTCTCTCTCTCTCTCTCTCTCTCTCTCTCTCTCTCTCTCTCTCTCTTTCTTCTATCTCTCTCTCTCTCTCTCTTTCTCTTTCTCTCTCTTTCTCTCTCTCTCTCTCTCTCTCTCTCTCTCTCTCTCTCTCTCTCTCTCTCTCTCTCTCTCAAGTTTTATAAAACACGTAGATCGTTTCTATCGATGCCTGTGTCTGTTGTTAAGCGGTGAAAATGTCCAGGCTTTTATGTATTGCTGTTTCGGTTTTTGCCTTCTTCTTTATGTTTCCACCAGGAGGACCTAAGCTACGACTGAGGTCGCTTTCTTGACACTGACGCACGGCCCGATTCTGTTCTTATCAATCTTCTGGTCTGTTTTTAATCTTAATCACAGAATATTCTCGTCGATGAATTTTCGAACTTTACCTCGGTAAACTCACAGATTAGAACATAATCAAGAACTCCTGCTGATGTGCAGATTTGTATCACATTTCGGAGTACGTGTTTTCTTCAACCTCACTGTTTATTTCATCAGTATTTTTCGTTGGTCTATTCCGCTTCTTTCTACCCCTCCTAGTATTCATATTTATTTTGAATTGTTTTTCCTTTCTTTTCAACAATTTCAACGTTCATACTTTCTCTTAAGATGTCTGTCTATCTGTCTATCTATCTATTTATCTATCTGTTTGTCTGTCTATCTACCAATGTGAAAGTGAAGGTGTTCAGACCTGAGGGTACGCTGCAGGACCTCCTGGCTATCCTCTGTGGAATGGTACAGCCTCTGGTTACTTCACCACGGTGACCTCATCCAGTTTAGTAAGATTATTTGGTTTGTGCAGTGATTGTAGAAGGAGTCTGAGACGAGTGCCGAATATCTGCCGACAGTGACATTTTGGAACTGGTACACTGCCCCTCTAATACCGACCGTTGCGGAGAGGTTGAGAGGGAATGAAACCGCGACTCGAATAATTTCTCCCCACTTCCCGGAGATCGAACCCGGTCCGTTTTACGAGGTGTGTGTGTGATTCACCTTGGTCTTTGGATCACGTGTTGGACTCGTGATCGACAGCTATTTCCCTCCCGAGAGAGAGCTCAGAGCTCGTATGACCGATCTATGGGTAATGCTATGACCTTACACACACACACACACACACACAACTCCCCGCCCACGAGAGTTGGAGTAACGACTCGAAGCGCAGCGATACTGAAATAATTTCAGCCCTGGGCAGGATTCGAACCAGGTACCGCCGGCACCGCCGTACTGACAGTCTGGGACTCTACCAACCGCGCCATCGAGTCGTATATATGTGTGGGGTGGGGGGGCTGTAGAGGGATCTTTCTTCACACCGAAGTTGAAAATATACAGAGCAGAGACACTCGCCACCCTTCTCTAAGCTCACCAAACCTGGACTGTCTACAGCAGCGGTTCTCAACCTTTTCCCTTATGTATCCCGTTCTTATGGGTTGCTGTCCTTTATCCTCCTAGAAATCCCGTCACTAGTGGATAGAACCCTAGTGCATCCACTAGTTATCACTAGTTTTTTATTAGTGGTCCTATTTGTGAACCAC
>NC_134795.1:20627568-20632568 GCF_046742065.1 Oratosquilla oratoria | reverse complement strand
ACACACACACACACACACACACACACACACATACACACACACACACACACACTGCGCTGCGAGTCGTTACTCCAACTCCCGTGGGTGGTGAGTTGGGTGTGTGTGTGCGTGTTAGGTCACAGCATTACCCATAGATCGGTCATATATAGGTCTGAGCTCTCTTCCGGGAGGGAAATAGCTGTCAATCACGAATCCAACACGTGATCCAAGACCATGGTGAATCACACACACACACACACACACACAAGTATTGCCAACATCTAATTTGAATCTAGATATAATAATTGGAGAGCAAGAGACAGTTTCCCATTAGCGTTTACCCTTCCGTGTATACAACAGCTACAATTAGGTACATACAAGTATATCCAGACACAGCATATACATACAGTTAAACCTGACAGCATGAGTCCTGAGCTCTCATCCGGTTGAGTAGTACCTACCAGTAACGAGCCTAACACGTAATCAAAGACTGTTGAATCACACATGCACGCACGCACACACACACACACACACACACACACACACACACACACACACACACACACACACACACACACACACACACACACACACACACTGATCAGACAATAAGATCTTTAAATCTACATCCGGAAGGATTGTAGCTGCTGGTCACAAACCTAGCACGTGATCTATGACTACGGTGAATTACACATGCACACAAACACACACATACACACACACACACACACTCACACATGCGGACATACACACACACACATGCGCACATACACACACTAACACACACACACACACACACACACACACACACACACACACACACACACACACACACACACGTGTTGCTGACATGGTGGACTCCAAATCTATTCAGTCTGTCAACATTTATTTAGTCATGTTGCCCCTGTTCTTTCGTGCAGAAGACCCGCGGCCCTCAGGACACCGGTCACGATCACCGTGTCACCCTATAGATCATTCACTGTAGACATTTTGTGTTGTCTTTGTATATAGGGGAAGTAGGGAGTATAGAAACGTTAGTGAAAGCAAATGCACCAAAATTACGAATGTCCTTACAAAAGAGAAGGTTTATGCAGTTTAATAGTTTAAATGAAAACCAGCTAAGAGAATAAGCGGGCTTTAAAGCGGATGTTTGACTATAGACCACTTGCAGACAATGAATTATCTATTCGAGAGAACGAAAAAATTCAGTAAACCTCTTTTTGATTTTTGTAGATGAAAAGGGCTTTGACTCGACATAACAACTTGAAATACTAAACTCACAACACAGGCAGGGTAAAGCAAACACTTTTATGCGAAAATTACTGCCGTAATTCGACGACATAAAAATACAGAAGAGATAAAGATCAAGAAAAGAGTATGGCGAAGGAATTCAATTTCATCCAAGCTTTTTGCAGTTTGCCTGGAAGACATTTTAAGTGGATTAGGTTCAGAGGTGAAAGACCTAAAGATTAAGGAAGATTTTTTGAATAATTTGAGATTTGTAGATGACACTATTATTTCGGGAAGAGCAAAATATTTGCAAAATATGTTAAATGACCTGAAAAAAGAAAGTCCCAAAGTAGGTTTGAAGATGAATCAAAGTAAAACTAAAGTAATGTTCATCTCGAGGGTTCAAAGTAAAGCAGTTATCGTATGATGGCAGTCTTGAAGAAGTTGAGGAATATAATAAAATAGGTCAGAGGATGAAACTAACTAAAGATCATGAGAGGAAAGTAAAGAGGAGTATCACAATTGGTTGGAAAAAGTTTGGTAAATATTAAAACATTATGAGAGTCTCTTTACCGGTATGTTTGAAACTCAAAGTTTACAATCAATGTATAATGCCAGCTATAACCTGCGGATGTGAGGCTTAGAAATTGACGAGGGTAATAAAGATAAAAGTGAGAAATGCTCAAAGGAAACTGGAGAGATCAATGCTGGGAATAACGCTGAAAGACAGGAAGAGGGGAGGTTGGGGGAGAGAGCAGAACGGAGTGAGATATAGTGGGGGAGATAAATGAGAGGAAATAGGATTGGGCACGGAAGTTAGTTCTAAAGAATGATGCCCGATAAGGTTTGTGCGAGATAGGAAGCGTAGAAGAAGGAGACCAGACACAATGTGATAGATGGGATAGAGAAGTTTGCAAGGGTGACGTGGCAGAGGTTGGTGGAGTCGTGCGGGTCATGGAATGGTATGAGAAAGACATTTGTTCAGTAGTGAACACCGAAATGGATAATTGATTGATTGACTGAATTGTTATGACTTTTTTTTTTTATTAAAGCTTCTGACTTTTTTTTTTTTTTTTTTTACATTTGACGAGGATATAATTTCTCTCGTTATCTGAAGTCTTATGTTATTACAACAGCATTATCGTTTTCGTAACGTATCGTTAATGTCAGTACACTATCCCTTTCACTGTTAAGACTTCCATCAAACTGAAGAAAATCAGGCATGGGTTGAGGTCTCGAACGGGTGTCATGACGTGTTCAGTTCCCAGAAATGTCCTACCCTCCCTCACTCACTCACTCACTCACTCACTCACTCACTCATCGCCACCTCACCCACTCACTCACTCACCCACTCGCTACCTCACTCACTCACTTACTCGCTACCTCACTCACTCATTCATTCCCTTCTTCCTTCACTCACTCGCTACCTCCCTCACTCATTCACTCACTCACTCACTCACTCACTTCCTCACTTCCTCACTTTCTCATTCACTCCCTCCCTCACCCCCCCTCACGTCCTCCCTCGATCCCTCAAAACCTTCCTCACAACCTCTCTCCCACCCTCCCTCCATCTCTTCCTTCCTTCCTTCCTCCTTCCCCCCCTCACCCCCTCACTCATTCACTCGCTATCCCCCTCACCCACTCCCTCACTCACTCCTTCACTCTCTCCTTCCCTCCTTCCTTCTCACTTCTTCCCTCCCTCAGTCACCCACTTCCTCCCTCTTTCCTTCCTCCCCTCACTTCCTCCCTCCCCCATCCCCCGTCACTTCCTCCCCCTCCTCACTCCCTTCTTTCTTCCCTCCCTCACGCACTTACTTCCTAACTCTCCCCCTCCCTCCCTCCCTCCCTCCCTCCCTCTCCTTTCTTCCTTCCCTTTCTCCTTCACTCCCTCTCTCACTCTCTCCCCTCCCTCCCTCCCTCATTCCCTCCTTCCCTCTCCCTCCCTAGCTGCCTCCCGATGTTCTGCTCCCGTCTTCAATCTTGTTTTATGCCTTTTTGGTTGTCTTAGATGTCGAAGGCCGCTTTTCCAGTTCTGCCGAAGTCTCCGTTGTCTCCGTAGTCATCTTTGACCACTCCATGTCTTCCATGATTTTTTCTTTCTTTTTTCTCAATTCTGTTGAAGGTGATGCTATATCCTGCACTGATAATTTTCTTGCATATAGATTCTGATAGTTTCTGATTTCTGTAGAACTAGTTCGTCGGCGGTTGTAATCGGCCATTAATGAGAACTAAAGAAACTTTCTGCAAGAAAATTGTTCTCACCTTCTCACCCATCTCCTGTTAGGCCGTTAGACCTGTCGTGACCACCCTCCTCCAGTTCTCTCGATCAAGGAATTTCCGAGGCTGGTTTTGAGATTCTCGACCAGCGGCTATTTTTACGGCAGCGCCTGTCTTCCCAACCCTCCTCCTTTATCCGGGCTTGGGACCGGCATGCCAAGTGGCGAACCAGCTCCACAAGGCGGAGTTAAGAAAATTGTTAATGCGGAAAATAGCATCACCTTCAACAAAATACGTCTGTTATAAAACTTACTCCCTGTCTACAATTTATCAATGTTTTTATTTATCTACTTATCTATTTTGTGTTCAAACAAAAATCTTCTTCTAAAGGCTTCACATTTTTCTAGTAATATTCTTGTAATATTCTAATATAGTTTTATAATAATATAAAGTAATATTCTATTAATTTTCTTAAACTAACGCATTTTTGTTTTACCGTTTAAGTGTGCCAAAGTTTTATCTATTTTGTGTTCAAACAAAAATCTTCTTCTAAAGGCTTCACATTTTTCTAGTAATATTCTTGTAATATTCTAATATAGTTTTATAATAATATAAAGTAATATTCTATTAATTTTCTTAAACTAACGCATTTTTGTTTTACCGTTTAAGTGTGCCAAAGCTTTAAGTGTGCCAATGCTGTGTGCAAAAACTTTAAGTGTTCTCAAACTTTGAGACTGCCCAAGCTTTAAGTGTATCATAGCTTTAAGTGTGCCAAAGCTTTAAGTGTGCCAAAGCTTTAAGTGTGCCACAGCTTTAAGTCTGCCAAAATTTTAAGCGCGCCACTCCTTGAAGTACACGAAAGCTTTAAGTGAGCCAAAGCATAGGTAAGCTTTGGACGTATTATGAATTCATCTAACGTGTTGAAAAATTTATTATAAGATTTGAAGATCAAATGAGAGTTTACATAAATATATAATTGTTTATATACTTATGCATTTATTAATGTTTTACATAATCATATATTTAATCATATGATTATTCATTTCTTCATTCATATGCTTATTAGCTTATTTACTTAATATGTTTACATTTCTATCTATATTTGTGTCTATTTATTTGCTTATTCATTTAGTTCGTCACCTGTTTATTTTCTATTTTATTTATCGATTTATTTATCTATTATTCATTCTATTTTCTCATTTTGTTTTATTTCATTTTATGTTATTTCTTATTTTATTTATTAATTTTTATTTATTCATTTATTTATTTGTTTATTTATTTGTTTATTATTTCTTTCTTTCAGAACTGTCCATCGTAATTACAAGATTACACGATTTTCTTCAACATTACTTTCTTCCTTTTTTCATCCATCATCTATCTCTCAATTTAGTTTTTCTTTGCCAGAGAACCGCGGCCCCCAGGAAACCGTCCACAGTCACTAATTCAGCCCCATAAACACGTTATCACACTGGGCTATTTTTCCTCCGACTGTTGGAGCAGATATGCAGCCTGAAGCTTTCAGGAAGGAATCTGAAATGATGAAGGAAAATTATTTTTATTCAGCATATCAGATT
>NC_134795.1:20622568-20625068 GCF_046742065.1 Oratosquilla oratoria | reverse complement strand
AAAAAATCATCTTCTCACGAAGAATTGTCTTTGGACTTACCGTTAAGAACCCCGACAAAAGTTCCTTGATACCTTCCTTGTGCTTCATTCTGTACTAAAGATGGTTATCAAACAGACCCACCTATTTTTCTGCTTCTCGTTTTCTGAAGATTTATCCCAATAGAATTTTAACCATTTGGGTTGGACATAGATTTAGATCTTCAAATAACCATTTATGCTCTATTTATCTTCTACCTGACATGAAAAGCTATAGAAGGCTTTCGCTTCTAGAGTTGCATGATGGGACACATATGGACTGAATTTGAAAGATTTCATCGTTTGACAGAAGCTCTTTTGTCACTGACCTGGGTGGTGAACTTCTTCAGTTTTCCATTTTGAAAGACGAAACGCAGTTTTGCATACCCAATCCGTGTTACCGTGTTACTGATCCAATATTCAAGTCTCCTAACCCCTGATAATTAATTCCCCTTATTTTGTAAAGTTTTGATCTCTACTCTAAATGTCATTATTGTCATTTGTGGTCTTACGTCAATACGGTTCTTGAGTTGCCTTCACCATATGTTGATGCTCTTGTATAGAGGGCCTTGGAAAAGTAATCCAATTACTCTTTATTTAATATTTGTTGCCTCCAAACCCGGGTATGCTTAGAGTGGACTAAATTAGACATGGACTCATCCCTTCCATACTCATTTTTAAACCCTCCTCCCCCAAAAAAGTTAATTTCAATTACCCATTTATCATTTTTGTTCTACATACTTTTACTCTTTTACTTACTTTCACATACATGCTTTTACATAATTGTTTATTTCTCTCTTTAATCATATATTCATTTGTTTATTTACTTTACTGATATACTTATTTCACTAGACTCACAATCCGTGCGCTGGAAGGGCAAAGCCCTGTCAGTTGCACCAAACCGCTGTCGGTTTGTTTTTGATACTTGTTTGTGTGTTCATATTGGTATTTATTGATTTATTTGTATATATTAATCTGCTGACCTATTAATTGTTGTGTCATCAAAAATTGGGATACAGTTTGCAGTTTTCCACGGTGCCCCCTTCCAACTGCGGAGAAATATCAATTTTTGGACGCAACCCGGTGAGATTCTTACACCAAGAGGAAAAATCACGCCATTGCTTCTTGCGCCATCCGCCATGACTTCTGGCATTTTGCCAACAAGCTCTCCAGCAATATTACTTCCTCGACGATATTTACTCTCGTTTGCTCTCGGGCCAATATTGGTGTCCCTCTTTTCGTAAAAAAGCTGAACTCTTTGCCCAAACTTTCGTTCAAAAATTACCCTTGGATGGTTTCTTTCTTCTTCAGCTTTCCCTGACTTACTTGCGCATTCAGACTAAATAACTTCTGAGGAGAGTTTTTATTTCTTCTTTATTATTTCGCTCTCTCCGAGTGACTGTGATCCTGACAGAGTCTTACGCTATCCCCATCAACTTTAAGAATATAAGAATGGAGGGGATTGAAAGACCATAAGGCCTACATTACACCATGTCCCCTACCACCTGTCGTCCCTGTTCATGAAAGTATCTAATCTTCTCTTAAAAATTTGTTTCAGCGCGCTTTACATGGTTACTAAGTCTGTTCCATTTGTTAACCACACTGTTGATAAACAGTTCTTGCCTATTGTCCAATTTCAATACATTGCAACGAGTCCAACATTGCTGTCTTAATATGATGACCTTGCCTGCATCTCCCTTGCTACAGCTCTTTTATTAACCGTACAGTCAGACTGTTCCCACTTCGATTTTGAATATGCTTGTGCCACATTCATCCCGTTCCGAATAAAATTTGCTGTTCTCAACACCTTAATTAAAGTGTTATAGTTTTCACATGTTAAACTATATATTTCTCTCCATTGAAGAATATTTTGAACACTCCAGTCCCTCCTATAATACTGGTTAACGAGGAATTTGTACCAAGGAAAACTATAGCTGTATCTTATATGTTTTTGCATGCAGAACCCAAAAATAATGCCTAATTTTTTCCATCACCCACAGTTTTTGTGTTCCATTGTATGTTACGTTACGTGTGTTACGTGGGATAAATTTCAGTCAAGCTGTTGGCAACACTGAGTTTGGCAACACTGCGTGAGATTGTTATGCACTTTCAGCCACTCTGTTCTGCAAGTGAACCACATATATTGAGTCAGAGAGATTTGAATGATCTTGTGCGGAATTTAATCTTGTCAAAAAGGGAACCTGAACTTGCCTCCAGGTTAAAGGGCTGGAATTTTCTCCAGAAAGAATCCAAAGTTAGACTTTATCCTAAGCGACATCGTTATTTTGAACAGTTTTTCTCACTTGATGATGGTGTGATGTTTTGCAATGATACATATTCTGATATGGAGGAACTTAACCATGAATATGAGAGGAATGAATAGCGCTTGGTTATTGACTCTTCAAAAGTGAACCTGAAATTCTTTTTGCTCGACAATGGAAATAAATTTCCTTCTGTTCCTCTAGCCCATGCAGCTAACGTGAAG
>NC_134795.1:20605068-20615068 GCF_046742065.1 Oratosquilla oratoria | reverse complement strand
TATTCTATTATTATCTAATATCTTTTTATTCTATTTCATTTTATTATTCTGTAAGCGCCGGCTTCGCCTCCATGGCTTCACCATGGGCGCTTGAACTGCGGCGCTGCTCGCTTCGCAAGCGGCCAATAAATCGTCTCCGTTGCCGTGATGTCAGCGTTCTCGGCCAATCAGTCGTCTCCGTTGTCGTGACGTCACCACTCTCGGCCAATCAGTTGTCCCCGTTGCTGTGACGTCACCACTCTCTCAGCCAATCAGGTTCTCGTGGACTGTTACCAAATCACCGTCACCGGCTAGATCATTTTGCCAAAAACAGACATGTTAATTTTTTATTTATCTATTAATTAACATTTCATTTGATTTTATTCCATTCCTTCATTTATTTCATTTATGTAATTATCTATTTATTCATTTATTTATTTATTTATCTATTTATTTATTTATTTATTTTCAATATTAGATTGATCGTTAGGAGATAAACAGCACATATAGGGAGCATATATGAAACCGTTCACACACAACCGCGCAGTTTTTCCTCGACTATGCGGTACCGACGCGGTTTCCGCGCGGTTAAAACCGCGAAAAATTTTACAGTCGCCCGGGCCCTGGACGTCCGGATACAAAGAGCAAAGATGGCTCTTCGAAGAAACATTTCAACTTTATTATTTTTTGTGATGCCCTTAACCTTAGTCCTTCCAGGGCTCCTTTAACCTCAATGAAGGCTCCCTTTAACCTGAATGAAAGCTCCCTTTAACCTGAATGAAGGCTCCCTTTAACCTGAATGAAAGCTCCCTTTAACCTGAATGAAAGCTCCTTTAACCTGAATGAAGGCTCCCTTTAACCTTAATGAAGGCTCCCTTTAACCTGAATGAAGGCTCCCTTTAACCTGAATGAAACCTCCCTTTAACCTGAATGAAGGCTCCCTTTAACCTGAATGAACCTCCCATCAACCTGAATGAAGGCTCCCTTTAACCTGAATGAAAGCTCCCTTTAACCTGAATGAAGCTCCCTTTAACCTGAATGAAAGCTCCCTTTAACCTGAATGAAGGCTCCCTTTAACCTAAATGAAACTCCTTAGGTAAATGAAAACTCCCTTTAACTTGAATGAAGCCTCCTAGCGTAAGCTCCTCACGTGGTTAGCATTAGTCGTCAGTGAAGGCTAAAGGGGTTATCACACTGGGCTTTTTGTCCTCCGACCTCCGATTCATCGGCGGTAACGCCCACTTCCAGAAGTCGTTCTAATATGAAGTCACTATGTCAAAATGTTTCGTTTTATCAACAAAAACACGAAGAATGTCATTAAATGTACGGAACTGCCTAGTGTAGGCCTTATGGTCTCTTGCAGTCTCCTTTATTCTTATGTTCTTATGTGCTGGAGGAATTTCCTTTTCCTCCGACATATCAGATTCCTCTCCGAAAGCTTCGGGCTCCAGATCGGCTCCAAAAGTCGAAGGGAAATTAGCCCAATGTGATAACGCCTCTTTGGCTGCTGCGGGGAGTTTTCCTTCATATGAATAAAGGAGGAAGTCGTAAAATGGATTACAAAGGTGAAGTAAAAAGGTCACCTCGAGAACACCAAGACACAAAGGAGGACAGTTGAAAAGGTCACCTCGAGGACACCAAAACATAAACGAGGACAATTAAAAGGGTGACTTCGAGGACACCGAGACACAAAGGAGGACAGTAGAAGGTCATCTCGAGGACACCAAGACACGAAGAACAGTAAAAAGGTCACCTCGAGGACACCAAGACACAAAGGAGGAGAGTAAAAAGGTCACCTCGAGAACACCAAGACACAAAGGAGGACAGTTAAAAAGGTCACCTCGAGGACACCAAGACACAAAGGAGGACAATAGAAAGGTCACCTCGAGAACACCAAGACACAAAGTAGAACAGTAAAAAGGTCACCTCGAGGACACCAAGACACAAAGTAGGACAGTAAAAACGTCACCTCGAGGACACCGAGACACAAAGGAGGACAGTAAAAAGGTCACCTCGAGGACACCGAGATACCAAGGAGGACAGTAAAAAAGTCACCTCGAGGACACCAAGACACAAAGTAGGACAGTAAAAACGTCACCTCGAGGACACCGAGACGCAAAGGAGGACAGTAAAAAGGTCACTTCGAGGACGCCGAGATGCCAAGGAGAACAGTAAAAAGGTCACCTCGAGGACACCGAGACACCAAGGAGGACAGTAAAAAGGTCACCTCGAGGGCACCGAGACGCAAAGAAGGACAATAAAAATGTCACCTCGAGGACACCGAAACACAAAGAAGGACAAAGGCCAACAGACAAAGCTGAAGACATGAAGAGGAAGAGGAAGACAAAAGACTACAAGGAGGTGCCAGACGAGGAAGAAAGGAAATAGGAAGAGACTGACATCAAGCTCGAGACGAAAGAGAAAATACATCAACGACTAATTAACTTAAAATCAAAAGAAATGTAATTGAGAGAGTTATTGGTAGCAACAGCGTGAATAATGGATTAACGACAAAAGCGATAATGATAATGGAATACTTGGAGTCATAATTATTTTGATAAAAGAAAATAGAAACAAAATAACAAAATAAAAGATTTTGTATCAGCAAAGTCGATTGGAACCTCATCGAAAGAAATGGACGGACAAGTGAGAAAGATAAAAAAAAAAGTTTAGGAAGGAACAGAGAATAGAAAGAAAGGAAGAAGGAAATTGGACGAAAAACGGAGAGAAAAAGAAGAGTGTCTATGAAATAGATAGAAAGAGAAAGTGAACAAGGTAGAGAGAAAGTTTTAGGAAGAGAAAAAGGAACAGAAATGGAACAGGAGAGGAGGAAGATGGGAAAATAGATGAGAAAATTGAGCTGGAAGAATTCGCCTCGACTTCCCCTTTTCTTGTCAAGTCATTGTCTCCCCTGAGATGAAGGTAAGAGACGCACACAAGTGCACACACACACACACACACACACACACACACACACACACACACACACACACACACACACACACACACACACACACACACACACACACACACACACACACACACAAAGCATACACAAAGTACACACAAAGCACTCACACAAAACACACACAAAGCACATACACAAAGCATACGTACCAATATAAACCCACAAAACGCTCAAGGATATACTGTTACCTCTCTCAACTTTTCCCTCGCAAACTACATTCCCTTTCCTCAACCCACCTCCTCATGTCTTCCTCCTTTCATGATTTTTCTTTCATCTTCTTTTTACTCTCCTCACAGTGACGCCCGTCTCGCCATGTTTTCTCAATAGTTCCTCTCTTGTCATCATTGTGTCACTCACAACGAGGGGGAATTGCCTGTTCTTCCCATCTTGCTGCTGGTCCTCTTTCTCAGTCTCACTGTCCTCTCCGCGGTCTTTTCATATTGTATGTTTCGTACCTCATTTAATTTTTGCAATATTTCACAGAAACACGAGAAAGTTAATTTGCAGAAAGACCACTGGTAAATGAAAAACGTAGTCCAAACGTTTTCGTCTATTTAAGACATCTTCAGGGAATATCTCATTTCATTTATATATCAGTCAAACTCGGAGAAATCACGCACCCTTGCCTGTTTTGGCTCAGTAATCAAGCTTGATTTTTTCCATTACACACACACACACACACACACACACACACACACACACACACACACACACACACACACACACACACACACACACACATTTTACGCACGTATAATATATATATATATATATGTATATATAAATATATATATATAGATATACTGATTTAAACTATGACAAATGTAACTGAAGGCGGAGGAAGTATACGGAGAATAATGGAAGAATTTTACTGCCTTAACGTTTCGACCCTTAGGGTCTTGATCCTCCGCCTTCAGTTATATATATATATATATATATATATATATATATATATATATATATATACAGGGTATATATATATATATATATATATATATATATATATATATATATATTGGAGTAACGCGGCAAAATATTTTCTTTAAGGCATATAGAATTGTATGCAACAGCAAATTGAGCTCTGATGAGTTTCAAGTCTTCTAAAGATCTCTCTAGCATGGAGAGGTAAAGAAAAAACCAAGTTGCCGATAGAAGCCATCTAATGGGAAGGATGGTGGGGGCTTCCTGTTGGGTGTTCAGTGTAGGTTGGCTGTATTTAATGTGGAGGGCCTCAAGGAGGGCAAGGCGTCGCTTGTCACTTTCTTGGTCTAAAATGGTGGTATTGTCCACTAGGATGGATCTGGTGATTGGAATGTTATGGGTCCTCCCATGAGCAGTCACTCCGTCCGCGACGGACACCCAGGCCACAGTAACGGTCATCTGAGTGTCCTTTCCCAGTGGTCACAGTTCCCCCTCCCGCGTTCCTTTCCCCGATATTCTACGTGTCCTTTCCCAGTTTCAGACCAGTATAACGGTCATTTCTCTGTAATCTCTCCTAGTGTTTTCTTTCTGTATTTATAATCATCCATTTCTTTGCTATTGTCACAATTGAAAATGCTAACTGTGATTAGCGAAACGTCTTGTATCCTGTTCTACCCATTAGATGGCTTCTATCGGCAACTTGGTTTTTTCTTTACCTCTCCATGCTAGAGAGATCTTTAGAAGACTTGAAACTCTTCATCAGAGCTCAATTTGCTGTTGCATACAATTCTATATGCCTTAAAGAAAATATATATATATATATATATTTAAGATTATTTCAGACAAATGAGAGAGAATGTGGGTGGGGAAGGGCAAACGAAGATGTGTTAGGAATAGAGTTTATTGCCCTAACGTTGCGACCAACTTGGTCTTCTTCAGAGGACTACAGCATTACAGACGGATCACAATTCTTATATTCGTAGTGAGTTACCATTTTTAGACACGTAGTGAGTTACCATTTTTAGACACGTTGATACACAGAGGTTCTCAACAGGTAAGTTTCTCGGTGTACAGGAAACCCACCAATAGGGACGACTTTGTCCATTATTTTTCAGCACACAGCAGACGTGTTAAAACGGGTGTTCTAATAGGTTTCTTTCTCAGAGCTTTTCGTATCTGCAGTGAAGAATTCCTAGAGGATGAACTTACTTACATCAAGAATACCTTTAGGAAGCTGAAATACCCCGGAGGTTTGATCACCAGGACAACGAGGAAAGCCAAGAAGATCTACGATGGCTCAAACGTCCGCACCCCGGGAAAGGATAAGTCTCATTTTATTTCTGTCCCTAATTCTATAAACACCATAGCTATTGATGATTATTTGTTAAAAGGTGGAATAAATATAGCAAAAATATCTTCCAATAAAATAGGAAAAATATTTAAGAAACATAATAATATGCGTAATAATCTCAGTGTCATTTACCGTATTCCATGCAACGGTTGTCCATCATCTTATTTCGGTGAGTCAGGTCGAGGGTTCAATAAACGCTTGAATGAGCACAAAAACGATCTCAGGGCTCATAGAACATCTAACTCCCTGGTTCGTCACCTGGACAAATGTGGACATCTACCTGATTGGAACAACGCAGAAATTCTACACGAGGGATTTGAGAAGAAAATGAGAAAAACTGTGGAAGCTGCACATATCGCCGCCAACAAGAACAACAACGACAGAGACGGATTTAAATGCCTCTCGAAAGTAGCAAGTGTCCTAATAATTAAATCGTTAGCCAAAGGGAAAACATGACGCTCATACCTTGGCGGGTTCCCTCTCACTACGAATATAAGAATTGTGATCCGTCTGTAATGCTGTAGTCCTCTGAAGAAGACCAAGTTGGTCGCAACGTTAGGACATTAAACTCTATTCCTAACACATCTTCGTTTGCCCTTCCCCACCCACATTCTCTCTCATATATATATATATATATATATATATCTTTCTTTCTTTATATTTTTCAATTGTTTTTCAACAAGATTTTGTTCTTACATGTGTATTACCCCACCTCACGCGTGCTTCTGAGAACGCTTACATCCCTCACGAGATTTCCCCTGCCCTGCATCACTGCAAACACCTGGTCTCTGCATCCACACCTATTCCCGAGGAACACTTCGCTTCTTCCCCCACGCAGCTCTCCTTCTTCTTCCTCCTCTCCTCTCCCTCCTGTCGCTCAAATCCTCCCGTCATATACACCCTCCTCCCAACATGCAACAGATTTATTTTCACAGTCGTTTCTTCAGTCACTCTCGCCTCACTTCACTTTGTTGACTTGCTACGGACTTGTTCTTTTTTTTTATTCAATTCTTTTGACTCATTTGTCCCGTCCAAGTTTTTTTCTTTTTTCTTTTTTCTTTGCAAACAACTCGTTCAATTACTCTGTCACATTTGGCTGTCGCTGACGCTGCGTTTCTCCCAACATCTCCGTTTTCTTTGGAATTCTGTTCTCTCATCCCATTTGTGCTGAATTTCATTACCTTTTCTTTTCTCTTGTTTCTCTATTCTCTCACATCACCAATTCTCTTATCTTTCTCCACCCATTACATACAATTTAACCACGTTATTCCCTGCCAGTTACCTCTTATCCTTCCTGACAGTTGGCATCAGTACCTACATGACCTCGTGAGTAGGATCAGAAACTGTTGAAGTACCTACATGACCTCGTGAGTAGGATCAGAAACTGTTGAAGTACCTACATGACCTCGTGAGTAGGATCAGAAACTGTTGAAGTCTATGAAGTCGCTATACCGAAACTCTATACATCTCGTCTCAGATTTCACACAATTCTGTGTGCGGAATCTTCCACAATTTTCTCTATTCCTCCTCAGGTCTGAAAAAGAATTTTCTAGCTTCCTCTCCCTTCCCCTAACCAGCCCTCCCTCCAATCTTCTCTCTAGTGCAGGGGTTCTCATTAGGGGTGAAATTCACCCCCAGGGAGGAATTTTGGGTTTTCTGGGGGTGAATTGTGACCACAGTCAGCTCACGGGGTGAGGAAAGCAATTATAGGTTTTGGCCTATCTGGCCTGTCACCTGGGCTGGAATTATACTAATATGGGAAAAATATATACTAATTTTGAAAAAATAAAAGGGTTTTTAGTAATATTTGCATATTATTTAGAATGCACTTTTTGAAACAGGCAATCTTGGAAAGGAGGGGGGAATGACATTCAGACAAATGGTGAAAGGGGTGAATGGGCCAAGTAAGGCCGAGAACCCTTGTTCTAGTGCAGTGGGTCCTTACCCCAGGGTCGGGACCCAAACTAGGGTCGCGAGGGGGGTTTTGAGGGTCACCAGAGGGTCTTACAAAAATATAAAAAATATAAAAACGAAAGTTTATAAACATTATGCAAGTACGTAGATATATAACATGAAATGGTTGAATTTGTTATTACAATTAGGGTCGTGACTCCAGGCTAAGAGTGGATTTAGGGTCGCAGCCAAAAAAGGTAGGGAACACTGCTCTAGTGGACATACTTCCTAATTTAACCACTTCCATACGGTGGCGCCTACGTAGGCCGTCATGAGGAGCAAGTGGGTACGCGAAGATGCCGACGTCGACGTCTTGCTTATATTTATTGTAGTCGTACCTACGTAACCTCCATTCTCTCTAAACTGGCTTCATCATAGTTTCTATGGTTAAACTTTCCCGTATAACTCCCTCCTTTCTCTCTTTCCTCTTCCTCTCTTCTTTTCGTCATGTTTCACGTAAGGGGGCGAAGCCATGAAGATAGGATCTCTCTCTCTCTCTCTCTCTCTCTCTCTCTCTCTCTCTCTCTCTCTAGAGTATTTTAACCTTGAATCTTATTCAGATGAGAGAGTGGACCCTGTAATGAACGAAATTTTGTCTTCTCCACGCTTCATATATATATATATATATATATATATATATATATATATATATATATATATATGTATATGTACTTATACATATATATATATGTGTGTGTGTATACATATACATATACGGAGTCAATAACGTTTCACAATTAAATATATATATATATATATATATATATATATATATATATATATATATATATATATATATATATATAAAAGATGTCCGATCCACTCAGATGAAGTGATTTCTTAAGTGCCTCTCCCATCACGAATCTCTTTTGAGATGTTGTCCTGGCTGCCGTCAGGTGATTTTATTCGGCTAAGGGTAGATCCGCGTGCCTGGAAGGCTGGAACTACCCTGAAACGTTTCTACTACTATGAAGTCCAACATTTCACATTCTTCAAAATTCTCCACCGACTTACCGTCTTCTGTCATAGCCAATCTTTCATCCTTACTCGCTGGTAGCCTCTTTTGTAGAGTTAGTCTTTAACTCATCGTCTACTCAATGTAAGCCCCATGGTCTCTCGCAGTCTCCTTCAGTCTTATGTTCTTTTGTTTCTCGTCATGTGTGTATTATGTTACTTTTTTCCATGTCAACTTCGTTTTCGTCGTCGTCGTCGTCGTCGTCGTCATCATCATCATCATCATCATCATCATCATCATCATCACCATCATCATCATCATCATCATCATCATCATCACCATCATCATCATGATCGCCATCATCATCATCATCATCATCATCATCATCATCATCATCATCATCATCATCATCATCATCATCATCATCATCATCATCATCATCATCATCATCATCATCATCATCATCCCACGGTCTCTCCGAGGAGCAAGCTCTCATGTTGACACCCTTCCATCCCACTCCAATCAACTTTCGATCAACTTGCACCATCACGGGTCGTCTTTTCAATTTCCATCTCTAAGTCAAATGATCAATTTCTACTATCTTCGTTCACTTCACTAACGAGTCTCGCAACATCTCTGAGCATCGAAAGACGATGGGCACATCCCTGTTCATCGTTTATCGCGTCTGGTATCGTGTTACTTGAAAGAAACATTACTCGTAACAAACCCCATACAAGTGATTGTAACACAAACATTGTTACGAAGTCACTCATTATTCGACTCAGGAAGGTTCAAGACAAAATAATTTGGAAATTTCTTTATGGCGCTAAATTGCTCATTTGCAACTTAGCGATTCCGTATGAGCAGCGTCTTGTGACCTCTCTCGTTCCTCATGCAAATACGCAATATTTAGAAAAAGATAAATATTCCAGTTCACTCTTCTTCCTCCCCCCCCCACTACTAACCACACGCCCTTCTTTGTGATCAGGAATAGATCTGAGGGGCAGAGAGAAAGAGAGAGAGAGAGAGAGAGAGAGAAAGAGAGAGTTGTTGGCTTTTATGGGCTTGTTTACCAGCGCTTCTATCTTTTTAGATAATCTCCTGCCGGAGAGGAAAGGAGAGAGAGAGAGAGAGAGAGAGTTAGTCCTCATAGACTGTAGTCTACTAGCGATTTTGTCTTCTTAGACAATCTCGCTCTGAAGAGGAGAGGAACAAGAGAGGAAGGAGAGAGAGAGAGAGAGAGAGAGAGAGAGAGAGAGAGAGAGAGAGAGAGAGAGGGTGAGAAAGAGAGAGAGAGAATTAGTCCTTATAGACTGTAGTCTACCAGCGATTCTGTATTCTTAGACAATCTCGCGCCGAAGAGGAGAGGAAGAAGAGAGAGAGAGAAAGAGAGAGAGAGAGAGAGAGAGAGAGAGAGAGAGAGAGACAGCTTTGATATCTCTATTGTCTCCATACGTAACCTGATGCAACCTCAACACAAGATCCTTCATAGACGCAATGTGTACACCTGTTATACGTGCTCGTAACACGTGACATTACTACTACAGCTGCATTCCCTTCAGCCAGGTGTATGACTACATCCCAGTTCTCATTCCCAGAACACGTGTTTTTGGATGGAATAGAGAATGGAATGATGGACGGTAGCATATTCAACCATGAGGGAAAAAAGAATATGTCGAAATGTTACATGGAATAGAATGAGCGACGTTTTGATATCTACGCAAACGTTGTTTGTGCGCTGCTACGCTCTTCTTGTTATTTGGTAATGGCCGGTGAACCTAGCAGAAAATAACTGCTGGGTTGAGTGCGTCGGCTAGACTAGCGGAATTGATCCCGCCAGGGGGGAAGGGGGAATAGATGGATGGATGGGGGG
>NC_134795.1:20597568-20602568 GCF_046742065.1 Oratosquilla oratoria | reverse complement strand
ACAGACTCTGCCGTGGCAGTGTAGCGAAGTCACAAAGGTTCTGTTTCCTCTTTGTGCCAAGAGCAGTGGAGGTGCTTGGTGGCGGTGGTCTTGTCCCCTCAGAGACCAAGTAAGAACCAATCTTATCGTAACCCGGTGTCACACTGTCCGACGCTAACTTTACGGCTTCTTGTTGACGAAAGAAAAGTCTCCCTTATTGTAAGTCATTAGACTCGAAAGGTTATGATAATGTTTCGTCCAGGGAGAAGATGGCGGTCGATATATGAAGTACTGGCCGGTGCCAGTAAATTTAATTGATTTTGCAAACATAATTAATCTGGCCGTCTCCGGCCTCGCCGCATAATGTGACAACGACCTTAAAGTCTCCATCCCGTGGTCGTTGTTTACCAACACGAATGATGTTGTCAGTGCCTTTGTTGTTGGTAACCTCTCTGCCAACCTAGAGGTCCCCAGGTGCCTTTCTTGGATATCTGGCACCACCACGAACCGATCAGTCTTGGTTAAATCGCTTCGATGGTGTCACTAAATACTTACGTTGATGGATTCCTTAACCTTATAGGTCTTGTGCCACGTGCCACTTTGGTCTCGAGCAGCTTTCACTCCACGTGGACCCGAGTTCGAATCCAACAACAACCAGGGACTCCTAATGGGCGTGAAAGCCCAAGTATTTAGGTCTAAATCAGCGTTTCCCAGACTTTTTCGTCCATAGCACCCCCTGTTGCCATGTCTAAGCAGTCCAGCACCCTTATCTTGTTATCAGAAGGATAAAGTGAAGTGTAATGCTTGATGATTTATTTTCTTTATTCATTTAGAATTGAAACAAATTGACAATATTGTTTGCAGAAGAAATAAGAACACCCTAGAAAAATAAAATAGCATGGGAAAAAGTCAAATATGCACAACTAGGTAATCAATGATACATATATCAATGTGATTTTTGTGTGCATCACTTCCCAGCACCCCCTGTAATTGATTTCAGTACCCCAGGTTGGGAAATGCTGGTCTAAATGGTGGTCATATCCTTTTTTATTATTCACAGATATATGTGTGAAAATTTAAAATTAGAATATAGTCGTTTCCAAATAGATGAGGTGTTATTCTATATTGTTTTTTAATTTTCTTTTAAATCTCCACTGTTTTCAATCTTAATCAAACATATTTTGTCTGGCATCAGCAATTATTACCTTCCTTATTTTGTATCATGCTTATCTTATTTTGTTTTATTTTTTGGGGTAAAAGTTGTCTTATGAAATTACATTTGAAAATTAACAAACTTTATATAATCTATTACGGCATAATTTCCATTTTCTTTTATGCCTTTGTAACCGTTTTCATCGATGTTCCAATAATCTTTTTTTATTGCCTCTTCAACAGTTTTCTCATCACCCGTTATTACGTTTAGAATAAAAGGTATGTACGGTTGGTTAAGCTTTTTGGCAGTTTTTGGTGTGCAACACTCGATGTATGGTAACAACAACGCTTACGCAGAAAACTGTTGTATTTTAATTCGTCAGGAAAGAACTAGGCTTGTAAAATTGCAGCATTTCCCTGAAATTCCGCGTATTTAAGGATGCTTTCTCGCTGTATGGCATTGTTTCCGAGTTGTTGTTTTTTCCAAGCTGTAAAAAATAATATAGATAACTAAATGAATAAATAGATAAATTAATTAATTAATAAAATAACATATATAGGCTCTGACTGTTACTCGTAATAATTTTGTTCCAATCTGGATTGATCTTCGATACACGGCAATTTAATGCACTTGTGAAAACAACTGGCCGTGTTGTAAAAACGACTCTTTTTAGGACCCCACTCACATGCCTAGTATGTACAGTCTCATGCTTGGACGTCATAGCTTTGGACACTTTTTTCACTTATATTTCAATCAAAACCTTTTTATTATCACGTGGAAGCAAAACGTTGCAGCACTTACTTCCCCCAACTCTACTGTACGACAAGTAACACTGCCGGAAGTCAAGTCGCGACAGGTCGATCAGGGAAATCATAAGGGAAAAGTATGACGGACAAGCACCGTTTTCTAAACGCAGTCCTGCCGATTGCAGACCTCTTCTCACAAGACTAAATCTAACTACTGTGGTTCTCGAACCGTTTGGCGATCCTTCACGGGCAATATACTCTTTACACATTTAAGAACATAAGAACATAAGAATGAAGGAGACTGCAAGAGACCATAAGGCCTACACTAGGCAGCTCCGTATCCATCACCACCTGTCATCCCCATCCATAAAGTTGTCTAATCGTTTCTTAAAACAATTGATAGTTTCAGCGCTTACTACATGGTTACTAAATCTATTCCATTCGTCGACCACCCTGTTAGTAAACCAATTCTTGCCTATTTCCTTTTTAAATCTAAATTTGTCCAGTTTATAACCATTACTGCGAGTCCTGCCCTGTTGTTTTAATATGATGACCTTGTTTGCATCACCCTTGTTAAAGCCTTTGATCCACTTGAACACTTCTATTAGATCACCCCGCACTCTACGTCTTTCCAGAGAGTGTAAGTTAAGGTGCCTAAGCCTCTCTTCGTAAGGCAAATTTCTGAGTCCATGTATCATTTTGGTCATTCTTTTCTGTACTGATTCTGGTGAATTGATGTCCATTCTGTATTCTCCAACCCATCACTTCATAGTTTTTGTTTGATGTGATATCCATCCGTCTTCTTCTTCCTACTGATCTCATTCACAAAGAAGGATCCTCTTAGTGGTTCCTGGATGATATTCTATAGCACAAAGGTTCTGTGACAGCTCTCCCCTTTTTCTATCTCCTGAAGACTACGAGATATATTACTTAAAATTCATGAGATTTTGATCAAAAATCCCATTAAGAACTCTAGCAACTTTTTACCTCTAATAAATACTCGTTTCTACCGAAGGAGCTCCTTAGCCCTGACGAAGATTGACATCGTTCTAAAAAAAAAAAAAAAAAAAAAAAAAAAAAAATGAAATGAAATGAATAAATTAGTGAGTGAATGGATAAATATATCAAGAAAGATAAATTAATATATCAATGAATAGATGAGTTCGAAAGTAAATAGAGTGATTGATGAATGAATTGATGAAAAGGTCTGTGAAAGTCATTCTCTGTCTCCAAAGGACGAGCAAAAATCTGTCACTCTTGGAGAAGAAGAACCTCGCTCTTTGTCTGCAAAGGACGAGCAAGAAGCGATCACTCTTGGAAAAGACTTCGCTCTTTGTCTCCAAAGGACGAGCATGAAGATGTCACTCTTGGAGAAGAACGCCCTGTCTCTTTGTCTCCAAATGACGAGCAAGAAGCTGCCACTCTTGGAGGAGAACACCCTCGCTCTTTGTCTCCAAAGGAAGAACAAGAAGCTTGGTCACTCTTGAAGAACACCGTGGCTCTTTTGTCTCCAAAGGACGAGCAAGAAATGATCATTCCTGAAGAACACCCTGGCTCTTTGTCTCCAAAATAAGAACAAGAAGTTGTCACTCTATTCTTGGAGAAGACCTCGCTCTTTGCCTCCAAAGGACGAGGAAGAAACGATCACTCCTGGAGACGAAGACCCTTCCACCCAGCCAATTTCTCTCTTTCTCTCTCTCTCTCTCTCTCTCTCTCTCTCTCTCTCTCTCTCTCTCTCTCTCTCTCTCTCTCTCTCTCTCTCTCTCTCTCTCTCTCTCTCTCTCTCTCTCTCTCTCTCTCTCTCTCTCTCTCTCTCTCTCTCTCTCTCTCTCTCTCTTTTTTTTTTTTTTTTTTACTTCTTTTTAACTTCTCCTCTCTTTGGCGTACGAGTTGGACCACATTTTCCAAAAGCTCTCTCTCGAGGACCTCGTGAAATACGAGACCTCATGCAAGAATGTTTCAAGATCGCAGCGTACAGATGTAATGTTCAGTATTGTCACTCTTCAAAAAAGAAAATCGAAAAAGGTCATTGTTGGACGGTGTGAACAAAACTGTTAGGAATAAAGTACATAATTAAATATGCACAATAGCTAGCACTCATACAGCGGTTAGTTTGTGATGATAGATATGTCGGGGCTATCACACTGAGCTATTTTTCCTCAGACATCCTACCTCCAACCTCCATTTCAATAATTAGAAAATGACATACTGAAATCTAGATTTTCTCTAAGAACATTTCAACAATATGTCTAACAGTCGTATAGTTTTACAGTCTCTTATTTTACCGCTCAGCTTTCCTATATATCACGGAAAGATGATTTGATATTTGGAGATTTGAAAATTCAAATATCGTAACCGAAGTCGTTTTTACTCAAACGAACTTTCAACGGTCGACGATGATGAAACTCGTGGAAGCCCAGTGTGATAGCCCCTTTAGTGATATTACAACATGAGCGACTGTCGTCTCACATTTGTCACGAGATCCTGTATGACTGGCAAAAATAAAATCTCCTAAGTTTGCCATTGTGGTTAGTTGTGGTCACGAACGTAACAAATCCTGCCTTCTTTTACTTCTCAACCAATCACAGCCTTCTGGCTACCGGTGCTGACCCTCTACAGCCAATACGTATCATCCAGGAGCGATTGTGATTGGTCAAGGGAAATAGGGGGCGTGGTTTGTTCCCCCTGAGAGCTCTATGGTGTCTGTAGGGGCAATGCGTTGAGACCTTAATGTCTAAATAACAAGTACTAAAGTTTGTTTGTTTGTTTGTTTGTTGCTCATTTGTTTTTATTTGTTGTTTGTTTGTTTGTTTTGTATGTTTGATCTGAAACAGCATCACTATTTCTCAACGTGTTTTTAACGACAACGTCGAATTTAAGTCGTATTTACTTCTTTCTTCTTTTTTTTTTTGCCAACGCTGGGTATTCAACTGAGAGGGAGTTACTTTTTTTTTTTTTTAACTTCCAGCTGCACGATCTGTATGAAATTGCTCCTGGTGACAGGAGGAAAAGGAGCTTAAGAGTGAGTGTCGACCAAAGATGACAAAGAGGGACAGTAGCGGCAGCCCACGACCGGAAACTGGGGAGAAGGGGGGAGGGGGGAGGAGAGAGGAGGAGGAGGG
>NC_134795.1:20580068-20582568 GCF_046742065.1 Oratosquilla oratoria | reverse complement strand
GTGTTTGAGCTCCCCTGAGTTGAGTGAAGTCTACTGGCAGCAGGTAAGCAAAACGACTATTATTGTCGCAGTTGCCAGGTAGTATGATATGTGACACCAAATTTACATCAATGAATCAAATGTCATCAGCAGTATTAATTAATTCATGAACATTAATGGCAAAATCAATGTCTGTGACGAAACAAATGGCGATGAATTTTCCAAATACCGCTGTAATGTAAATGTATGTATATATATGGATATATGTATATGTATACATATATATACACATATATATATATATATATATATGTGTGTGTGTGTGTGTGTGTGTGTGTGTGTGTGTGTGTGTGTGTGTGTGTGTGTGTGTGTGTGTGTCGTACAAATACAGTAAATGTATTGAAGTATTGAATTTCACAGTTGTCGATTCCTACGTCTCCACATTTACCAATGCGGGTCTCGCGTTTCGAAAAGGTTGGCTGCCCTGGCAGTGAAAGGTTGTCAGCCCTGAGTTTTCGTAATCTTTCCAGAAAACCTCCCAACAATTACGGAAACTGCCGATTATAGCTATATTGATCTCGGAGAACGAAATTCCGTACGGCGGTGCAAAGAGGAGAAGCAGCTTCGGCAGAAAAGGGTTGAGATTCTTCGTAGAACTCAGGATATAGGCGTTATCGACTTCCCTCTCTTCGGCCAAGGCGGTGACAAAATCCTTTTCGAAGAAAATGGAGCCGCGAGGGAAAAAGAGCAAAAGAGAGAGGAAAGAGAAAAGAGTAGAGGAAAAAGAGAGAGGGAGAGGAAAAAGAGTGGAGGACAGGGAAAGGGAAGAAGAAAGAAGAGGAAATTTGTAAAGAGAGTGAGAGACGAAAAGAGACGAGTAGGAAGAGGAAGGAGGAAGAAGAGGAGGAAAGGATGACGAAGGAAGAGGAAGAGAGCAAAGGAGGGGGAGGGGGAGCGGAAGGGGAGGTATGGTAGACTATCTACACTCGAGGTGTTAACAGATTCGCTCTACGTTAACCGAATTAAAACCTATTGCTGATTGCTGAATTTCGTACTGATTGTGTTTCACTTTCCCATTTATGACGTGGAAGTACCAGGCTAGGCTCGCTGTATGTTACAAGGATTTTGGAAACCATACTTAAATGTGAATTATATATATATATATATATATATATATATATATATATATATATATATATTTACGAAATTTATCTCATAGTTCGTTATACTTTACTAGAGTATTTGATCGTCCCTCAGCTGAAAAAAAAAATGTCTGGCAACAGATGGAAAAAGATGAATATGCATAGTCACCTACCATGTCTAAGAACCATTGGGTCTAGTAAGTTATTCTAGAAGGCAAGGAAATATATCAAATTTCTTTTCTTCCTATTTTAACATGATGGTGTCGTCATTGTTTAGTTTTGTTAAAAAAAAATGGCAGATAATTTAACTGGGGTCATCGGTTACAAACCTAACGAAAGTGACGATGCGTTTACGAGCCGTAAGGACAAAATTCCTATTTGACGTCTTACTTGATCGACGTCATAGTTGAGTGACGTCATAGTTGGGTGACGTCATATGTGACTGACGTCATAGCTGGCTTGTGTTGATCTAAGGCCAGTCTCACTTTCTCCACGTAACCATTACTCTAGTGAAAATTCATTTGTTTCGTGGTTATTTTATTGTGGTGTTATTTGGCAAAGTATAAGATTCATTAAATTTTTGCAAGCCTGGTGTAATTATTTTAGTGCATATTAATAATCATTATACCGTAATTAATTATAATTAACTACTCTGACATTGTTATATCTTTCTGGAAATTGGTGACCTTTGAAAGTTAATCGAGGGGAAAGTATTTTATGTCAAATAAAGATCCATATGCGATTTCTTATGTGCTTAGATTATTATTTTGTATCTGCAACCGTTTCTGAATTGTAGATTTCTTTTTTGATTATTTTGACTTTCGAAAAAAATCATCAACCAATTAAGCAGTTTTTTAATGATGAGATGGACTAGATTACATTTGGTAAATAGGGCAAAGATTATCTTTATTTTAGTTCAAAGTAGTTTGAGCTATTTTTTTTTCTGACATTCATCTTGACCCAACACAAATTTAATTGTCATTTAAAGACTATTTTCCACTATTTCTGAAAGTTTGACTGCAGACTAAAAACCATTCAATTCGGCCGAGAAATTTATGTTCTTTTCTGCTGCAGAAAACGCCTGCAAGAACTTAGATTATTGTATTTTAATTTCCTGTAGCTTTGCAAAGCTTCTTATCTGGTATGAAATGATTTTCACAAAGCTGGAAGGCGAGCTTTTACAAAGCCTCCTGTCTTTTTAGCTCACATGTGTTGTTTTCACAAAAGTAGTAAAGGCTGGTTTACAAAGTGCTGCTTTTGACGCTAAATCTAGTTTCTTTATTAGGTACTGAAATGCTAGACACGAGTAGTAAAGTTGAACGTGTTTAACTTTATCGCAGCGTCAAACAGACGTTGCGAATTCATGATTTTAGTCGCTA
>NC_134795.1:20550068-20570068 GCF_046742065.1 Oratosquilla oratoria | reverse complement strand
GTCGTGTGTTCAGTTAGGCGCGCGTTCTTTCAAGACGCTCTTGTGGTGTGGGGGGACGGAGGGGGAAGGGACGGGGGGAGAACGGGGGGGGCGGGGAACGGGGGTTTGTTTCCTTGAAGCCTTGAATACTGATGGATGCGCAGCGCCTACAGAACCTGCATCTTCAAGAAGAGTGAACTTGCATCTTGAAACAGCCTCGTGGTATCCTTTGGGTTCAAGACTCCTAAGATATGTGTAGATTTTTATGTTTTATTAGTTACAGACATACATGTATGCATGTTTACATACACACACACACACACACACACACACACACACATATATATATATATATATATATATATATGTGTGTGTGTGTGTGTGTGTGTGTGTGTGTGTATGTGTGTGTGTGTGTGTGTGTATTATATATATATATATAAATGCGCGTGTGTGTGTGTGTGTGTGTGTGTGTGTGTGTGTGTGTGTGTGTGTCTGTGTGTGTGTGTGTGTGTGTGTGTGTGTGTGTGTGTGTGTGTGTGTGTGTGTGTGTGTGTGTGTGTGTGTGTGTGTGTGCGTGTATGTGTGCGTGTGTGTGTGTGTTTAACTATTGTGGTTGTTCCTGCATACATACACAAACGAACACACAGCAAATGAAGCAGCTAATACTTTGACCGCAAATTGGGTCACTTATGCATTATCTTAGCGGCTGCCAGACGTCTTTATTCATCCAAAGGAAGAAGTTCTTTCTCTAGTCAGAGTCTCGAGCCTCTCTTGTTTATGCAAAGACGAAATCGCCTGAACTTAACTTCGAAAACAAGAAATACATTCAGGCCAGGTCCTACAACGAGGACCGAATGAGATAGCGAGGTCCTCGTAAGCGTAGCTGCACACTAAGCAGTTATCGCTAGCATGCTACTCGCTTTTGCTACTTGGTCTGAGCAGAAACGACTTCGGTTACGATCTTTCGTTTTTTCAAAATTTCCAAATTTCGAATTATTCTTGCGTCGCGTAGCGAGAAGCTGAAGGACGAACTAAGAAATTTTGAACTTAGAATACAAAAATTAGACACATTGTTGTCGTGTTCTCACGGAAGTCTAGAATATAGTCACCGAAGGCATTTCTACTCAAACGAAATACCAAAAGCAAGTAGCATGCCAGCCTAGTGTGCCGTCACCTTAAGATAGATGGTGCGATGGCCAGACTAATGAGTCTCCTTGTAGTCAATCAGTTGAGATTGATGAGATAGAGGGGGTGTGTAGGAGAAGTTATATGTGCCCGTTAAACGTGTGGTTTAAAGTCTTGTTCACCGTCTATGGATGTGATATGTTAGAAGGGGAAGAGCCTACGCAAGGAGGCGCTTAGCCGCGTCCGAAGCCGTCACATACACCCTATCCTCTTGAACTGTTAGGGCAGTTAACAGTCATAGCTAGGAATCGGAGAGGAGTGCGGGACTCGAACCCACAATTAAGCAAATGCGAGACCAGCACGTTTCCGACTACAACAACAGCGCACTAACAATACTTGTGTTCGATTTATGTCTGTGTTTTTTTATTAAATTTGTTCTTGAATATCAATAAACGTCGTTTTAGTGTTTTTAACATGAATGTAGGACATTCCGATTATACTATTTCCACGCGTATCTTAGTCACTGATAAAGTTGTTTTTGCACCTAAAAATCAACTCTTGTATCACTTTTTGATCTGTCCCTTGGCCGTTTTTATTCAGCAGAAAAAAACGGTTCCTCTCTCTCGAAGAAGTGATTCTAAAGAACATAGGAACATAGAAACATAAGAATGGAGGAGACTGCAAGAGACCATAAGGCCTACACTAGACAGTTCCATATCCATTACCACCTGTCATCACCATCCATAAAAGTTGTCTAACCGTTTCTTAAAACAACCGATAGTTTCAGCGCTCACTACTACATCGTTACTAAGTCTGTTCCACTCGTTAACAAATTTATTGGTTAACTAGTTCTTGCCTTGACGATATCAAGGTCCTCCTCGTAGCTGGAGAGGGACGTGGGGCATGAGGAGGAGCTCAGTCATCCTTGATCGCAGTTAGTGTGAGTACCGACTATCTTCTTGTAGTCTTTATCTGGTTTTCGCCTCGATAAACAAGAGAAGGACGACGTCGTTTTGGCGAAAGCGATGTCGAATCTCCGACATGAGGAGGAGGAGGAGGAGGAGGAGGAGGAGGAGGGTGTGGGAGTGCGGAGATCACAATTATCTCTCCAGTTCTTATTTATAAGATTGGCGGCATGCTAGGCGTTTCTCGCTAGCATGCTATTTTTTTTTTCAAATTTCCGAAATGTCAAATCACTCTTGCGTCTTATATTGAGAAGCTGAATGACGAACTAAAAGGAGTTAAACTTAGAATACGAATGTTAGACAAATTGTTAAGATGCTCTTACGGAAGGCTAGAATATTGTAACCTAAGTTGTTTCTATTCAAACGAAGTAACAAAGGCAAGGAGCATGCTAGCCTAGTGTATCGCCACACTTAGCCTCCTAGAGAGAAGTAAATTTGGGTTTGTCTCCAGAATGCTTGAAAGAAAATCCTTCAACTTATGGTGAATGTAGCGGTTACCAGGTGTCATATATATATATATTTTTTTTCTTCTTCTTCTTCTTCTTCTTCTTCTTCTTCTTCTTCTTCTTCTTCTTCTTCTTCTTCTTCTTCTTCTTCTTTTTCTTCTTCTTCTCCTTCTTCTTCTTCTTCTTCTTCTTCTTCTTCTTTTTCTTCTTCTTCTTCTCCTTCTTCTTCTTCTTCTTCTTCTTCTTCTTCTTCTTCTTCTTCTTCTTCTTCTTCTTCTTCTTCTTCTTCTTGTTTCTTTCTTCTTCTTCTTCTTCTTCTTCTTATTTTTATTCTTCTTCTTATATTTCTTCTTCTTCTTAGCTTTATTCTTCTTGTTTCTTTCTTATTCTTCTTCTTCTTCTTCTTCTTTTTCTTCTTTTCTTTTTTTCTTCTTCTTCTTCTTTACTTAGTGTAATAATTTTATTTGTCTCAGATTAGGTTCAAAGCAAAAAATAAGGTGAACTAATATTATGTTCATGCCGGCCAACGTATAAGTGCATAGGTATAAATACACAAGATTCATCATTCTTTTTCTACTTAAGGTGCGTTTTGCTGAGTGCGATCATCGTTCAACGACAATCGTTCATGGCTCAACGATGATCGTCAATCGATTTTCTAGAACAATAGTTCTCAACCTTGGGAATATGGACCCCTCTGGAAGCACAGAAGGACCACAAACTATGGACCCCTCTGGAAGCACAGAGGGACCACAAACTATGGACCCCTCTGGAAGCACAGAGGGACCACAAACTATGGACCCCTCTGGAAGCACAGAGGGACCACAAACTATGGACCCCTCTGGAAGCACACAGGGACCACAAACTATGGACCCCTCTGGAAGCACACAGGGACCACAAACTATGGACCCCTCTGGAAGCACAGAGGGACCACAAACTATGGACCCCTCTGGAAGCACACAGGGACCACAAACTATGGACCCCTCTGCAAGCAGAGAGGGACCACAAACTAAAAATTAGTGGTATTTAGCGAATGCCTACTGATTCTATTCAGTGATGAAGTGATCTCCAGGAGGACAAAGAACAGCAACACATAAGTACATGGATAAGATGGTTGAGAACCCCTGGTCTAGAACAACAACTCTTTGTTATTGAATGGGGTTGTTTTGCTTCAAACTGTCAAATAGGAAGATGATTATTTTAACCAAACCTATCAACGCGTTCATCCAGATATGACATCAAGGAGGATGCGCGTCACTCGCCGTTGGCTGCGCTAAGATGACAATTACGCCAAGCAAAACGTACCTTTAAGATGATTAAAAGTTTCAAATTGAATTCCATTAACACCGAAGGAAGGGAAAGAATGTGGCGGATTCTGTCAGTCTTCGTGGAACAGGTATTTGGAGGTTGATATTGTTTTTGTTTTATCCCATAGACACGGATTTTTATTAATTTATTATATATATATGTATATATATATATATATATATATATATATATATATATATATATATATATATATATATATATATACTTTTTTTTTCTTTCTTTTTTTTTTTTTGCTAAATGGAGGAGTATATCTTTTATTTTAAAAATCACATACGGGGTACCTAATACAAATCTTTCAGAAACTGAAAGGAAATTGATAACATCATAACTGAAAATATTCCCACAGTAAATACTAACAGGAGGAGAAATACTGGGCTTTAATTATCGGAACGTTGATTTCACCTGGAGTTAGGTCGTAACAATTTTGAACACCTCGCCCTCGATATATATGTATCAAGTTTCCATCCAAGGCACGTCGACTCATTATCACAGCAACTGCCTGAAACCACCTGAACTTCAGGCTGAAGTTCGTATGATGGCCCCGTGTAGGACGAGACGACGTAATATTTTCTAAATTTTATATTCGTTTGGCCTCACTTTCATCCCTTCCGCCCTCGCTCACCCTTCCCATACCCACCAACAAAGTTACCTCTAAGCCATTGGTTCCCAAACTTGGGGTAAATTACCCCCCTGGGGTAAATTACTCCCCCCAGGGGTAAATTACCCCCCGGGGTAAATTACCCCCCGGGGGGTTAACGGAGGGATGACAGAAAAAAAAATAAGAACTCTGATAATCAAGGAGCCAAGAAATTCTCAATTAGCTTCGAGCATCCAATTCCATCCATCCCACTGACGTTCTTGACATCTTTGGCAATAGCCATTAGAGATGCACAAAGTTCAAATATAATAAATAAACGAAAATATCTCTAGTGTTTTAATTTAGCCATATATATCAATGCTGACGACATTTTGAGAAAGGGGTAACATATTTAATGTTGCACGGTAAACTGGGTAATACTCTGAAAAAGTTTTGGAACCATTGTACTAAGCTATGCAAATATGCCCGCGCACGTATGTTTTACAACAAGCGCACATAAAAAAAAATTGCACACACAAGATTTTCAAACTATATTAAAATCCATTCAATAAAGAATTTCCACCCAAACATCAACTAATAAACTCTCTAAAAACATGGTAACTGGCCAACCGTTAAACCAATAACTGCTTTGGTGGAAGTAATATGTAATACAAACTCACAAATTGTGCGTATTTGCTTCAGTGATCAAATGGTGATTCGCATGGACGCAAAACTACTTTTCGGCAAAGTTTGGCCGCAAGCTAATTTCTGCGCAGACACAGAAAAAAAAAAAGAAAAAAAAAAAAAAAAAAAGGGAACATTGTCTACCAACTAAGCGTCTCTGTATCGACTAGACCCGTTTGGCGTGTTAACCCCAATGAAATCCTTAGATGTCTTAAGTTTCATCGAATCGAGGTAGCCGTATATCATATTTGCACCCAGGGCTTTCTCTAAGCTAAATAAGATTGTCTGGCGTTAGCTTGAACAAAACCTCGAAAGTTTCACCTTTCGTGCACCGGATACTAAACGGCTACAAGATCTTGGTCTCTAACTCCTCCTCTCTCTTCTGCAGTGATGGAGGAAGAGGTGGAGGAGGAGGAGGAGAAGGAGAAGGTGCAGGAGGAGGAGAAGAAGGAGAAATAGCAGGAGGAGGTGGAAGAGGAGAAGGAGAAGGATACGAGAGGGTGAAGGAAGAGAAGGGGGAAGAGGAGGAGGAGGTGCAGGAGGAAGAGGAGAAGAAGAAGTAGAAGGAGAAGTAGAAGGAGGAGAAGGAGAAGGAGGCGAAACAAGAAGGTGGAGGAATAGGAGGAGAAGGAAGAGGAGATGGAGGAGAAGTAGCAGAAGGAGGTGGAGGAGGAGGAAGAGGAGAAGGATACGAGGAGGAACAGGAGGAGAAGGAGGAGAGGAGAAAGAAGAAGAGGAATTGGAAAAGTTGAAGTAGGAGTGGAGAAAGAAGAGGAGTGAAGAAGAAGGAAGAGGAGGAGGAGAAGGAACAAGACTAGGTGGAGGAGAAGGAGAGGGAGGAAGAGGGGGAGGAGGAGAAGGAGGGGAGAAAGAGGAAGTGGAGAAAAAGGAGATGGTAGGGAAGAGAAGGAGATTTGTTTCTACATTACTGAAAGGAGAACTGAGAAATATATATAGGACGCTCTATCGGGGGTGTAATAGGGTATTGTGTCAAAAGCAATTTTGAGGCACATTTCAGGTTTCGTAGAGCAGACGATCCAAAATTTGGAAATGAAGAAAAAATCTGAAAAAAATCGTAACACCCCTTTTTTGAGGGCCAAAATTTGCTTAAAAATTAGCTTCTCCTTAGGATTAGGCTGGATGTGTTTAGTTGTTATAATTTTCGTCTCTGGAGATAAAAATAGGCAATTTTCTTAAAGAAAGAAATTTTGCATTTTAGCTCATTATATATCTAAGGTTGAGGGAATTTTTGATTGAGGATTTCCTTGTTTGTAAATTACTCGAAGGGCACTATAAATTAATCGATGTATGACGAATTTACGAGATATTTACAGAGTATTTCATATAGAAGAATATTGTTTCATCTTTTTAAGTGTATGATATAGAATCACTCCTTATCTCTAGTTGCTCCTTATCAGGCGGTCATTAATTGGTTTACTGCAGTTGAGCTAACAATGGTCTCCCATCCTTGTGTCAAGGTCGCTTTGTCTCTCATTAGTTGTGAGTAATTTTTTACTCTACCTCTGATTTCCTTGGTTGTGGTAAGGATTCGTCATGTTAGAAAACGGGAAGTTTATATTTATTTGAGTGGGTAATATTCGACTATCACTTCCCAGTATTGCCCCCATGGGTAATGCCAACGACATCTGTTGACTACGACAGCCGTAGCAAGCCAGTAGTTTAGGAGTTGTCTGCTCGTGGAACTCAAACTCATATTTATTCGAAAAGGTGCTGAAACGGAAAAAAAAGAGTAAAGGGTAATTCTTATCTTCACTAGAGCTCCGTCAGACTGGTTGTCTTATCAAATGTAAGAATAATTGTGATGTAATTTGGCACTCAGTATATTCCATTGGCATCACATGTATTATTTCTGTTTCATATTAACGGGTCTTTCTATTACTCATTTCCAGGACTAATATAACTAAAAGAACTGGAACCTCAACAAGTCACAGTGTCTTTGGCTCGCCCACTTCCAGAACTTCCAGAACTGCCAACAAAACAATAGGTTGGAAGATACATTCAGTATGTAAAATACAATAAATACAAGAGTAACAAGAGTGTTATTCCCGAAGTATGCTTGGCCCTTACTGAGATTTCGAAAAAGAATCCAGTATTCCAGTTCAGCCGATCAAGAATGTTAAAACCAAATTCTTCTTATTGGTGGAAGAAACGTCTGTGGTGTCAAAACAAGGAATGAATTAAACTAAGAACTAAGAACTCTATCTTATCGTTGGATCAGCTTTTTGATACAGAAGTCTGCCAGTGTGTTGATCTCTTGGACTGCAATTGTGAAACGAGCATGAAAGTCCCAAGTCGAGATGATGAAATTCTTACTGACCAGAGAACTGGGCGTCACATACCAGGTAATGTTTCCTGTGTATCACGTTTTCTATGAACCGTGGCCCAACAGATACAGATATCCATGGACTGCCACACCCGAAACCACCACATCCACCACTACATCCACCAAATCCACCACCACCGCATCCACCACCACTGGAGTGGATTTCAAACAGATCGCGCTGGTAGTCTTAGGAAAAATAAAAAATAAATATACAGATGAAGGAAAAACACTACCATTACCACGATCGCTGAGTTTCTGCAATCACACTAAAGGGGCTATCACACTGGGCTTTTTTCCTCCAATCTCCGATTTATCGGTGGTACCACCCGCCTCAAATCACTATGGGAAACCATTTTGTTTTCTCAAAAAAATATATATATATATATATATATATATATATATATATATATATATATATATATATATATATATATATATATATATCATGTCATTTAATATTCTGGATTATTATTATTTTTTTTTTTTTCTTTCTTTTTTTTTTTTACTTCTTTTTTTTCAGCATATCAGATTCCTTCGCGCAAGGTGCGGGCTACAAATCTGCACCAAAAGTCGTAGGAAAAATAGCCCAGTGTGATAACGCCTTTAGATGACGAAACCTTTGCAATCCGTCTGTCTTCATTCTTGCCTAATTTATCGGCCTGTGCCCTTATTCCTCTCGGTCTACATGACAATCTGCTTAGTTGCCTACTACTTGCCTACTGTTTACCTACTGCTTGCTTACTGCTTGCCTACTGTTTACCTACTGCTTGCCTACTATTTGCCTATTGTTTACCTACTACGTACTTACTGCTTGCCTACTGCTTGGCTACTGTTTACCAACTGCTTGCCTACTGATTGCCTACTGCTTGCCTACTGTTTAACTACTACTTGCCTAATGCTTGCTTACTGCTTGCCTACTGTTTGCCTACTGCTTGGCTACTGTTTACCTACTGCTTGCCTACTACTTGCCTACTGTTTACTTACTGCTTGCCTACTGCTTGTCTGCTCATTACACCCATGTTTGCTTGCACGTGTGTGACACATGATGAGGAAGTGATGCGTCGTCTTGAGACCTCAAATGCGGTTACCAGCTGACGCGGGGGCCATTACCAAGCTTAATGTATCGTTAGTAGATGGAGAAGCTTAAGAGGACACCGTCTGTCTCGGATTTGGCGGGAATGGGTCTCCCGTTTGGCGGGAAATTGTCTCGCCTTTGGCGGGAAATGGTCTCGCCTTTGGCGGATTCTTTAATGAACATTCAAAGGATGTTGGTAGCTGGCTAACTAATGGGAGCCTTAGTGAAGGGGAGGGGGAGGAAGGGGAAGGGGAAGGGAGGGGGAGAAAGGTGAAGGGGAAGAGAAGGGGAGAAAGGGGATGGAGAAGGGAGGGGAAGAAAGGAGAAGGAGAAGGGAGGAGTAGAAAGAGGAAGGGAGGGGGAGAAAGGGGAAGGGAGGGGGAGAAATGGGAAGGGAAAGGGAGGGGGGAGAAAGGGGAGGGGAGGGAGACAAAGGGGAATAGAGGTGGATAAGGGGAGAAAGGAGAAGGGGAATGGAGTGGGAGAAAGGAGAAGGGGAAGGAGGGGAAGAAAGGGGAAGGGGAAGGGAGGGGTAGTGAGGGAAAGGGGAAGGGAGAGGGAGATTGTCGAACGCTTCCCAGGGACCATAATGAATGAATGAATGAAGGCGGGATAAAGAGATCCTGGCATGAGGTGGAGCGGCGTATGTCCAGCCATTTATCGAGAAGACCATTTCACGAGTAAATCTTCGACTATCACCAGGCGATTATATATAGCTCCCGAATTACACCTACATCAGTACATATGCTCGTACATACATACACACACACACGCGCACAGACATATATATATATATATATATATATATATATATATATATATACATATATATACATACACACAAATACACACACACACACACACACACACACACACACACACACACACACATATATATATATATATATAAATATATATATATATATATATATATATATATATATATATTGCTGGTACATCATTTTTCCACCTTTATCATATATACATACACATATACATATACATATACGTATACATATACATATACATCTGTTCAACTATGTACTTTATGCACTGAAGATGTAATATACGAAAGCGCTCTGCTTCGTTAGTTTCTTTTTCCAAGTGGTCTACTTTGTATATACATATACATAATATACATATACTTATACATATACATATATACATATACATACACATATACATATGCATATACATACACATAAACATATGCATATACGTATATGCACACGTAAATGCCCACGTACACGCACAGGAAGACGAGGACAAACTACAATGGACTGGAGACATGACCAGACGCGAAGTCGTTGAGTACATCCCAGTTTGCCTTGGAGTATCCTGCGGGCTAAGATACGACCTTATGATAAGAGGCATTAAAGGGTAATTTCGAAACCAAAAGCCATATGATATTTCTGTCTAATAACAAGAACGAGATGGCTCGGAAGAAAACGGCCTCAGGGTTTGGGAAGTTGTCAACCAAGCTGGAAAGAAAACTGGCCGAGGGCGGCCATAAGTCAAAGAGAAGGAGGAGGAGGCGAGGTAAGGGGAAGGGGAAGGGGAAGGGGCCGTTGGAAGAGGTTCCGTGTAACGTTGCGGTGTGGCCGTGTGGTTTCTGCCACAGACTGAGACAAATGACACACTAATGTGTCGTAAACAGGCACCAGTAATCTCTTGAGACGCGGAACACATGCATGGCTAATTCTACGCCATCGCGCTCCCGGTTCCGCTAGCGTACTCCGAGATAACGCTTCGTACGCTGGGCTGGAAACGCGGTCATGTACGTCACCACGAACGAGTCAGTATGGATTTAGATGGAAACGTTCTTGTGTAACTAACCTATTCGAGTTCTACGACAGTCATTTCAAATTATGATAAAAGAAACGATATAGATTCAATATATCTGGACTTTGCGAAGACTTCTGATACCGTCCCGTACGAAAAACTACTTGTTAAATTAGCTTCAGACGGATTCACTGGTAGCCTATTAGGCTGGACTAGTAATTGGTTAAACGATCGTAAACATATAGTTGCTCTAAATGGCTAAACTTCTAGATGGAAAAATGTTACGAGTGGAGTTCCTCAGGGTTCCGTTCTTGGACCATTTCTATTCATGGTATATATAGATGATATAGACCACGTACTAAAAAAAATTTTCTCCAAATTTGCTGATGATACAAAAATGTGCGGAATTGCAAATGATCACATATACCAATTAGATATTGAGGACGATTTAAATCAAATACAGCAATCATCTGAAAAGTGCCTAATAAAATTTAACACAAATAAATGTAAGGTTATGCACATAGGTAAAAATAACAATAGGTACAATTACAAATTATTAGGAAATTCGTTAACAAAAGTAGATAGTGAAAAGGATCTCGGCGTAATTATCAGTGATGAGTTCAGATCATCTAAGCAGTGTATATCCGCCACAGAGAAGGCAAATATGATTCTAGGACTGATTACGCGATCTTTTGATTTTAAAAGTACATCTGTCATTATCAAATTATATAAATCGTTATTTCGCCCACATTTGGAATATACTGTTCCCGAATGGCCACTGAATCTCATTAAAGACATTGACAAATTGGAAAAAATACAATGGTGAGCCACAAAACTGATTCCAAATATCAGAAACAAACAATACTATAATCGACTACAATATATGAATCTATTTTCCCTAAAAAAGCGTAGACTTAGGGATGATTTCATACAGGACTTTAAGGTTTTAAGACTTTAAGACTTTAAGATAAGGGAATTGACATCAAAAGTGAAGACATTTTCACACTGAATGCGAATCAAACAAGAAATAATGTTCTCAAACCGTCAGGAAGTAGATTTAATTTGAAAATGGGTAGAAACAACTTCGCCAACCGTGTAGTAAATAAATGTAATAAACTTCCTGCAGAGGCAGTGCAATGTACATAGTACAGTTCGAAATTTTAAGATTCATTTAGATAAGCACCGAAGCAACATGCTGTAATGCCTGCCATTTATCTTATTTATTTATTTATTTATTATTATCTGTTTATTATCTATTATGTATTTGTTATTATCTGTTTACTATCTATTATCTATTTGTTATTATCTGTTTACTATCTATTATTTATTTATTAATTTTTCATTATAAATCATTGTTATTTTTCTGCTTATTATTTGTCATTATTTATTCATTTTATTCGTTTACCTACTTTTTCCACACCCGACCTAGTTATGGACCAAAAGGTCTCCTGTCGGCATGCTCTTCCTTTGTAATCCTTTGAAGTCGTTAAAGACTTCTTCACGTTGTAAATCTCGGACCCGGAGGCATAATGCGACGCCCACAGGTCCCCAAAGGACGCCAACCACTTTAGAATCTAAGTGAAGACCTAACATGCATCTATTACAACAAAATATCTTATATTTATATATATATATATATATATATATATATATATATATATATATATATATATACATATACATACATAATATATGTATATATACATATATATATATATATATATATATATATATATATATACATATATCATGCATATGTATATGCATATGTATATGTATATGTGTATGTATATGTATATGTATTTATGTATATGTACAGTATATGTATGTACATATTACAAAAGGCTCTTTCCCCTTGTTAGAGAGTTGGTCGAATCAAACCACGCACCCATTTCATCCATAACTAAACCCTGCATAGCACCGCTCCTTTCTCAACACCTCAAACGTACATCATATCCATCCAAACGTAGTGATGGTAATGATGGGAGTGGCTGAAGAAGGTGTGTTGGTGCAGGGAGGGTGGAAGTTGAGGTGTAGAGGAGGTGTATCGTGTGGAAGCAAAGTGGAGAAGGGTGTGGGACACCTCAGGAGTATTGGACTGAGCTCCCTAGGGCACCGGATCTCTCTGTTTGTGATGTGACGCGTGAATGTGGTGCAGGAATGTTGGTTTCTTGACTGCTTCGTTTTTGTTCCATGTCATGGGTTAGCATTATAGGAATGTCAGAGCATATTACCATAAGAAACTAATGCTATAACACATTTGTAAATGTACACTTTAAACCCACTATCGGAGAAATAATATCAGAAGTAAAGGAAAAAATGTATATTTCGACTACTATCTGTAGTCCTCTTCAGCAGATAAAATAAAATGTATGTTTGTAAGTTTTTTTATCTTTATATTCAAAACGGTGGCAAAAAGTAAATAAATAAAGAAACAAATTAATAAGTAAACAAATAAAAAAAATCCCAAAGGGGACCATTCAAGAAAATAAAGAGAAAAATAACAAACAAATTCGAAGTAGATTCATCTTATTCAATTGACATCAACTTTCCACCAGGGTTCGCTATGCTGTGGCCAAAACCGTCAATTCTATCGCATGTGCTCAATCTACCAAGGCAAGTCACTGAGAACGTCTGGAGATAGACACTGTGCGTGATTTATCACTGATAGAACGCAAAGTTCGAAAAACCGGGACTCCAACCCGGGTGTAAGCAATTACGAGATGAGTTGGAGCCTCAGCGCGGCGCGCTGGCACGCACAAACACTTCAGGAAATTATTAATCTCCCATACTTCATTATTTCAGCGCTTATTAAGAACGACCCTGTCAAACTTCCAATGATGGATGGTAATATTCTCCCCAAAGGTGCCTAATATCGCCAGATAATATTGTGTGACGTCTGATTTGTGGTCTTGATGATTTTCTTTAATAGTGAATCAATTCATGTCTGCTATTTCTAGTGAAGACTAAATTTGTCGTACTTCTCGTGACGAGAGTAATAACTACGATGAAAAGTATCATTGGATTACAAGGGCGGAGCATGCCGACAGGAGACCTTTTGGTCCATAACTAGGTCGCATGCAAAAAAATTATAATAATGATAAATAAATAAATAAACAAATAAAAAATTATTACAGCATAGATAATAATAAACAAAAATAAATAAATGCATAAGTATAGTTAAGTAATAAACAAACAGGAAAATAGTAAATAATAATGATTTGACAGATAAATAATGATAAATGAAAACCAAGCAAATAATAAAACAAACAGACAAATAATAACAAACAAACAAATAATATAAAATAAAGGGCAGACATTACAGCATCTTGCTTAGGTGTTTATCTAAATGAATCTTAAACCTTCGAACTGAACTACATTGCACTGGCTGTCACATTTATTGTCCTACATTCATGTTAAAAAACATCAAAATGATATCACAATCCAAGAACAGATTGAATTGAAAACTCTATAGCATCGTTATATTCAGATTTATTAGAAACGCAGACGTAAATTTAACATAAATATATATTGCCAGTGCACTGGTGGCATAATAAGAAATGTTCTGGTCTCGCATTCGCTGAGTTATGGTTCGAATCCCGCACTACTCCCCGATTCCCAGCAGGACTAGAGGTGACGGCTTCAGTTGCAGCTACTCAGTGCCTCCTGGTGTACGCTCCTCACCTTCTTCTGTCGTCAGTCAGCTGATGCAATAAAAAAAAACGAAGAAATGAAAAAAATAAATATAAAAATCTGGAAAGTCTAAGAACGAGGGAGGGAAGCCGGTCACGAGGACCTGATGCCTAGAAAATTACCAAGCCAACCTCTCCAACCTAACACAGACTAGCCCAGTGGTTCTTAACCTTTTTACTACCACGTCCCCTCTAGGAACTGTTCTTTTCCTCCACGCCCCCCTTGCATCTATAGACCCCCCCCCTTGCAGGGAGGGGGGTCAATACATTGGAAAATTTGTATGGCTGGGAGACTTTTGAAAATAAAGTTAGTGACGACGATACTTCTGCATTATCTCATAAACTTACCTCTACATTACTGACCCATTTCTTCTCAAGAAAATAACATGTAACTGGTCAAATTTCTACTTTTCTCCTGAGCCTCGCGCGCCCCCCCTGAAAATCACTTACGCCTCCCTAGGGGGGCACGCCCCCCAGGTTAAGAATCACTGGACTAGCCTATCTAGAATAACCCCAGGTAGCCCTCATTCTAAGCTTTATCCTACACTTCATATCGCTCCCGTGGTAGAAGATAGGATACCATCGTTATCCTTTTACAAGAGCACTGGAGCTCCTGCGTGTGAAGGATGGTGTTAATCCTTGCCAGGTTGGCAGGATGAAATATCGTATCCTTCAGCCAATAGCCTTCCTCGTGATCTAGTCTCCTAAGATTGATTCCCTGATAGATGCCTCTAATGGCTCATTCCTGAGTTGCCAGTGATCGCCAACTAACATATTACGGTGTGCGGTCACCCACCAATGGCATGCATGGATAAGTTTTTTTTTTTTTTCTAAGGAGTGTAAGTCGTCATCATCATCATCATCATCATCATCATCATCATCATCATCTTCATCATCATCATCATCATCATCATTATCATCATCATCATCATCATCATCTTCTTTATCATCACCAGAATCTTCTTTATCATCATCATCATCATCTTCATCATCATCATCATCATCATCATCGTTATCATTATCATTATCATAGCATTATCATATCATTATCATATCGTTATCATATAATTATCATATCATATTATATCATCAGATCATTATTATATCATTGTCATATCAGTATCATATCATTATCATATTATCATATCAGTATCATATTATCACATCATCATCATATTATCATATCATTGTCTTATCATTATCATATCATTATCATATCATATCATTATAATATCATTATCATATCATTATCATATCATTATCATATGATTATACTATCATTATCATATCATTATCATATGATTATACTATCATTATCATATTATCATATCATTATCATATTATCATATCATTATCATATCATTATCATATCATATTATTATCATAACATTATGTTACCTCTCCCATTAAAGCACAATCTTAATTGGAGAAGCAATCCTATGCCCAATCATTGATACAAGATTGAGACGGAATGGCAGGTTAACAATATACTGCATGTCAAATATAAAACTCAATGCAGTACTTATAAGCTCGTATGTCATAAGTTTAGGTGACCGATGGATAACTCTGAGTGGCGTCAAGGTATAGCAAAACTATTTGTCACTAACGTATTTTCATATTCACTAAATACTATAACACACACTTATAATAAGCCTACCAGGACCACTTGTTACCACTACGGTCCACCTAACATACTTAACCTAAGGATTACAGAGGAGCGGAAAAAATGCGTCCACTCTAAACGGGTTCAAAACCAGAGAGAATGAGAGAGGTAGCGCACTTCATGACTGTGGTCACCGTGGTGGCCGCAGTTGCCAACTCACCATACTATTATAATTTATTTCATTACAGGCAGGGCGAGTGGAATAACATACTACACATACACTACATTAACATAACAAGGTACAATTTATAATATGAATAATATCTTAGCTAACTAAAGTAAAATAATGACAAAGAAATAGTACACACGGAACATGGAAAGTCTTATTTCATACGATCTGTAATTCAGGAAGGCGTGAAATAGGGCGTGGCTACAAGCTAACCGAAACAGGTGGTTAAATGAAAAGAACATCTTTTACAAAGGAACACATGGACTTGCGGCCACGCAACAATTATCATATCATTATCATATCATTATCATATCATTATCATATCATTATCATATCATTATCATATCATTATCATATCATTATCATATCATTATCATATCATTATCATATCATTATCATATCATTATCATATTACTATCATATCATTATCATGTTATCATATATTATCATCATTATCATTCACGTTATCTTATAATTATCATATCATTATTGTTATCATATCATCATCATCATCACCATCATCATCATCATCATCATCATCATCATCATCATCATTGTCATTATCGTTATTGGGGTAGCCGAGAAAGTGGTGTCCTTCTCAGTGACCTCTCTTCTTGCAGTGGTGACCTTTGTTGACCTCAGTCTGTTTAACTAAGAGAAAATCCTTGAAGGAGTTTAGATGGTTGAAAACTAGTTCAACCGTTTGAGCACCTTTCTTGACGCATATGTTTATTAATTTGCCGCCAGACGATTTTATTCGGCAAAGACCTTTTTCTACAATTTGCTTTGGCTAAGGCCTCAATTGACCTCAGTTCCTGCTGCCGCCAGGCGATTTTATTCAGTAAAGTGGTGTGAAATCTCGTGCTAAAAGGGCTTATGTGCATTTCTGTCACTTATTATGGGTCCAGTCTTGCGGTAAGCTGAATAATAACACTTGCCGACCCCCTAGCTGAAGGCACTCTCGACCGAGACCCACCTGAGATCCGTCTTTGAACCGCACAATATAATCATAAGAACGTAAGAATGAAGGAGAATTTAAAAGACCATAAAGCCTACACTAAGCAATTCCATGCATCCTGCCACCTGTCACCCCTATCCATTAAGTTATCTAATCTCTTAAAACAACCAACTGTTTCGGCACTCACTGCATAATTACTAAGTTTATTCCATTCCTTAACTACTTTGTAGGTAAACCAGTTCCTGGCTATTTCCTTATTTCCGACCCCCCACGAGACAGGTGTCCTTAATTGCTTGTTAGCCAACCTTGTTATTCTCGGTCTAATGACGTGCTTCTTCCTCCTTCCAGACGATGAAAGACGCCATCTTCTTCGTCAGACGACCTCATACTTCGTCGTCGGCTCTGCCTCATTCAGCGCCGTCGCCGTCACCGTTAATACTTGATGTAAACATAGCCATAACTCATGACGTGTGGGTCTTCAGATCTTGAGGGTCGAGGAGGACTTTGAGTACATCTGCGCCCGAAGGAAGGAAGGAAGGAAGGAAGGAAGGCCCGAAGGAAGGAAGGCCCGAAGGAAGGAAGGAAGGAAGGAAGGAAGGCCCGAAGGAAGAAAGGAAGTAAGGCCCAGAGCGAAGGACAGAAACCCCAAGAAGGTAAGATATCCAGGTACCGAAATCCACAGACAAGTTTGTGTTATTCCTGTCGACTAAAGCTACGGTTACACTAGTCAACAGAATGGTTGGATTCCAACGATTCAGTTGGATTTCGTCCAAGGTTGGAGTGTAACCGTAGCTTAACAGATGGCGCTTAGAGTGCTATGGTCTTCCTGTGTCGCCAGTATGTATTGTAATGACTAGTATATAAAAATTTGAAAAGAAAGAATAAAAAAATAATTATTTCGAATACCTGGTACTTGAGGCATATCAGAACTCTGCACGTATATCCTTCGTTACTAAATAGAAGCTCTCACGTAATTCAATTTCTTTCTCTGAAAAAGCATATTGCTGCAAAAACAATGAAATATGCATCTGAATTATTCTAATGCCCGTAGCCTTTGTACGCCCCAGAACTTCTAAGAGAAAAATGAAATAATGATGATACTTTGACCAAAAATAGAAGAAAAATGTAATAAAATTTTATTAATAAATATCATGCTTTGTACTATCATAGTGAATTACATGTTTGTACGAAGAGTTCTCATATGAATAGAATTAGAAAAAATATGTCGACGCGACCATCACACAGCTGCAAGGAATGCATAACGATGCAGCTTTAAGGCCCACAACAGCTGTCACGGTCTGGTGGCAGCTGTGTGACCAGCTGTCATCGATAAAGAAAGTTCAGTGTTATATCAAACAGCAGCGATACAGCTGCAGAGAATACCTAAAGGTGAAGCTGCAAGTCTCACAACAGCTGACACGGTGTGGTGGCAACTGTGTGACCAGCTGTCATCGATAAAGGAGGTAACAGCTGTGTTAGTGGCGGCGGCATCTGCTGCAATAGAGTCAACAGCTGGAGGAAACAAACAACACAAAAAAAAATTCACAAATGTCTCGTAGCTTTGTGTAATGAACTTCTTCATATAACCTCCCCCTTCCTTCCTCACTCCCCTCCCCGTCCCCTTCCCTCCCCAGTCCCCCCTCCCCCTTACCTTCCCCTCCCCCTCCCCTTCCTTTCCCCTCCCCACTCCCTTCCTTCCTCACTCCCCCTCCCCCCTCCCCCTTCCCTCCCCAGTCCCCCCTCCCCTTTACCTTTCCCTAACCCTCCCCTTCCTTTCCCCTCCCCACTCCCTCCCTCCCCTTTCCTCCCCAGTCCCCCTCCCCCTTCCCTCCCCAGTCCCCCCTCCCCCTTACTTTCCCCTCCACCCTCCCCTTCCTTTCCCCTCCCCTTCCTTTCCTCCCCTCCCCACTCCCCCTACCCCTTCCCTCCCCAGTCCAACCCCTCCCCTTCCCCACTCCCTCCCTCTTCCCTCCCCAGTCCCCCCTCCCCCTTGTCCTCCCCTCCCCACTCCCTCCCTCCCCTTCCCTCCCCCCTCCCCCTCCCATTTCACTTTTGTCACAAGACGCTTAGCTGAGCTCGATAGCGCCACCTTTGCCTTGGGTACTCGAACAACCGTGTTGGCACGCATGCAATAGTGGTTAATGTTTGACCAAGTTTTCATTGTTACTATTTCGGGAATTCTTGTTAGTGAAACTACACTGCCAACGGTTGTACTACTAGTAGTAGTAGTAGTAGTAATAACATAAATAGTAACACTATTAGTATCACCAATATTCTCATCGATGCGTTGTGTCTAGACTAAAAGGAAAATTGGCGCCCGATACGAAAAAGATGAAGAGAGGAGAAGAGAGGAGAATAGAAGAAAGAAGAGAAAGAGAATACGAAACGGAACTTCTCGAAAGGGTGTAGAGCAAGTTCACTTCGGGATGATTGTTTATTAAAAAGAAAAAAAAAAGGGTGGGATTTTGGACAAGAATGGGGAAAAAAGTGGACGCGAACGCAACAGCATAACATAAAAGGAGTATACCCGACGTTCAATGCGCGATACTGGAAGCGCGGAGACATCGTTGAAAAAAGCGGGCAGAAAACATATATATATAAAAAATAAAGAGAATAGCGAAGGAAATTAAAACAAGAGTGAAGAGAAAAAAAGAGAAAGGAGAAGGAAGAGATAAATTGGAAGAGAGAGGAAGAGAGAAACAGAGGTTGAGGATCAGGTGAACTGGGTGGAATAGGAGATGACGGAGGCTTTATGGAAGAACCTGTTCTACAGCCGGAAGAGCCCGTCCTGCAGCCACGCGAACAGCAGGAAGGAAGGCTCCTCCCCCCCCCCTCTGGAGTACAGGTACGCAGGGGGGTAGGGGAAGGGAAGGGGAGGCGAGGATTGGGAGCAAGAAGGAGAGGGAGGGAAGGGGAGGGGTAGGGGAAAGGGAGGGAAGGAAAGGGAAGGGAAGGGAAGGAAGGGACCGATAAAGGGATGAGGGAAGATGATTGGGAATAGGAAGGAGAGAGAAGGGAAGGGGAGGGGAAGGGAAGGGAAGGGAAGGGGCCGATAAGAGACGAGGGAAGAGAATTGGGAGCGGAAGGAGAGGGAAGGAAAGGGAAGGGAAGGGAAGAGGCCGATAAGCGACGAGGGAAGAAGATTGGCAGCAGGAAGGAGAGGAAGGGGAGGGGAGGGGAGAGGAGGGGAGGTAAGGAATAGAAAACGGGAAGAA
>NC_134795.1:20537568-20540068 GCF_046742065.1 Oratosquilla oratoria | reverse complement strand
ACTATTATTCGATTCATATTCATTCAGAAGGAATTCGAACAATTCGAACCCCAGAAATACCAACCCTTCGGTATCATAAGGTTATGTTCATCAGCGAATGTTTCGACACCCCTACTAACGATAGTTGTCTGTGTAGCTGTACAAATTCCTCCATTCAACCGAGAGAACGTCGCCGTATTGAAAAAACCACGACCCTCACGATGAACCCTTCGACACGCTTTCGTGTCTTTATTCTGGTTAGCGCCTGGTGGATTGCGGAGTGGTCGCCATAGTGATAGATCAGGTGGAGATGGAAGGGATGTGGGTTACTGTGGATTGTAGTTCAGACATCGGATATTCTGTACTGCCTGGGGCCACGTTTGTGCTCCGCTTCTTGTCGTTTCCGCCTGCACTCCTCGGAGACAGCTGGTCGATGATGATGTTCCTCCCGGGGCACTTTTGTCCGACCCAAATGGACAAATGAGTCAGGAAAGTCGTGGGAATGAGAGGACGGGAGGCCTCACCAGGACACAAGTCGATTCAACAAACGTCACTTGTCAAAGGTAATTAGCCAGAACAAAGCCTCTCAAGTCTGACAGATTGAGCCCAAGAGAACTCGACTTTAGAGGCTCTCAAGTTTTATGTTTATGTAGATGGGAGGAACTTCGGTGTCTGTTAATGGAACAAGTGATCATTAAGAGCCCGAGACAAGGATTTTTTTTTCGTTCTCCATTTTTTAATTGGAGTTCAGAAGTTCAAAAACATCTAAGGAAATTATTGGTTAAAAGAAAATATATGCGAGATTTTTAATATAAGATTTAATAAGGCTCACAGAGGAATACATCGAGATGTCAGATGTGATAAAAGACTTTTAAGAGATATTACAGTTTGCAAAATATAATATGAGAATTTATTTTCTTTCTTTTTGCCGCTGCAGGTGATGTTAATTGCTTTTTTTTTTTTTTTTACCCTAAACACTCTTTCCTGATTAATATTTCGTCATGGGATTTCTTAATTTACTTTAAGGTTCTCTGATTTTCTTTTTCTCTTTCTTTTTTCTATTTTGATCTAAAATTAATTCACCGTTGAGGCTTCCCTTACACACACACACACACAAACGCTCACACACACACACACACACACACACACACACACACACACACACACACACACACACACACACACACACACACACACACACACACACACACACACACACACACACACACACACACACACTCACACACACACACACACACACACACACACACACACACACACTCATACACACACACACACACACATGCACGAACAGTTACTCCCAACGTTATATCACAGTAGACAAACCTTGAAGTCTACAGACACGATGAGTCTCGAGGTCGTCTCATAACGACATGGGCCCGAGTTTGATCCCCACCGGGCTTATAACCAATCTCGATAAACCCATTCTATACCAATTGGTATTTAAATTTTCATTCTTACTACCACCAGGATACTTTATTCCACTCCTTGACATCGTATTCACAACAGAGAAAGTCATTTTGCATGCAAACGAACACTTTTGGAGATTCTTGAGCGGGGATGAATGTCGACAACTTAGAGGGAAAAACAAAAGACTGTCTCGCCAGATACTGAGAGACAAAGATGGAATAGATGCGGTCACACACACACACACACACACACACACACACACACACACACACACACACACACACACACACACACACACACACACACACACACACACACACACACACACACACACACACACACACACACACACAAGGTGATCAAGACAAGACATGGAAGGATTTCTTGTGGATTTCTTATATATAAAGGTTTAAGAAAGGCGGAAATCAGGCAATATCATTTATTAGAAGAAAAAATATATTGTCTAGGGGCGCCATGAAGACACAGACACGAACTAAAGAAGACAAAGAGACTGAGACACTAAAGATATGAAAGAGATAGGCTAAGCAGGCACAACAATAAACTGAGAAATACAGAAGACGGAGACGTTCCAAACGCTCGTAGACCAGACAAAAGGTCAGCGAATAAAGGAAGATGTCATGAAAAGTTCGATGTTAACCGAGAACGTTACATTTGTCCTAAATGCTCTGATACCCGGGTGAGTTGTCGTGATTTGTCGGCAGAACTATCGGGCAGGTCAATCAGGTCAAATCAGGTCGGGGGTCGTTCGGTTACTGAACATCACGCATGTCACTTGACAAGTACGTAAGTAGACTGTCCTACATAGAGGAGGACTACTGCGACGCCTCTACGGCCCAGAGGCACGCATCTCTTTTTTTAGATGTTGGAGACGTGTTACATGTTTGGATCTTGTGTTGTTCGACTTTGCCCAATGCCATCTTGCAGAGTCCTTTGTGGTCATCCATTTACGACTTGAGACATCCACTCTGCCAATATTCAGGATGTGCAAGTGGATGTCAGAGTAAAACAAAAATGGAAGAAGTAAAATGGAAGAATAGATGGAGTTAAACACTGGTCATATTTTCCTTAT
>NC_134795.1:20527568-20535068 GCF_046742065.1 Oratosquilla oratoria | reverse complement strand
CCCGCCGGCAGCCACGTGAGAAAGAAAAAGTACTGTCCGGTACGCAAGTTTTTTTTTTTTTTTTTTTTTTTAAACGATAATGTCACACTCACACAACATAGACAGCACTCAAACGTTGATTTCCGGTAACCTTTTAGGGGTCTGGGTATCGATGCCGGATTCCATGGGGCAGCGGATTTTAGGACGAAGAAACTCGAGGATGTGAATTTATGGATGATAGAAAAAAATAAGCAAAGAAGTTTCCATAGCAAATATCAATAAAGTGAATTGAGAATATTTACACAATAATGACTAATCAGAAGATGAAAGATAAATTTTAAGATCTTAAGGCGTAGATTCAACCAAAAGATAAAAAAAATCCTTCAGTGAAAAAAAATCCGTCAGTAATCTTATGACGTCATTTAGATCCTTTTATGCGTAATAAACAAGAGTTTCGTGACGTCATATATCTCCGTTTTCTTTTACAAATACACTAATGCGTCAAGTCACTATCACCATCATTATCACCATTATTATCACTATCACCATCATTATCACCATTACCATCATTATCACAATCATCATCGTTATCACTATCACCATCATTATCACCATTATCACCATCATTATCACCATCATTATCACAATCACCATCATTATCACTACCACCACCATTATCACCATCATTATCACTATCACCATCATTATCATTATCACCACCATTATCACCATCATTATCAGTTATCACTATCACCATCATTATCACTATCATCATCATTATCACTATCACCATCATTATCACCATTACCATCATTATCACACCCATTATCATTATCACTATCACCATCATTATCACCATCACCGTCATTAACACAATCACCATCATTATCACTATCGCCACCATTATCACCATCATTATCACTATCACCGTCACTATCACCATCATTATCACCATCATTATCATCATCACCATTATCATCACCATCACTACCACCATCATTATCACCATCACCATCATTATCACTATCACCATCATTATCACTATATCCACCATTATTACTATCACCATCATTACCACTATCACCATCATTATCATTATCACCATCAATATCACTATCATTATCACTATCATTATCACTATGACTGTCATTATTACAGTGAGGAGCTTACATCAGGAGACGCTTATCTACAACTGAAGCTACATTCGCTCTTGTCCATATAATGTGGAAGGTCTTAAAATGTTTTCTTTTATTAATTCATTTTCATTTTGTTCTTATAACTGTTATCATTATTGTTATGACTGTTATCATTGTTGTTATCATTATCATATTTTCTTCCACAACTCAGTAATTATACAAAAATAAATTTGAAAAATGGATAAATAGATGTTTACTCATGAAAATCCATTGGGCTTCCATAGATTCCATTTCCTCCTCGCCGTCTTAAAGGAGTCGCTGAAAGCCGGCCCTCCCAAAAACACCCCGAAGAAAGGAGTCGCTGAAAGCCGGCCCTCCCGAAAACACCCCCGAAGCAATCCTATTACATGTAGGCCTAAGCAGCCGTGCTAATAAGCTTAAAGAATTACCCACGCCAGTCTACTTAATCAAATAAGCTGGGAGCCCACAAGCGGGAAGAGATTAATTCGTGATATGGTTTATGGACCAAAAGACGTGAGTACTTTTCGAAAAGATCTTATTTTCGCCAACTTTGATTTTTAATATCTCATAGGAGGATATTACTAACTTCTCTTGCTATACTTGTGAGAATTATTCATAGGTTTTCGAACATAGAAATGAAGGAGACTGCAAGAGACCATAAGGCCTACACCAGGAAGTTCCATGTCCATTACCACCTATCCATAAAATTTTACCTAAGTCTGTTCCATTCGTTAACCACTCTAATAGTTAACCATTTCTTGCCTATTTCCTTCGTAGATCTACATTTGTCCATTATTACGAATCCTGCCATTAAGGTAAGCTAGACAAATTGAACTAGAAAACTTGGGATATTGATGTTTTCTAATTGTAAAAAGTGCTAGTTCGCTAAGTCTTCAACCTTTCAGCATGATTATGCTGCTTGGGTAAATGTGAATCACCATGGTTATGCTGCTTGGGTAAATGTGAATCCTCTTTAATGTCAGCATATGAGGATGAATACTTATTAACTTAAGTGCAAATAAAAGTATAGTCAAACACACTTATATTCTAGCAGAAATGTTTGCGCGCGTGTACTATGCGCACACACTCACGCACACACACACCCGCACATACACACACATACACACACACACACACACACACACACACACACACACACACACACACACACACACACACACACACACACACACACACACACACACACACACACATGCTTATGCCCTGTAACGTTTATTTAGATTTTTCTTCAAGAAAATCGTATCAATTTTGACATTCATTGTAGATTTTTGCTTAACAAATGACACAACTGAGAACGAAAATGCGACATCCCAAGAAAAAGAAGAAGAAGAAGAAGAAGAAGAAGAAGAAGAAGAAGAAGAAGAAGAAGAAGAAGAAGAAGAAGAAGAAGAAGAAGAAGAAAGAAAAGAGTAAGAAGAAGAAGAAGAAGAAGAAGAAGAAGAAGAAGAAGAAGAAGAAGAAGAAGAAGAAGAAGAAGAAGAAGAAGAAGAAGAAGAAGAAGACAGCTCTTTCAATACCTGGCTACCAAGGCCTCATAGAGGGGATGGGTGACCAAAGGCTCGTTTCACACGTATCGACTTTTCGCCGTGCGCCGTGGACGGCACGACGTCGTGCTCTCAAATAACCAATCGTGTCTATGGACGCTTTCACACGTCACGACCACGTGTGAAAGCGTCTACAGACACCACTGCTTATTTGATAGCACGACTTTGTGTCGTGGACGGCGCACGGCGAAAAGTCGATACGTGTGAAATGAGCCATAGGTCCCCCCGCCAGACGGAGTGTAATTCGTTGCGTCGCGTTGACAGGGGTGAGGGGGCGACCCGTCCGGGTTCAAACCAAGACACATGGACCGCGATAAATTCAGGAACATTATTCCTCCCCTCTCCCCCTTCCCCCTCCTCCTCCTTCTCCCCTCTTTATTCCCCCCTCCCCTCTCCCACCCCCCCGGATCAAGATAATTGGCTCCCAGATAAGCCGGAATTGCTTAAAAATGAATAAAAGAAGATGGGGGAGGGGGGGAAGAAGAGGAGGGAAGGGGGGAGGAGGGTAGAGAAGAGGAGGGGGGAATAGGAGAGGATGAGTGGGGCAGAGGAGAAAAGAGAGGGAGGGGGGAGGAGATGTGAAGAAATAGGAGGAGGAGGGGATAATGAGGGAGGGCACAAATGAGAAGGGAGGGAGAGGAGAAGAAAAGGGAGGCAGGGGATGGGAAGAAGAGGAGAGAGGGAGGAGAGAAGGGATGGAGGAGAGAAGGGAATAAAGGAGGGAGGGAGGTTAGAAGAGAAAGGGGAGATGGGGAGGGAGGGAAGGAAGAGGAGAGGATAGAAGAGTAGGAAGGGAGGGGAAGGAAGGAGGAGGAGAAGGAGGGAGGGAAAGAAGATGGGAAAAGTGAAGGGAGGGTGAGGACAATAGGGAGGGAGGGAGAAGGTAGGGAGGAAGGAGGATAGAAGAGAGAAGAGAGGGAGGGGGAGGGAGGGAAGGAAGAGGGAAGAGAAGAAGGGAGGAAAGGAAGAAGGGAAAACAGAAGGAAGGGAAGAAGAGTAGGGAGAGAGGGAGAAGGGAGAGAGGATGGATAGAAGAGAGAAGGGAGGGAAGGAAGAGAGGAGAAGAGAAGGAAGGGAAGAAGAGTAGGGAGGGAGGGAGAAGGGAGAGTGGATGGATAGAAGAGAGAAGGGAGGGAAAGAAGAGAGGAGAAGAGAAGGGAGGGGAGAAGAGTAGAGAGGGAAGGGAGGAGAGTAGGGAGGGAAGATGACGTAAAAGAGGAAGGAAATGAGTTTACCCTTTGGGTGGAAAAGGATTTTGCCCCAACTGAATAAAATTGCCCAGAATGGAGACAAAAGTCTTAAAGCAAGGGTTAGTCTAGTCGCGCTAAGGATGTTCTGAAATGCTGAAGCGGTAGAATGTAGCGAAAAAAAGTAAGGAGACATGAGTGTGTTTATTCTGAAATATCTCAACAAAGTTTTAAGTCTCGCAATTCATATCATACGAAAGGCATTTTTTGTGAAAAAAGCAGATAATTTAATTGGCTTAAACAAGGAATTAGGTCAAAGTTGGTTGTTTTCGTTCTCAGAAAAATATTATTACCTGTGTAAACGTGACATATTTACCGAGTTTCATGCCTTCAGCGAAACAAAAACTTAACGTTATGACGTAAGCGTGACATTTGTAAAAACAAACAGACACCAGATCAACGATTTTTATTGCATCTCTTCCAGTACGAATGTGTATGTGTTTTTGTGCTTCTAAATGTGTTAACAGTTCATTTATTTGTTTATTTTCTTGATTCAAAGAAATTGTGAACATAGAAATGATGACAAAGTTGCTTCGTTCGTTCAGATGTTGGGCGACAAGTTGTGGAATGAAAACGTATTATGTTATATGTAAGTACCTCTAAATATTTTTATCGTGTAAACTGCACAATCGTAAGCTTTTATTTCTCTATAAGTGTATTTATTCTCTTGTATTTGAATCGTACATTTATCATTTTTTATCTGTCTTAATTGGAGGTGGTCAGGTGAATTTGTAAGAAACTTCAACACAGTTTGTTGTGTTTACCATTGTTGGTCGGAAGAGAGACGAGAGGAGGACAAGGCGTATTATTTTAGTTGTGCGTACCTACGCGATATAGCAATAGAAAATTGAATATTGATTTTGCAAATTATAATACATGAACGTAATATGCGATTTTCTTAGCGGAAATAAAAAAAAAATTGCTACAAGCAAATTTACTAACGAACGAAGCCGCTAGGATGCGGTGCGGACGCCATGCCAGTCCTGTCACTATCAGACGACGGCTTTCACGCCGTGGACTGGATGTTCTCCAACTCCAGGTGACGTTAATAAGCGCTGTTACAAAGACAATGGAGCTTCCTTGGACTTTATGAGAGAACACGGGGTTCTGCCGTCGTCTGTTAATTGCCCGAGGTACAGTAATATTCAGGCTGTCAGCATCCGTGACGATGACGGCGACCCGGATGATGTTTAGAATTTGAGGTACCGAATTACTCAACATTGGTTAGGTTACGTAGATTTGTTAGGTTACGTAGGTTAGTTAGGTTACGTAGGTTAGTTAAGTTACGTAGGTTAGTTAGGTTACGTAGGTTAGTTAGGTTACGTAGGTTAGTTAGGTTACGTAGGTTAGGTTACGTAGGTTAGTTAGGTTACGTAGGTTAGTAAGGTTAAGTAGGTTAGTTAGGTTACGTAGGTTAGTAAGGTTAAGTAGGTTAGTTAGGTTACGTAGGTTAGTTAGGTTACGTAGGTTAGGTTAGGTTAGGTAAGTTAGGTTAGGTAGGTTAGGTAAGTTAGGTTAGGTTAGGTAGGTTAGAATAGATTAATTTATCACCCTTTCATTTCTTCGACCTCGACACCTATCAAAACAAACATGGCGTATCATTCAACCGCCGCGATTTCGTTTGTTAAAAAAAAGTTTTTAGTAACTTATTTGTTATTGATTTCCGCCAAGAAAGTCGTATATTACGTTGATCTCTTATGATTTACAAAATTAATCATTCATTTTTCTATTGCTATATCGCGTAGGTGTACACAACTAAAAAAAATACAATTCTTTCTTTTCCTTTTTCCTATTCTTCTATTCAATACCAATGACAACATTTTATATAGGATATATTTACGAAGATATTTCAAGTGTGATTCATTTTATCTAGCTTTATATATTTCTAGATTTCTGCAATGGTATTATATTCCACAAACAATATCAATATATCGAGTGTAATGATTCAATCTATCTAGCTTTATAAGTTTTTAGATTTCTGCAACACTGTAAATGAATATAGTGTTTCTTCATAAATCATTTATGTATTCGGAAAAGGAATATACTGTAGTTCAGGAGTGTGGTCTTTACTCCTAGGCAAAATCAATAAAGGAGAATCCTTTGTATATTCAAGCCAAAGTAATTTGAACATTTGGTGATGAAAAATCCAAAGGTAATATGAACATCTGGTGATTAATTAGATTATCAATGATATATATGTTTCCGAGTTTCATACGAATTTGGTTGGGTGCCAACTCTTGTAGGATCACACTTCTATCTTAGTCCAAAAGACAGGGAAATAAGTGGGCGATCATCAGTCTAATTCGTCAAATTCTATTCCTCGAGTTCCTATTGTACCTGTGTGGTGTTGTTCACGTCATTTGCGTGCGACGTTCCTTTTTGAATCTAGCTGCAGTCAGACAATCTAATTCACCTCCATGACAAACCTTCGAAGGTCTTATAGCCTTTTCCATACAGGATAGGACCTTGTGGCACCTTTTGGTCAAAAATTGTGGTCCGGAAGGCTCTACTGCCTGGAGGCTTAATTTGTTTCCCCGTAACGCGACCTCGACCCGTGCTCAACACGCCATAATAAATCACCAGCAATCCCTTGTAAAGTAATCTGAACATTTGGTGATTAAGATAGATTGTCGGTGATTTATTTTTTGGGGTTTAGCACGGGAAGGGTAGGGGGGACGAAATCGTATTAAGGAATGAGACCATTTGGGGCCGAGCTTCTAAACCACAGTCGTTTATTTTAAGTGACACACCCCTTCTACCGCGGTAGCAAAAGGGTCACTGGCGTTCAAGATTAGGTCATTCGATCATTACAGCGTATTGGAGAGTACGTTTAACCCTTTTTGCTGTTGGGTGGGGTTCTCCTCAGCAGAATAAAATCGCCTGGCGGCAGTCAGAGTAGATACTAAAGGAAGTAAAATAAACTCGGGTTAAATCAGGAACACCAATGTAATCTGACGTTTCGACTAAACGTCTTTTTCAGTCATCGAAACGTCAGATTATAATTATCAATTTTCCTGACTTAACCTGATTTTCCTTACCACTTTTTCCACTCTAGTGCCTCACTGTCAAGCAAGTAAATACTAAATTAAGTATCGTCAGCCGAAATAGAGCTCTAAATTCGAGAGTTTCTCTCGACTGTCGTGTGAGAATTCACTCTTACCCAGGATCTATCCACGTTTCATTCTAATTTATGGCCCTTAATATTCCTATTCATTTTCATTCGCATTCATATATTTTAGTCACAACTTGACCGAAACCAAACGGACTATAAAACATTTTATCATATGTACAGTTACTCTTACTTGAAGCTGTCACAAGGCTAAACACGGTTGTAGTTTGTGGACACTATTTGAAAAACTGTATGACTGTGCTGAATAACCTCTTTCATCCCAGAGATAATACATTTCATGCCATTTGTTTATGTGTATATGGTATACGGATTATCAGATCAAACACCGACACAACCAGAAAAAATGTCCGGTTATTACATTTCCTGACCATCTGGAAATAAACAGTAAGCTACAGTTTCCTTCCCACAACTTCTGTCTACCT
>NC_134795.1:20497568-20515068 GCF_046742065.1 Oratosquilla oratoria | reverse complement strand
TGCATTATTCCCGTCGGTCAGATTCAAGTGGGACTCTATGAACGTCGTGGCTTCTTCGTGTTGCCTTCTTCGGCGCAAGAAACGGCCTCCGAAGTGGAGTTCGAGGACGCGTCGACAGACGAAAGAAGAGGTCTTCTTCCGCGTAGTCGTGGTTGGTTCACCAAAGGCAGGAGAAGGCCTTCGAGTTCGCGTGGTTTCTTCTTCACCGAAGTGTGGTCTTGTGTCATTTCACCAAGAGAGTTTCTGCCCCCACCCTCACCCCCACCCGGGCTTTCTTGTCCCCTGCCGAGACCAACAAACCTTGCGTGGTAGGATTTGTTGAAGTCACCCCTCCATTTGTCGCAATATATACATATATATATATATATATATATATATATATCTTTATAAATTCATTATGTAAATAACATCCCTTTTCAGCAGTTGCCATGTATCATTTATATTCTTTAACCTTAAATATAATCTATACCAATCACATATTCAATATTACCTAAGACTTTTGTCCAAATTATTGTACACATAAATGTTGTTGCCAGTTTCTGTAGCCGATTTCTGTATATAGCTGCGATCAATTCTTTCCCTTTTATTGGGTTCTTTAGATTTTAGATACGATCCTGCAATTTGCTGGAACTCGTAAAGATGGCAGCACACTAGCCTAGCATGCTCTTTAGTTTTGCTACTTCGTTTGAGCAGAAACGACTTTGGTTACCATATTCTAGATTTCCATGAAAACATGTCAACAATGTGTCTAACATTCATAATTTAGGTTTAACTTCTCACTCTATGACGAAAGAGTAATTTGACATTTCGGAAATTTGAAAATAAAAGATCGTAGTCGAAATCGTTTCTACTCAAACGAAGTAGCAAGTAGCATGCTAGCGAGAAATGCCTAGTGTGCCGTCACCATAAGTTGGCGCTTGTTTTGTGGACTGTGACCCGATATTTCGTCGACCTTTTCCTGAGACACAAGTTAGTCGAAGGTTTAACTCTCTAAAGGGGGAAGGACGGTCTCCGGGTCGTTTAGAAGTCAGAAAACGAGTTAGGGTCGGAATGAAAGTGGAATTGCGCGCACGCGCGTGTGTGAGTGTGTGTGTGTGTGTGTGTGTGTGTGTGTGTGTGTGTGTGTGTGTGTGTGTGTGTGTGTGTGTGTGTGTGTGTGTGTGTACATGTGTGTGTGTGTGTGTCAGTGTGTGTGTGTCAGTGTGTGTAGGTGTGTGTATATGTGTGTGTGTGTGCGCGTGTGTGCGTTTGCATGTGTGTGTGTGTGCGCGTGTGTGCGTTTGCATTGTGTGTGTGTGTGTGTGTGTGTGTGTGTGTGTGTGTGTGTGTGTGTGTGTGTGTATGTGTGTATGTGTGTTCACCTTGGTCTTTTTGATCACGTGTTGGACTCGTGATCGACAGCTATTTCCCTCCCTGAAGAGAGCTCAGAGCTCGTATGACCGATCTATGGGTAATGTGTGTGTGTGTGTGTGTGTGTGTGTGTGTGTGTGTGTGTGTGTGTGTGTGTGTGTGTGTGTGTGTGTGCGTGTGTGAATACAAGCTCACGGAAATGTATTTATCATCCTCACGACAATATTACTTCCCAAAACCGAATAAAATCGTCTGGTTTTAACCAGAACAAAATCCTTCAAGTTCGTCAAAAATTGACCCAAATCTCTGACTGAAAGTTGAATGGAATCAACTCTTGGAGCCTTGCTCAACTCTCCTCATTATTCTCAATCTTCTCGGTCATCGTCGTCACTGTCTTTTTCTTCTTTTTCTTCTTCTTCATCTTCTTCATCTTCTTCTTCTTCTTCTTCATCTTTTTCTTCATCTTCTTCATCGTCTTCTTCTTCATCTTCTTCATCTTCTTCATCTTCTTCTTCTTCTTCTTCTTCTTCTTCTTCATCTTTTTCTTCATCTTCATCTTCTTCATCTTCTTCTTCATCTTCTTCTTCTTCATCTTCTTCTTCATCTTCTTCTTCTTCATCATCTTCTTCTTCATCTTCTTCATCTTCTTATTCATCTTCTAATTCATCTTATTCATCATCTTATTCATCATCTTCATCTTATTCATCATCTTCATCATATTCATCATCTTCATCTAATTCATCATCTTCATCTTATTCTTCATCTTCTTCATCTTATTCTTCGTCTTCTTATTCTTGCTGTTATTCTTACTGTTATTCTTGTTGTTATTCTTGTTATTCTTGTTATTCTTTTTGTTATTCTTGTTATTATTATTATCATTGTTATTGTTATTATTATTATTATTATTATTATTACTATCATTATTGTTATTATTATTATTTATTATTATTATTATTATTATTATTATTATTATTATTATTATTATTATTATTATTATTATTATTATTATTATTATTATCATTATTATTTATATTCATTTTGTTTATACTGTTTATATTGTTTGTTTATATTATTCATATCCTTTATATTATTCATATCATTATTATTATTATCATTATTATTATTCCTCTTCCTCTTCTTCCGCCTCCCGATCCCTTCCTTCCTCCACCTCCCCCCTTCCCTCTCCCCTCTCAATTCCTTTCCTTCTCGCCCTACCTCTCTCCCCCCCCTATTCCTCTCTTCTTTTCTTTTCCTTCTTCTCCTTCTCTCCGTCCTTCATTTTTCTTCCCCTTCTTCATCTTCTTTCTCTTTCTTTTCCAAGGCTTCTCGTTATTGCCTTTTATTGGTTCTCAGAGTTTGCAGACCAGGCGAGAGAGTATCTGTTCATATTTGCAGTAACCCCGACCCCCACCCCAACCCCCAACCCCTCCACCCTCCCACCCCCTCAACCCCTTCCACCTCCAACCCCCACAACCCATCCCACCCCAACCCCCACTCTCCAACGCCTACCACCCCCACCCCCAACCCCTCCACCCTTCAACCCCTCCCACCCCTTCCACCTCCAACCCCCTCAATCCCACCCCCTCCCACCCCAACCCCCACTCTCCAACGCCTACCACCCCCACCCCCTCCGCCCTTCAACCCCTCCATCCTTCAACCCCTCCAACCCCTCTGACCCCTTCCACCTCCAACCCCCTCAACCCTTCCCACCCCCACCCCAACTTCCAACCCCTCCGACCCCCTCCCACCACGTAGGCAAGTGCATTATGTCCTACTTCCATTAACCCTTTACCTTCTGGGTGAAGACGCTTTTCGTATTATTCTGCCTGTCGCCAGGCGATTTTATTCATCTCTGTGGCGCCAAATGAAATAGGCTCTGAGGTCCTGAAGCGTAGCGAAAGGATTAAAAGTTCGGAGGCGAATTGGCAACTGAAGTCGTCACCTTCGCCCCTCTGTGTTTGGACATCCGGGACAAGTGGTGGTCAGTGGATGTCATCATCCTGGGAGGTGAGGTGGAAACCAACACGCCACAGCGCCACGTGGTTAGAATTAGTGCGAAAAGTTTCTAGATTTTTCTGTGCTATTTTCTATGATGCACTGAAATAAAACGGAAAGGAAAATGATATATAAATCTAATTGACAGAGCTTAGGTCTAGCACATATAATTACAGAGACAAACATATAAGCACACGCACACACATATACACACACGCACACACACACACACACACACACACACACACACACACACACACACACACACACACACACACACACACACACACACACACACACACACACACACACACACACACACACACACACACACACACACACACACACACACACACACACACACACACACACACACACACACACATACACCTACACACATGGAAAACATACAAAAAACAAACAAGCAAACAAGCAAACACAAAGACACACAGACGAAGTCTGCAGGAGAGAATTCTTCGGGGAAAAACGAATGGTTCTACTCGTTTTGAAAAATGTCCGGACATTACTCGGTGCCCTCCACTAATTGCCACAGGGTCCACTAAAAGTGGAGTTAAGCACTTGGAGAACACAAAAAAATGTATATTTGGAGGAATATAAAGTTTTTTTTTATAAATGGAATGCTAGTGTGAATGCGTGTCTGGTATATAGCCGCCCTGTTATTGAATTGTAATATATACATATATATATATATATATATATATACATATATATATACATATATATATAACATACAAATTAATTAAATCACCTGGCGCCAAGCAAAATAAAAGAAACGGTACCACCAGGTATGAAAGGGAGATACAAGAATTTTAGTTGTGTGAAAGAGGATGACTGCTAGCCGAGCGGTGTTAGGGCGTCACTACTTGCGATGGAGATCGAGGTGGCTGCAGTTCGAACCCTGCCGCCAACGAGTTGGACCATGGGCATGGTTCAATGAATTCCACCCTACACAGTCTTCTGTAAGAAGCACAGTCCTGGCCTCCTGATAGGGTAAGTTCGCGACATTAATCCCAATTAGTTATGTACAATGTATTTAAAAAAAAAAAAAAAATTGCCTGTGGTTTTTTAAACACCCTGTAGGTCCCCTACGCCATTGACACATTCTTTTGTGATGTTGAAGAGGCAGTACTGATTAATTATTCCCTGATCCAGTCGAAATCCGGGTGTGGGGGTATTGATTTTGGTCGAGTTTCTTTGTTTCTCTAATCGTAAGCAACTTCAGGACAAAACCACTGAATCAATAATAATGAAATTTTCAGGAAAGGTGGGCAAGATTCTCAATAGAACTCCATTAAATCTGAGGGTTAGTTGGGTCAAGGACAATGTCAAGGACACTTAAAATGTAAATGTAATTTTTGACACCAATTTCCGATTGGCTACAAATTAAAATAAGACTATTTTCATTCAGTTTCTCAGCTACCATCTTCTTTATTTCATATATACATGCATATAAGTTTACAATCTTAGTTCATCGTTCAACCTTGCTATGTAAGGCGGAAAGATAATTTGATATTTGGAGATTTGGAAAATGAAATATTTTAACCGACGTTGTTTTTACTCGAATGAACTCTCAACAGCCGGGGATAGAAAAGCCCAGTTTGATATCCCTCCACTCCCATTGTTATAACCCTCCCTCTCCCAGTGGGATAACCCTCCACTCCTAGTGGTTAACCCTCCTCTCCCAGTGTGATAACCCTCCACTCCCAGTCTTTAACCCTCCACTCCCAGTGTGATAACCCTCCTCTCCCAGTTTGATAACCCTCCGCTCCCAGTGTGATAACCCTCCGCTCCCAGTGTGATAACCCTCCACTCCCAGTGTGATAACCCTCCACTCCCAGATTGATAACCCTCCACTCCCAGTGTGATAACACTCCACGCCTAGTGTGATAACCCCCCACTCCCAGTGTGATAACCCTCCACTCCCAGTGTAATAACCCCCCACTCCAGTGTAATATCCCCCCACTCCCAGTGTAATAATCCTCCACTCCCTGTGAGATAACCCTCCACTCCCAGTGTGATAACCCTCCTCTCCCAGTGTGATAACCCTCCTCTCCCAGTTTGATAACCCTCCGCTCCCAGTGTGATAACCCTCCGCTCCCAGTGTGATAACCCTCCACTCCCAGTGTGATAACCCTCCTCTTCCAGTGTGATAACCCTCCACTCAGTTGGCGCCAACTTTTCTGATGACATTCCTCAACTCTGACAGCCTTTCTGCCAATTTCCCCGTTGGCGCCAACTTTCTAGATGACATTTTCTAACTTTGGCGGCCTTCATAACATTTTTCCTTCCTTCTCTCCTTCTCTTTTTGTATCTAGGCGAGACAGCTTCGTCCTTTCCGTCTCTTTACAGTGAAAGTTTCTACTATTCAACTATACCTATGCATTTATTTACTTTATTTATTATTATTTATATTATTATATTTTTTTATTTATCATTATAATTTTTCGCATCCGACATAGTTATGGACCAAAAGGTCTCCTGTCGGCATGCTCCGCCTTTGTAATCCTTTGTAAAGTTGAGCTTCATTGATTTTATCTATTCTTCTATCTATTTGTTTGCTTATATCTTTTTGTTTGACTTATTATCTATTTATTTATCTATTTAATCAATTTTTTATTTATTTATCTCTCTATTTATCTATCTATTCATTTGTTTGTATATATATACTTACCTATCTATTGATACATTTACTTCTTGTCGCTTTATCTATACAAAATTTTTGTTTGACTAATTATCTGTCTATCTATTTACTTATTAATTTATTTTTTATCTATATAATTATTCGTTTATCTATTTGTATATTCACTTATTTACTGATTCATTCATTTTCTCGTCGCTTTAAAGAGTTAAATGCTTCATAGAGCTCTAACTAGATCAAGATTAACAGAACTTAGAACAGTAACAAGAACAGCAAAAAACAACAACAAAAGTGTCATCATCAGCACCAACAACAACAGCAGCAGTAACAAAGACAACAATGACAACAGCAGAAGCTACATTAATTACGACAACAACAGCAACGAAGATGACGATAACACCAGCAACAACAACAACAACAGCAGTAACAAAGGCATCAATGACAACAGCAGAAGCAACATTAATAACGACAACAACAACAACGAAGATGACGAAGACACGAGCAACAACAACAGTAACAAAGACAACAATGGCAACAGCAGAAGCAACATTAACAACGACAACGACGACGACGACGATACCAGCAACACCAACAACAACAAACAAGTAAACAAACAAACAAAATAACCAGCCAAGCAGAAGCATTTGGCTCCTTGACCACAGTAGTATTCTCTGTACAGTAAGAAACAATCACGAGTTCGCTCGAGATAATCGCTGAGTATTCCATATCCAAGAGGCTCTCGTCCGTCAAAGGTACTCGACCTACTTTCTCGGATATCCCATTCTTATGAATTGCTGTTCTTTGAACTCCTAAAGAGACCACTTCAGCTCTGAATAGAATCGCCAGGTACTTACTTACTGCTACTAATTTTTGGATATTGGACCATTTGTGGACTTTTGTGGACCCTCCACAGGTTCATGGACCACAGGCTGAGGACCACTGGCCTGGTGTGAGCTAAATAAAATTGTTTGGCGAAAGAAAACGGAGGAGTTTTATCACGTTTGGTTTGACCCTCTCCCTTGCTGCCGAGAGGTGTCGGGGTGGGTTTTTTTTTTCCACTGCCGCTGAATAACATCATCTGACGGCAACAAGATCAAGAGTATTAGTGCCACCCGGTACAGAAGGTGCCCAAATTAATAAATTCTTGGAATTTTATGCTACAGCTACAGAATCACCGGGCAGACACCTTGTTTCGTTTCTTTGATTGTGAAAGTGAGTCACTACGGTTCTGGGGCACGTGTTGGGCCCGTGATCAACAGCACTTACACCACTGGATGAGAGCCAAGAACTCGTAGTTTGATCTATAGGTCATGTTGTGAACTAACACGCACCACACATCCACACCCATCTCCTTGCTCAAGGTGGACAGTAACGGCTTGTAGTATATCAGTGGTAGTTGCGACGAGTATGTGACTAGGGATGTGGTCGTTGGTAGTGTGCGAGCGATACATAGCAACGTCGTTATCGGTTCCGTTATCGTGAAATGAACTTAACGGAAAGCTCTGAGGGCGAAACTCTCTCTCTCGTCACAATAGTGTTGGGTTGTGGAGACATTTGCGAGTTATGGCGTGAGGCGGGCAACTTTGGCGAGCTTGTAATTGACAGATGGTTGTGGAAAATTGACCAATGGAGATGAAGCGAGAGAAGCTTGGAACGATGGAAAGACGGAAGAAGAGGAAGAGGAGGAAGGAGAGGAAGAAGTGAAGAAGAGGAAGGAGAGGAAGAAGGGAATGGTGGAAGAAGAGGAAGGAGAGGAAGAAGAGGAAGGAGATGAAGAAGGGAAAGTTGGAAGAAGAGGAAGAACTGAAGAAGAGAAGAAGAGGAAGGAAAGGAAGAAATGAAGAAAAGAAGAGGAAGGAGAGGAAGAAGGGAAGGATAGAAGAAGAAGGAGAGGAAGAAGAGAAAGATGAAAGAAGAGGAAGAAGGAAATGATGGAAGAAGAGGAAGAAGGAGAAGAAGGGAAGGATGAAAGGAGGAATGGAGAGCAAGGAGAGAGAGAGAGAAGAGGAAGAAGGAATGGAGAGGAAGAAGGGAAGGATGGAAGAAGAGGAAGGAGAGGAAGAAGGGAAGGATGGAAGAAGAGGATGAAGGAAAGAAGAGGAAGAAGTGGAAGGGGAGGAAGAAGATGAAGAAAAGAAGAGAAAGAGTGAAAGAATGGAAGACGAAGAAGAGAAAGAAGGGAAGATGGAAGAAGAGGAAGAAGGGGAGAAGAGGAAGGGGAGGAAGAAGAGAAAGATGGAAGAAGAGGAAGAAGAGGACGAAGGGAAGAAGATGAAGGAGAGAAAGAAGAAAAGGATGGAAGAAGAGGAAGAATAGAAGAAGAGGAAGGATGGTAGAAGAGGAAGAAGGGAAGAAGAGGAGAGGGAGAAAGAAGGAAAAGATGAGGAAGAGGAAGGTGAGGAAGAAGATCGACACTCGCCAAATAGGTCGACCGAAGGTAGCCTGAATAGAATTGGCTGGCGTCATTAAAGGTTGAGACGTCTCTCTCTCTCTCTATCTATCTATCTATCTATCTATCTATCTATCTATCTATCTATCTGTCTCTCTATCTCACTCTCTATCTCACTCTCTATTTCACCCTCTTTCTCTATCTCTTTTTCTCTATCTCTCTTTATCTCTCTTTCTCTATCTCTCTTTCTCTCTCTCTCTATCTATCTATCTATCTATCCCTCTCTCTCTCTCTCTATCCCTCTCTCTCTCTATCCCTCTCTCTCTCTATCCCCCTCTCTCTCTATCCCCCTCTCTCTCTCTCTCTCTCTCTCTCTCTCTCTCTCTCTCTCTCTCTCTCTCTCTCTCTCTCTCTATCTGTCTATCTCTATATCTCTATATCTCTATCTCTCTCTCTCTCTCTCTCTCTCTCTCTCTCTCTCTCTCTCAACTTGAATTTTTCTCGTCTTTCCTCCGAATTTTTTCCTCTTTTTTTTCTTTGGTTGCTTTGTTGTATTAATTCTTCCTCCTCCTCTTCCTCCTCCTCTTCCTCCTCCTCTTCCTTCTCCTCTTCCTCTTCCTCCTCCTCTTCCTCCTCCTCCTCTTCTCCCCTCTCTACCTCCTCCCCCTCCCTAACCACTTAACCTCTCTCTCCCCCTCCCCTTCCTCTCCCCCTCCTCTTCCTCTCCCCTAAAGTTTACCTCTCGTTATCTTCCCCCTTCCCATCCCCTTCCTCTCCACCCTCCTCCTTTACCTGGTACTCCCTCCTTCCCCCTCTTCCTCCTCCTCCTCCTCCTCCTTCTCTTCCTTCTCTTCCTTCTCTCCCTCCTCCCCCTTCTCTCACCCCTCCTCCTCTTCCTTCTCTTTCTCCTCTCCCTCCTCCTTCTTCTCTCCCTCCTCCTCCTCCTCTCCCTCCTCCTCCTCCTCCTCCTCCTCTCCCTCCTCCTCCTCCTCCTCCTCCTCCTCCTCCTCTCCCTCCTCCTCCTCCTCTCCCTCCTCCTCCTCCTCCTCCTCCTCCTCCTCCTCCTCCTCCTCCTCCTCCTCCTCTTCCTCCTCTTCTTCCCCCTCCTCCTCTCCTCCTCTTTTCTCGCTTCTCCCCTCCTATCGTTCCCCCTCCTACTTCTCCTCCTTGTCACAAGGTTCTTTTTGAACAGATAGACTCGGTATATATATATATATATATATATATATATATATATATAGAGAGAGAGAGAGAGAGAGAGAGAGAGAGAGAGAGAGAGAGAGAGAGAGAGAGAGAAACACATCAGCACCACTAAGATGTCTTTATTTGGATTAGCAATAACAGCTATTCTATGTAAAATAACACCAACACATGGACCAGTGTGATGGCCTTAACAAGACAACAATTATACTAACAGTATAAATACCTATACACCTTCCTGTTGGGGGGCGGCTGAAGACTCCTCCCACAGCTCGTCGCTGTGGTCTCCTGCTCGGGTCGAGCGCTGAGTCCTCCCACAGCGCGTTGCTGTGGTCTCCTGCTCGGGTCGATCGCTGGGTCCCCCCCACAGCTCGTCGCTGTGATCTCCTGCTTGGTCGAGCGCTGAGTCCCCCCACAGCTCGTCGCTGTGATCTCCTCCTCGTGTAGAGGGTCGAGTCCTCCTCCTGGAATACCCTCCCTCCGTAGATCTGGGAGAGGGAGGAGAACCGAAGAAGAGGGTTGTACTGCGCATGCGTGGTGCAGCAGGTCAGTGTATTAGTGCATCGGTATCGTTCTTGCCTCGTAATAAGCAGTCGTTCATGCAAGAGATCTAATCCCATTGATAGAACTTATTTCCATTTGTCATAATAGCTTTCAAATATACACACACACACTGTATATATATATATATATATATATATATATATATATATATATATATACATATATATATATATATATATATATATATATAAAAGAACATAAGAACATAAGAATAAAGGAGACTGCAAGAGACCATAAGGCCTACACTAGGCCTACACTATATATACACTAAAGACCCACTGTTGATTGGATTAAGAAAAGAAGGGAAATGACGATTTCCGTATATTTCGATCACTGGCTGTGATCCTCTTCAGCAGAATACAATGTCAAGAGAAAACACATATCTTTTATAGAGGAGAGGGGTGGAGTGAGGGAACGTGGACATGACACTTCAAGTGTCATGTCCACGTTCCTTCATATATGTATATGTATGTATGCATGTATGTATGTAAGTATGTATACACGCTCACGCACACATACATACAAGCACACAAACTTGAACATACTCTAAGTTAAGCAGAATACCCAATGACACCGCTGTTAATTACTTTATTTCATTTTTCTTTTTCTTTTTTTCCTTTTTTCCTTTTTTCTTCTACTTTCTAGAGATATAAATTGTTGGGCATCATAAAAGTAGCATTTGTCTGCGCGAACGAGAGGATGATAAAAAAGCGAGAAAAAAAATTGGGCGAAAATCTAATCGGCCTCAGATTGGACTACGCTGCAGTGGAACTCCCTGTATAAAAGGAGACATAAAACTGGAAACACAAAGACCAGCAGCCCAATTGGTTTCCAGCTGACTTGACAGAACGCATGAAGACTAGCTAGAGCAGTCATCACGAAAAAAAAAGCGAGGAAAGAGGTGATATGATTGAGGTTTTTACATAAGAACAGAAGAATGGAGGTGACTACATGAGACCGTAAGCCCTACGCTAGGCAGTTCCATGTCCCTTACCACCTGTCATGCCTATCCATAAAGCTATCTAACCTTCTCTTAAAACAACTGATAGTTTCAGCGCTCACTCCATGGTCACTAAGTTTATTCCGTTCATTAACTACTCTATTGGTAAACCAGTTCTTGTCTGTTTCCTTCTTGAACCTTCAAAGAATTCTAAAAGTAATGGGCATCACCTAAAAGAATGATTTGATAGTGTGGGAGGAAAGAAGAAAAAGAAGAAGAGGAGGAAGAGGAAGAAGAAGAAGAAGAAGAAGAAGAAGAATAGGAGGAGGAGGAGGAAGAGAAAAAAAGAAGAAAATGAAAGAGGAGAAGAAAAAGAAGAAGAAGAAGAAGAAAAGGAAGAAGAAGAAGAAGAAGAGGGAGAAAAGGAAGAAGAAGAAGAAGAGGAAGAAGAAGAAGAAGAAAAAGAAGAAAAGGAAGAAGAAAAATAAGAAGGTGAGGAGCGTGATACGCCAGAGGGCGCTGAGTAGCTGCGGCCGAAGCCGCCACTTTTGCCCTATACTCTTGGACTATTGGGGGAAGTACCAAGTACTGTTGGGAATTGAAGAGGAGTCCGGGACTCGAATCCATAACTAAGCAAATACGAGACCAGCACGCTTCCGAATGCGCCATCATCGCACTGAAGAACGGACCTGGAAAGGTCTGGAAAATAACTGGAAACAATGTTTGGAGGATATTGAGAAATCCAGTTCTTCCATACACGTTCATGGAACTACCTAGTGTAGGCCTCATGGTCTCTTGTAGTCTCCTTCATTCTTATGTTCTTGTGTTCTTAATTGATCTGTAGAACATGGAAGAAGAAATAGTCCATCCAGGCAACACAAACAACTTTAGAATCAAACTTGACAAATGGAATTAAAGACGGGATTCCACGAGCATAGCTCCTATACTAAGATCAGGGAAATACATTCTTGCGCGCGAATATACACACAAAAATATACATGTATGTACACACACGTACACACACATGCATGTATACGTACACGCATTAAACACAAACACATAGTACGTGTAATTATAGCCAGTGCTACACGATCAATATTGCGCAATATTTGTCATCCCCCCCCCTCATGTCTCCATATTATTGCACAATATTGTCAGTCGAGCGAAGGATTTAGGAAAGATATCGTGACGGACACTTTCTCTTATCCTTCTTCGCAGACATGTCGACGGTATGAGGACAGGAAGCCCACTGTCAGGATATTGCGCAATATTACCCTCAAATTCTTCAATATTGTGCAGTAATATATATCAACCCCTTTTTGATGTCTTCAATCTATTGTCATTCTTCAATACCACCCCTACACCGTCAATAATATTGTACAATACGGAATATTGCGCAATAATATTGATCGCATAGAGCCTACATTAAGATCTAGTGTCCTATTTTATGAAGGTCTTCTGGTTAACACCCAGACTGTTTTATTCAATTTATAAGAACACCACACCTCCATACGCTAAGGGTCCTCACGAAGACGTTTATACCTAGACACCTGCTCAGCGTCCACTCTCCCACACATTGGGAAGTGAGAAACCCCTGCTATGCTATGGCAAAGCCCTGTCAATTGTGGCAAGTCTTTTTTTTTTTTTTTTTTTTTTTTTTTTTTTTTTTTTTAGGCCGACGTTAGGTCGCCTCCCCGCCTGGCTAGGGGTGTCGGGAACCAACACAGCAAGCCCGTAGTAGGTCCCGGGAATAGAACTTTCCTCCTCCTCCTCCTCCTCCTCCTCCTTCTCCTCTTCCTCCTCTTCCTCCTCCTCCTCCTCCTCCTTTTCCTCCTCCTCCTCCTCCTCCTCCTCCTCCTCCTCCTCCTCCTCCTCCTCTTCCTGTTCTGCCTTTTGCCCCCCATACTCCTACTCCTCTTTCTCTTCCTCTTCCTACTCCTTCACTTCCTCTTCTTTTTCCACCTTCTCCTCCTTCTCCTCTTCCTCATTTTTCCTCCTCCTCATCTTCCTCTTTCACCTCTTCCCCTTTCTCCTCCTCCTCCTTCTCCACCTCGTCTTCCTTCTCTTCTTCCTCTTCCTCCTCTTCATCATCTTCCACTTCTGCCTCCTGTTCCTCTTCCCCCTCTTCCGATTCCATTTCCCCTCTCTTTCCCTTCCTCCTCCCTTTCCGACTCCTTTTTCTCCTCTTCCTCTTCCTCCGTCCTCTTCCGACTCCATTTCCTCCTCTTCCCCTTCCTCCTCCCCTTCCAACCCCTTTTCCTCCTCTTCCTCTTTCTTTTCCGACTCCTTTTCCTTCTCTTCCTCTTCCTCCTCCTCTTCCGATTCCATTTCCCCCCTCTTTCCCTTCCTCCTCCCTTTCCGACTCCTTTTCCTCCTCTTCCTTTTTCTCCTCCTCTTCTTCCGACTCCATTTTCTCCTCTCTTCCCCATCCTCCTCCTTTCCAACCCCTTTTCCTCCTCTTCCTCTTCCTCCTCCTCTTCCTCTTCCTCCTCCTCTTCTTCTTCCTCTTCCTACTCCTTTTCCTCCTCTTCCTCTTCCTCCTCCTCTTCCGACCCCTTTTCCTCCTCTTCCTCGTCCTCCTCCTCTTCCTCTTCCTCCTCTTCCTCCTCCTCTTCCTCTTCCTCCTCCTCTTCCTCTTCCTCTTCCGACTCCTTTTTCTCCTCTTCCTCTTCCTCCTCCTCTTCCTCGATCATCTCTTCCTCCTCCTCGACCTTGCCATGCAGCCTTGGCCCTTCCCCTTCACCTTTCCTTTCTTCTTGCCTAACTTAATCCTCTCCTTTTTTTCTCTTCCCTCTTCCCTCTTCCGTCCTCTCCTCTTCCCTCCACTCCTCCCCCTTTCTTTTCTCTTCCCTCCTGTCCACTTCGCTCCCCTCCATCTCCATTTCTCTCTTCCTCTCTTCCTCTCCTCCCCTCCTCCCTCCCTTCCTCTCTCTTTCACATCCCTCTCTTCCCTACTCCTCTCTTTTCCACTTCTCTCTTCGACCCCCTTCCCACTCTCCTCTACCCCACTCCCACTCTACTCTACCCCCTCCCCCTCTCCTCTACCCCCTCCCCCTCTCCTCTACCCCCCTCCCCTCCCCCTATCCTCTACCCCCTTCCCCTCTCCTCTACCCCCCTCCCCTCTCCTCTACCCCCTCCCCTCTCCTCTACCCCCTCCCCCTCTCCTCTACCCCCCTCCCCCTCTCCTCTACCCCCTCCCCCTCTACTCTACCCCCTCCCCTTCTCCTCTACCCCCCTCCCCCTCTCCTCTACCCCCCTTCCCCTCTCCTCTACCCCCCTCCCCCTCTCCTCTACCTCCTCCCCCTCTCCTCTACCCTCTCCCCCTCTCCTCTTCCCCCCTCCCCCTCTCCTCTACCTCCTCCCCCTCTCCTCTACCCCTTCCCCTCCCCCTCTCCTCTACCCCCTCCCCCTCTCCTCTACCCCCTCCCCCTCTCCTCTACCCCCTCCCCTCCCCCCTCTCCTCTAACCCCCTCCCCTACCCCCTCTCCTCTACCCCCCTCTCCTCTACCCCCCTCCCCTCCCCCCTCTCCTCTACCCCCTCTCCTCTACCCCCTCCCCTCCCCGCTCTCCTCTTTCTTCCCCTTTCTCTCTCTCCTTCCCTCGCTTTACTCTTTCCCCCAAGATTCTTCCTCTACGCTTCCCCTCGCTTCCCCTCTTCTCCTCTCCCTTCCTCCTCTCTCCTCTTTTCCCCCCTCCCATTCCTCTCCTGTCTCTCCCCTTCCTTTTCCTCCCCTTCCATTCCCTCTCCTCCCCTCACTTTCCCTCTCACTTCCTCTTCATCTTTCCCTTCCACTCTCCTCTCCTCTCCTCCTCTTCACTCCTCTTTCCTCTCTTTTCCTCTCCTTTCCTCCCCTCCTCTTCACTCCTCGTCCCTCTTCCCCTCACCTCTTGCTTCTCTCTCCTCTCTTATCTCTCCCTCCTCCTCCCCTCACTCCTCCTCCCCTCACTCCTCCTCTCCTCACTCCCTCCCTACCCTCCTTCCTCCCCTCCCCTCCTTCCTCCCCTCCCCTCCTTCCTCCCTACCCTCCTTCCTCCCCTCCCCTCCTTCCTCCCCTCCCCTTTCATTCCCCTTATCTCCCTCCTTCCCTTTCCTTCGCCACCCCTCCTTTCTCCTTCTCTTCCTTTCTCCTTCCCTTCCCATCCTCTTCCCTTCCCTTTCTCCCCTTCCCTTTCCTTTCTCCTCTTCCCTTCCTCCCCTCCTTTCCCCTTCTTTCCCTCTTCCCTGCCTTCCCTTCCCCTCTCTCTCCCTTTTCTACCTCCCTCTCTTCCCTTTCCTCCCCCTCCTTCTCCCCTTCTCGACATTTTTTCTCCTCTCCTCTCCTCTCCTTTCCTCTCTTCTCCTTCTCTCTTCTCTCTCTTGTTCCTCTTCCCCCTTGTCCTCTTTTTCTCATCCTCCCCTCCTCTCTCCCCCTCTTCTGTCGTGTTTTCCTCCTTGATTTGATCTTCTTCACTTTCGTTTCTGTTGTGCTCCCATCCCCCACCACCACCTCACCATCATCACTACCACCATCACCACCACCATCACTATCACCATCACTATCACCATCACTACCACCATCACCATCATTATCACCATCACTACCACCATCATCATCACCATCATCATCACCACCATCACCACCACCATCACCACCATCATCACCATCACCATCATCACCATCATCACCACCACCATAACTACCACCATCACTATCACCATCATCACTACCACCATCACTATCACCATCACCACCACCAGCACCATTATCACTATCACCATCACCACCACCTCACCATCATCACTACCACCATCACTACCACCATCACCACCACCATCACTATCACCATCACTACTACCATCACCATCACTATCACCATCACTACCACCATCATCATCACCATCATCATCACCATCATCACCACCATCATCACCACCACCATAACTATCACCATCACTATCACCATCATCACTACCACCATCACTATCACCACCACCATCATCACCATCACCATCATCACCATCATCACCACCACCATCACTATCACCATCATCACTACCATCACCACCATCATCACGACCACCACCATCACCATCATCACTACCACCATCACCATTATCACCATCACTATCACCATAACTATCACCATCACTATCACCATCACTATCACCATCAATATCACCATCACTATCACCATCACTCCCACCATCACTATCATCATTACTACTACCACCACCACCATCACCATCATCACCATCACCACCACCATCACCATCATCACCATCACTCCTCTCCACCCACAGCGTAAACATCTCCCCCTTCTCTTCCCTTCCTCTTCCCTTCCCCCCTCCCTCCACTTCTTTCACTACCCTTCGTAATTCTTCCCCTCTTCATCCTCCTTACCCCTTTCCCTTTCCCCTCATCTTTCTCCCTTCTAACTTCCCCTTTCCTTCTCCCCCGTCCCCTTTCCTTTCTCCCCTCACCACTTACCCCATTCCCCTTCTCTCTTTCCCCCTTTCCCCTTTCAACTTTTTTCCTTCCCCTCTTCCCTTTTCCCTTTCCCTTTCCCTCTTCCCCCTCCTCCCTTACCCTTTCCTCCTCCTCCTCCTCCTCCTCCTCCTCCTCCTCCTCCTCCCTCTCATCGTTCCTTTTTTCCCTCTCCTTTCCCTCTCTCCTTCCCCCACCTTCCCCCTTTCCCTTCCTTAGTAACACCATCTTAACCCATTCTTCCACCTACCCACCCCAGCCATTCCTCCCCCACTCGAGCCTCTCCCCCATCCCCTCCCCCCATCACAATCCCTCACTTTCCAAAGCTGCCAAGAGAGTTGAGACCTGAAGGAGAAGAAGAATCCAGTCACAAAGTTCCTAAGTGATGACAGTGATTCGAACACAACCACGTGGCAGAGGGGAAGGGAAGGGGGGGGAGGGAAGGGAAGGATAAGGGGAGGGAAAGGTAGAGGGGGAAGGGAAGAGAGGAAAGGGAAGGGAAGGGGGGAGGTGAAGGGGACAGAGGGGTAAAGGGGGAAGGGAAGGGAAAGGAAGGGAAGAGAAAGGGGGAAAGGTGGAGGTGGAAGGAAACATAGAGGGAAAGGAAGAAGGTAAGCATAGAGGAAGGGAAAGGAAGGGTAGGTGAGGAATAGGAAAAGAGGGGAAGGGAAAGGGGGAAGAGAAGAGGGAAAGGAAGGGAAGGGAAAGGAGAGGGAAGGAATATGAAGAGAGGAGAAGGGAAGAAAGGAAAAGGAAAGATCCTGTAGGTAAGGTATGAAGAGAGGAAGGAAAGAGGAAGGAAGGGAAGGGAGGTGAAGGTAAGTGAGAGGTAACAGTCGAAAGGAAAGAGCAAATGTGTGGATCACATTCAGACATGATGGGATGTTGTGAAAGAGGGATTTTTTCGTCAAGGATGGACGGGTTTATTTCGCAGCTTT
>NC_134795.1:20487568-20492568 GCF_046742065.1 Oratosquilla oratoria | reverse complement strand
CCACCTATTTATCTATTTAACTATTTGCTTATTTATTAATTTTCTCTTCGTCTGTTTATCTATTTGCTTGTTTATTTATTTGTTTATTTATTTATTTATTTATTTCATTTATTTATTTATTTATTCATTTATTTTTTATTTATTTATTTTTTATTATTTTTTTTTTTTTTGCAAAAGCTTCCCTCCTCTCATTATTATTATTTTTTTTCACTTCGTATTTTTTGAGAGAACTAAATTTCTTTTGGGTGTGTGTTTGTGTTTTTGTCTGGTTTCTTCTCCTCTCCCCTTCTCAAGTTGCGTATGATTATTCCTGATTATGTTTATTTTTGTTCCGAAACTTTATCTTTTTCGTGCGTGTTTGTTGGCTTCATTCCTATCTCCCTCCCTCTCTTTCTCTCTCTCTCTTCTTCTCTTTTTCTTCTTTTTCTTTTTCTTCTTCTCCTTCCTCTCCTTCTTCTTCTCCTTCCTCTCCTTCTTCTTCTTCTTCTTCTTCTTCTCCTTCTTCGTCTTTTTCTTCTTTTCTTCTTCGTCTATTTCTTTTTTTCTTCTTCCTCTTTTTCCTCTTCTTTTTTCCACTTTTCCTTCCTCTTCTTCCACATCTTCTTTTTCCACTTTTTTTCCTTTCTTTCCCTCTTCTTCTTCTTCCTCTTCTTTTTCTTTTTCTATTCTTCTATTCTTCTTTTATTCTTCTTACTCTTCCTCTTCTTCTTGTTCTTCTTATTCTTTTTTCTTCTTTCTCTTCTTCTTTTCTTTTTTCTTCTTCGTTATCTTCTTTTTCTTCTCCTTCTTCTTTTTCTTTCTTTTTCTTCTTCATTTTACTATTCATCTTCTTCTCCCTTCTCCTCTTTTTCTTCTCTTTTCTCCTCCTTTTCTTCTTCTTTCTTTCATTCTTCTTCATCTATTCCATTCTTCCATTTTCTTTCCTCCCCTCCTTCTCCACCTTTAATATTCCATCTCTCTCATTTTTTCTCTTCCTCCACCTCTCCTTCCATTTCTTCCTCCTTTTCTACCTTTCTTTTTCCCTTTCCTTTCCTCCTACCCTATTCACTTTCCTTTCTCCTTCTCCCTCTTTTTCTCTTTCTACCTTTTCTTCCCCATTCTCTCTCCCTTCTTTTTTTCCATTCTCTCTCCCTTCCCCTATCCCTCTTTATTCTCCCTCTCCCTCTTCTTGCCTCTTTACTTTGTCTTTACAGTTCTCTCTTTCTTTCCCTCTCTATTCTCCCTCTCCCTCGTCTTTCTTCTCTCTTTTGTCTTTACAGTTCTCTCTTTCTTTCCCTTTCCCATTCTCTCTCTCTTTCCCCTTTCCTCTCCCTTCTTCCTTTTCACTCCTCCTACTCCAATTTACCTATTTCTAAACCCCTTTTCTTACCCCTTTTCTAGAAACATCCATAGCCTCTCCTACTTCTGTCTTCCTTTCCCCCTCCCTTTCCCTCCCTCTCCCTCCCTCTCCCTCCCTCTCCCTCCCTCTCCCTCCTCCCTCCCTCTCCCTCCCTCTCCCTCACCCACGCTTCTGTCCAGTCCCCCTTGGTACTTCCAAGTCTTCAATAAATTTTGCTTCCCTAAAGAATTTTGACTTGGTGCTGGACGCAGCTGCGGGGTTTGCATGCAGTGCACATTTGTTCTTTAAGAAAAAAAGACCATATACTTCTCGAAATTACCTCGACTCAGCAAAGAAAAGTTACGTAATTGTTCATATTTTGAAATGTTGATTATCCACCAGATAATTATATTTTCGTGTTTGTTTTTTTTTCAATCCCAAACGCGTATGATTTATCTGTCGTGTTAAAAACAAAAAATTCAGAATACTAAATAAAATAAAATAAATTATCATTCATCAACTTTCAACTCAAGCTAGATAGCGATTGCAGTTGAAATAGACAAGTTCGAATCCCGACGTATGCATACGTAGACTGGTGAAGAGCTTACGCCAGGAGGCACTTAGCTACGACTTGACCAGCAACCTTTGCCCTAAGTGCTTAGACTGTTGGGACAGGGCTGGTAACTGTCAATTTTGTTCCGCGTAGGAGTACCTTCCTCTGTCTATTTCTGTCTCTCTTGCAATGCATTTCCCCCATCAACACTTCTGTCAACTCCTCCTCATCATCATTATCATTAATTTGTTTCGTACATTTAGAAACAGTTTACTAGCATGTCCCAAAACCCTTTCTTAAAATCATTCTTAGTGAAATGTTGATACCACAGGAAAAATATTTTTCAATTTTAGATGGATAAAATTTTCTTTCTTTTTTATATAAAACCACAAATCTTTGATTGTTCAAGTCATAAGATTACACTATTAGCCCCAGGATTGTCCCCCCAAATCAGTGTTGCATTTCGCGGAATGAGCCCAGCTGAGATGGTATGGGCATGAGAAGCAGATGGAAGAAGGCAGATACCCAAGAATGTATTACGAACAGAAACCACCGAGAGGAGAGGTCCCCAAGAAGACTGCGAACAAGGTGAAGAACAAATATACGAACAGAAACCACCGAGAGGAGAGGTCCCCAAGAAGACTGCGAACGAGATGAAGAACAAATATACGAACAGAAACCACCAAGAAGAGAGGTCCCCAAGATGACTGTGCATGAGGTGAAGAACAAATATTGTATGCATGTATGTATAAATTAATGTATGTGTGTATGTATTTATGTATATGTACTCATGCACACATAATCAGATTCACATGCACCTGGGTGTTGCAGATAGAAAAGGTGAAACTCAAAGAGAGAGAGAGAGAGAAAGAGAGAGAGAGAGAGAGAGAGAGAGAGAGAGAGAGAGAGAGAGAGAGAGAGAGAGACGGTAGCCGGGAGAAAGGAAATGAAAGTTAACAAATAATTGCTTGGAGAAAACTAGAAGACGGGGCACGGCAGTGGCTGGAATTAATAATATTACCTTCGAGATAAGGACTGAAGATGTTTGTGGTTCTCTCTCTCTCTCTCTCTCTCTCTCTCTCTCTCTCTCTCTCTCTCTCTCTCTCTCTCTCTCTCTCTCTCTCTCTTTCTCTTTCTTTCTCTATATCTAACTATCTATCTATATATATATATATATCTATCTCTCTGTCTCTATCTATCTATCTATCTATATCTGTCTATCTATCTATCTGTGCGTGTGTGTGTGTGTGCGTGTGTGCGTGTGTGTGTGTGTGTGTGTGTGTGTGTGTGTATGTGTGTGTGATCGTGTGCGTGTGTGTATGTGTGTGTGATCGTGTGCGTGGGTGTGTGCTTGCGCGCGCGTGAATGAATGTGTGCGTGTGTATGTATGAGGAGAGAAAGGAGTGGAGGGAGGGAGGGAAGGAGGGAAGGGAAGATACGATTGAGGGCGACATTATCATCGTTATTACAGCAAAGGAGAAAATGAAGTGTTCGCAATTGCTCTCCCGCAGGAGGAAGGAATGGTATGAGAGGAGGAGGAGGAAGAGGAAGAAGAGGAGGGGTAGGAGAAGGAGGAGGAGGAAGAGGAGAAGGAAGAGGAAGAGGAGGAGGAAGAGGAGGAGGAAGAGGAGGAGGAGGAGAAAGAGGAGGAACTGGTGAGTACAACCAGGTGTTTACACCGACTAGATCCCTTTTCAAGTTAAGTACATAGGACTTGAAGTACGCTGACTGTTATAGGATTACCCTCATCCCCTCACCTCCTCTCACCCCCTCACCCCCTCACGATCTCACTACCTGCCTACACTCGATCTCACGTGGGCGTGAGGTGAGGTTCATCGGAGTGGAGGTGTGTAAAGACACGTATGCACAACGAGCAAGCTCCACGGTTTGATTGTGTAGCGCGGATGGTCTTCTTTAAGGATCTGTAATTTTATTCTGTCTGCCTCCTGGCGATTTTATTCAGGTGGGAGAACGTCACTGTTCCTTTGTTCCTTTCTCCTCGTCGTTCGTGGACTAACAGGGATGAGGATATGGCTTCTGGAGTCAGGTTTGTTTTATTTTTTATTTCCTTCTTTGCGTCCTGAGAATATAAACACCTCTCACACACGTGGTTCGAGGGAATTCGTTCGAGTTGGAAACGACTTAAGTTTCGATATTTCTATTTTTCGAACCTCCAAATGTCAATTCACCTTTGTGTCGTACAATGAGAAGCTGTTTGACTAACTAAGAGAAGTTAAATCTATACGAACATTAGACACATTGCTGAATTCTCGTTAGGTAAGTCTAGAATACTGTTAGCGAAGTCGCCATTCAACTTTTTAAAATCACAACATTTGACGAGAATTTTCAATGTGTGACCAGGGATAAAGACTGGAGGAGATCGCAAGAGACCGTAAGGCCTACACTAGGCAGTTCCATGTCTCTTATCACCTATCATCCCTATACATAAAGTTGTTTAATCTTCTCTTAAGACAACCAATTAATTTAGCGCTCACTACATGATTCCTAAGCCTATTCCATTCGTTAACCGCTATGTTGGTAAACTAGTTCTTATCTTTTTCCTTCTTAAACCTAAGTTTGTCTTAATCTAATCTAGTCTCTTTTATTCTTGTTTCGTTCTCTGTACCCGTCTATTGAGAGAGAAGTCCAACGAAAAGGATAGAAATATGTTATATGTGTTTTAAACACATTCACTACAAAAAAAAAGTCTTAGGCGAATAGAATTACCCGACGACAGTTGGAACAAATGCAAAAGTCGTTTATTAACAGTCTACGGGACAACTACGATAATTTTGGCGTTGTTGATGATTACAAAGGTGGCGCATGCCGACAGGAGACCTTTTGGTCCATGACTAGATCGGATGCGGAAAAAATTAGTAATGATAAATACATAAATAAATAAAAATATAATAATATAAATAATGATAAGTAAATGATATAGATGATACAGAAATTACATGTAGAGCATATTTCCACATGAACTACCGTCTTGCCAATCTCGGGGTATCTTTTGGCGTGAAATTACAGTTCGGGTAAAACAATCTTTGGGACTGAAAGATGGCATGAAATTACGTTAACTGAAGTTCTGCTTCCGACATTGTTTCTCGATACTGAAATATAACAGCTTTC
>NC_134795.1:20465068-20482568 GCF_046742065.1 Oratosquilla oratoria | reverse complement strand
TGTTCGAGGAATTTCCGTCTCGCATTCACGGATCCTGCCACCGACATGACGTCATCAATGACAAACGACATCAGTGACGTCACAGCAAAGTAGGATGAGACGTATTTTTAATATTTCTGGAAAAAAAAATTCTTTCTTTCCTTCCTTCTTTTTTTCTTTCTTAATGTTTTATTCTTTTTATATTATTTCATTAAACAGATACTTTTAACTAAAGGCGGAGACAATCAAAGAGAGGACGAACGATATGTGACGTCATCAATTCTGTAATGCCATCTGATAGATCCAATAAAAAATAAATTCAAGAATGTACCAAATCGAATTACCATTGTGTCCTGTACTCAGTAAAATCATATATCATTAGCCAGAATAAAATTCTCACTAAGCTTCATTATAGGAAAGAGTTGAATTACTTTGACTTTCATAGGGTTATTACGATGAAAAATAGGAGAGTAGAGTAATTGACTAGACTGATATTCATTCCCAAAGGGTCCCTTCCCGATTTTGAAAGTACTGCGTTACCTAACCCAACCTAACCTAACCTAATCTAACCCAACCTAACATGACCTGACCTGACCTAACTTAACTTTCTTGGACAGAGTATCACAGAGACAAAAAACAAAAGAATAAATAAAATGGTGTTATCGGAATGGACGTAAACTACGTCAACGCCTAGTCTTTGGACCACAGATTCGAGAGCCGAGTTTCGTTTTAATTTTCTTTTCTTTCTCTTCAACTAAGCTAAGGTTGATAAGGAAACAAAAAAAAAATAGATGTGGAGTGAAATTATTGACTTTCACAAAGGAGAGAAAATTAGATTTAAGATAAATGTAAATTCGGTGAGATTTTAGAGATTGTATATAATTATTTTGCTCGTAGTTACGAAGGGAAATTCATTTACCTCGTTGCCGAGCGGATTGGGACGGAAGTCGAGGTGCGGGGGGTTCGAACCCTGCCACAGGCGAGATGGACGAAGGGCATGGTTTATATCACGCTACAAAGTCCTCTGTAAGGGGCACCGTCCTAGCCTCCTGATAGTGTCGAGTTTCGTGACGTTAAACCGATCTATCGTGTGTGTGTGTGTGTGTGTGTGTGTGTGTGTGTGTGTGTGTGTGTGTGTGTGTGTGTACACATACGTACACAGGACCTCAGAAAAGAAAGCCCTTACAATCGCCATATAAACCATCTATTCTCACCTACGCTTAGGTCATCACCCATTACCATAAAAATGTCACCACCAAACCTGCCTGACAGTACACCAAAGTCGCAGATATTACCACCACAGAGAAGACACAACACCTATCACACATTAGCAACACCATAAAGTCCGAGTGATCTATGGGTCCAGTCTGTGATCGTTGCCGGATATCTCGGGGTTACGGACAACGTGAAGGACAAACCCGCGTCTTAATTAGACCGAGACTGAGCATTCTAAATAGTATGTATTCCTGTTTTCATTGGATAGTAATTAATTACCCGCTAATGGAGAGGCTGCCATGAGCCTACGAGGAAATCAATATAATCCAACCGACATACGCGTAAAGCCTTCTCTCATTCAAGTTTAATTATACATGACATTCGCATCAGACTTGAGGCATTCGGACATCCGGTTGACTGCCCACGCGTCTACACGCGCACACACACACACACACACACACACACACACACACACACACACACACACACACACACACACACACACACACACACACACACACACACACACACACACACACACACACACACACACACACACACACACACACACACACACACACACACACACACACACACACACACACACACACCTGCACACTCGTCACCTCATAGAGGAAAAATGACGCAGACACTTCTCCTTAATCATCTTGGACACTTACTGGATTGTCTCCAGGGAATTTGCAATTAAATAATTTGCAATACGTAAAAGTTTATTTCCCTCAATTTCCTGTAGTAATGTTATATGATAGAATAGATTTCGTTTTGTTTGGATATACTCAGAGTTGAGATACGTTTTTATATCATTTGAAGAGGTATTTGCTAGCAGGAAAACGACACGACACCGAATTATAATACTGTACGATATATAATTATTTTCAGATTGTTGGAAATGAAACTGGAAAAGAAAATAATCAAGTGAGTTACCCAGAAGGCATTTACCTCTTGGTGTGAACCACGCATCTTAGATAGAAATACTTTTTCTCAAGAGAGAGAGAGAGAGGGACAGAGAGAGGTGGGGGAGAGGGAGACGGGGAGAGATGGAGGAAGAGACGACATGACGTCACATTTCGTTCCTTCAACAACTGTTCCTTGTTGAATAACATTCGAATGTTTTTGCTTTATTTCTAATCTACCTGCTTTAATTTGCTGATAATTTCCTTCATTCATGTTACTGAAGAATTTATTACAACCTTCAGATGTTTTTACGTCACAAGTTTTCATAATTTATTCACACTGTTAGTTTGAGTATTTTGTAGAGATTGGTATGCCAACGACTGGGGTCATATTTGATTTCTAACAAGTCCCTACCAAGTGAAGCTGAGCAGTCTTTAGTTTAATATTCTTCTTCTGAGTTGTTGTTGTTTTTTTTAGTTTTAGATCAAAATTCATTACTTGTCTTTTATCCGACTGTCTCCTGGATTGTCTAGAATTGTCATTTAATTCTGGTCTCCCAGCCTATCTACGTCTGGACCCAGCATATCTGTAAATACGTTTCCACCGTCTGGAGGCTTTTTATGAGACGCTGTCACATCTCACACGTAGTCTATCATCCACGACTTCCGTTCCATTTATTCTCGACTTCTGAAGTTCTTGATACCATTTGTCATCCATTGGCAGAGAGGTGACCCAGTTTGATATCAAGACACGCAGACCCTCCCACCGTTCCTAACCCCCTTACCCCCACCCCCACCCTAACGTCCCCCACCCCTCTCACACACACACACACATATATCTTTGTCTCAATATGAGAGAAGAGCCTTTTCCCCTCTTTTCTTCAGGTGTGATATATATTTCTACTTCACAGCTGTGTGTGTGTATATGTGTGTGTGTACGTGTGTGTGTGTGTGTGTGTGTGTGTGTGTGTGTGTGTGTGTGTGTGTGTGTGTGTGTGTGTGTGTGTGTGCGTGCGTGTGTGTGTGCGTGCGTGCGTGTGTGTGTGCGTGCGTGCGTGTGTGTGTGTGTGCGTGCGTGCGTGTGTGTGTGTGTGCGTGCGTGTGTGTGTGTGTGCGTGCGTGTGTGTGTGTGTGTGTGTGTGTGTGTGTGTGTGTGTGTGTGTGTGTGTGTGATTCACCATGGTCTTGGATCACGTGTGTGTGTGTGTGTGTGTGTGTGTGTGTGTGTGTGTGTGTGTGTGTGTGTATGTGTGTGTGTGTGTGTTTAACAACGTTCGTAAGGTACCTGTTTCTTACTTCGATTTCTCATAGCTTCCTTTAACTTCATGGTTTCAAATTGGTTACATACCCTTACTCTCCAAATATGATACTTAGGTTTAAATTTAAATGTTATCCCATCTTGGGCTGCATCACCTTCTAAATTATTTCAAGTATTTATACATTTGTATGGAAAACTGTGTTTCTTTTCGTCTTTTAGACATTTAGTCAATTCCAATTTCTTCTATGGCTTCATAAATGACGCTTTTTTTCATAATCAAGAGATATTTTCTGTCACTGAACACTATAATCAAAACACCTCTTTCTCTTCGATCCTTCAACGTTGATACACCTGATGTTTTTAGTCTCCCTTCGTACGACTTACCTGCTATGCTGGAAACCAGTTGGGTTTCTAACCTTTACATAAGAACATAAGAATAGAGGAGACTGCAAGAGACCATAAGGCCTACACTAGGCAGTTCCGTATCCATCACCACCTGTCATCCCCATCATGTCGAGCCTGTTTATGTCTTTCACTCTGTGTGGGGGGCCATACCACTGCTGCATATTCTAGTCTTGGACGGATAAGGGTTTCAGTTCTTTTTTTTCATCATCTCTGTAGAAATCTTTGCGTCTCTCTCAAAGTCTGGTATATCTGTCAGGTGACAAATTGTCTTTTATCAACATTCCCAGATCTTTCTTTTCTTTTGCATGTGTAATGGATTCGCTTCACAAGGAATAGCCCAATGATCGTCTTCTTGAGTTATAGCCCATTCGCAATACTTTGCAATTTTTGATGCTGAAGTTCATTTTTCATTCTTGGTTCCAGGCGGCGAATATAGTGTCCAGGTCTTTTCGCGACATCTGAGAGTCCTCCTCGTTTCTCATTCTTCATGTGATCTTTGCACCAGATATAAATCATACGAAAATCGACTAAAGCATTTCAATCTATCTAAAAAAAAAGTAGTAGTAGTAGTAGTAGTAGTAGCAGCAGCATTAGTAGTAGTAGTAGTAGGATTAATAGTAGTAATAGTAGTAGCAGTAGTAGTAGTAATAGTAGCAGTAATAGTAGCAACAGTAGTAGTAGTAGTAGTAGTAGTTGTAACTTTTACGACTTCAGGTGAGATGGGCTCAAGGGCAAAGACATTCTACGCTCGTCTGGCAGAGGTGATGGTAGAAAATAAAAAACAACCAAAAAACAGGATTGTATCGTGGATGAGATGTAGACTGCCATTCTCACTCTTAAGATCAGTCCTCCTTCAAGTTGATCATTTGATCCAAGGGTTATCAGCTTCGCTCATTATGACAAACTTTATACATTTACAGTTAGTGCAGTGGTTAAACCGTTACGTTAGATTATTATTATATTTATTTCTTTGTGTAGTGTCATCACTCTAAACTAATCATACAATGAAAGACTAACGATAACACAACAGAAGAAGGAGTTTATCACAAAGGCAGAGCATACCGACAGGAGACCTTTTGGTCCAATGAACTTGCATACTTTGATGTTACAGTAAGCGCAAGGAGCCACTCGACACGCGACACAAAATCATTCCAGCAGTTGCATTAGTTCCAAGTTTTCACAGTTGCATACAGACCACTCCTTTCCTCTTATCTGGAATTTTGCATCGAGTCTCTGACCTTCATCGTGTAATGTGTCTCCCATGCATGCTTTCCTCACCCACTGTCTTTCCTTTTAATCCAATTTTATCAACTTTCTTCTGACAATAACCCTCGAGAAGATTCCTTCATTTCGTTTAGCTGACGTGTTTGTTCCTCTAGCATATCTACCTCCCTCCCTCCCTCCCTCCCACGTTCTCTCCTGTGTAAGTTATCCATGAAATTTATGAATAAATGTAGTATATCTTATACATACCCTCTAGTAATATTAGTGTGTGTGTGTGTGTGTGTGTGTGTGTGTGTGTGTGTGTGTGTGTGTGTGTGTGTATGGTGTGCGTGTGGTGTGCGTGTATGTGCGTGTGTGTGCGTGTGTGTATGTGCGTGTGTGTGAGTGTGTGTGTGTGTGTGTGAGTGTGTGTGTGAGTGTGTGTGTGTGTGTGTGTGTGTGTGTGTGTGTGTGTGTGCGTGTGTGTGTGTGTGTGTGCGTGTGTGTGTGCGTGTGTGTGTGTGTGTGTGTGTGTGTGTGTGTGTGTGTGTGTGTGTGTGTGTGTAAAACAATATCAACGTTCTGTATTTACATATGTACATACTTACACACGTATATGCATTTGTGATCGCGATTATACGTATATACGCAAGTATACATATGATAGTTTTCTACGCATCTGAGTGTACGTGCACGTGTGTGTTTGTATAATAATTTACCCTTTCATCCACAAGGAGCTAAAAGGGGGCAGACTGGAATGGGTGGGGGTGAGTCTGTTTGTTTATTATTATTTACTTGGTTATCATTTATCATTATTTAGTAATTACCTGTTTGTTTACCTATTTATTTACTTATTATTATCTATATTGTTATTTTTATTTATTTATTTATTTATTTACTTATTCATCATTATTATTCTATTTTATTTATTTATGTATTTATTTATTTATTTATCTATTTATTTCATTTAATTTGATTTAATTTTATTTTATTTTATTATTTTATTTTATTTTATCTTATTATTATTAACATTATTTTTTTCATCCGACCTAGTTATGAACCAAAAAGTTCTCCTGTTGGCATGCTCCTCCTTTATAATCCTTTGTAATCCAAGCCTTGGCTGGCTACCCCTCTTATAATGGGGAAAAAAGCCTATTTGTTTCTAGAGACATAGATAGATGGAATATACGTGATGGTGTAGGAAGATTCTTGCAAATACATGTTATTAGAGTCGGACAATACAGCCTCTACTCCCACTAGGAGGCTCCGGAACTCACTTCCTCACGACATTTTTCCACCTGTTTAGGACTCGAACTGTTAAGAAAGGCTTTCAAGACACCTGTTATCTCCGGAGTTGTTCTTTGCAGGTGTTTTATATTTCTTAGCATTTTCTCGCTAGCAAAGGGAAGTGGGGAGACAAGGGTAAAGGTTAGCAGTGAAACTAAGCTAGGAAGACTGCCTTAAAGGGCTATCATACCGGGCTATTTTTCCTCAGACATCCTACATCCAACCCCCATTTGAATAACTAGAGTAGGATTTTGCTTACAGAAATCTAGACTTCGCCAAGAACATTTCAACCTAACATTCCTATAGATTTAACAATCTCTTAGTACATCATTCAGCTTTGCTATATATATATGACAGAAAGATAATTTGATATTTGGAGATTTGAAAAATAAATTATCGTAACCGAAGTCGTTTTCACTCATACGAACTCTCGACTGTCGACGATGGTGGAAGCCTGTGAAAGCCCAGTGTGATAACCCATTTAACCTTTCACTCTTTTTCACGATTCTTTGTGTTCTACCTGCCGTTAGTTTATTTCGTTCAGTCGAAGGCTACCACTCCCACACCTCTGCACAGTGAAAGGATTAATTTCTGTGTTTGGATTTACAATCTCGACTGTAACGAAGGTCTCGGGGTAACAATTAAGCTGGACCTACACCGACTGATTTTGCGAACTTCCTCTCGTAATCTTCTGTACCGTGGCTGCTCCGGCTAACAACCAATGTGTGTGTGTGTGTGTGTGTGTGTGTGTGTGTGTGTGTGTGTGTGTGTGTGTGTGTGTTTGTGTGCATTTGCCCTTGCGCGCATGTGTATGTGTACATAGTTCAGAGAGCAATGTAGCGCACGCTGGAATAAAACATGGATTTAAATCTAAGCAGGATAATTGGAGGAGGAACAACATAAGCTGGAACCAAGCATGATTTTGAAGCTAGGAAAGATAATTGGAGAGGAAGAAACAGGACCCTACTAAATCCCCAGTCACATATACACGACTCAAGTGAATTCGTTTGAATAGAAACGACTTCGTATACAATTTTTTTTTTCATTTTTCGAAACTCCAAATGTCATAATACCTCTGCATCGTATATTGAGAAGCTGAGTGACGAACTGATAGAGGTTAAACCTATACGAATATTACACACATTGTTGAATTGTCCCTAGTTAAGTTTAGAATACTGTAGGCCAAGTCGTCCTGCAGCTTTTCAAATTCACAACATTTTACGAATATCGTAAAAGTGTGACTTGGTGTTTAAGGTTACTCCTTTATACTACACGTAGGTAAATACAATTATGTAAAGACACACGCTATGCACGGAGAAACTACTAGTAGATTAGTGAAATGTTAACACCCTCGGTTCTCTAGAAATACCACTGAAATATCTACTACGAGGTAAAAAATAAAAAATAAAATAACGGAATGAAGGCGTAATCATGATTCTTCACTGTAAATAGCGTAGTGCAGTGAAACAGAAGTGTTGTCCTTTTACCGTATGACAGCGGTAAGAGATTGTCTATAAGAATAGAAGCTCTGGTAATCCATAGTCCATAACAGCAACATCTCTCTCGCGACTGTATGATCACATGTCGACCATTTGAGGTTGTAGCAATGCTACTGTGAGCAGAGAAAGAGGTTTTGGTGAGTTCGTTTCAATTATTGTAAGGTAATGCTTCACTGACTGTACATGCGGCAGGAGCCGACATATATATACCGCGTGGGTAGTCACCCGTGATGCCTGATTACATAATTGCACTAGATTAGGTTAGGTCGGGTCAAACGGGGTCGTACTGTCAAAGTCGCGTCAGGTCTACCCTTGTGGGCGACATGACGCGCGTTCCATGCCACGTGGTTATCGTGGTGTGTATAATGTCGTTCGAGATCAAGCTAGACAAAATTTGGAATAATCAAGATTAGTAATCAAGTAATCAAAATCAAATTCAATTATGAGAAATTGACTGCCTATGACTGTCACTGAGAGCTCGAGCTGGATTCACAGGCATATGTCTTTTTCCAGTATCATGTCTATGTCTACGTCATAAATTTGCTTCACACGACAAGAGGAAGACCTGCGTGACTTCGACCATCCCTTAGAAACCAACTGTCCATCGTGGGACAAATGATCGAGGTCAACCAAGATGACACTCAATGTGTGAGTGTGTGTGTGTGTGTGTGTGTGTGTGTGTGTGTGTGTGTGTGTGTGTGTGTGTGTGTGTGTGTGTGTGTGTGTGTGTGAGAGAGAGAGAGAGAGAGAGAGAGAGAGAGAGATTCACCATGGTTTTGGATCACGTGTTGGATTCGTGATCGACAGCTATTACCCTCCCGGAAGAGAGCTCAGAACTCGTATATGACCGATCTATGGGTAATGCTGTGACCTTACACACACACACACACACACACACACACACACACACACACACACACACACACACACACACACACACACACACACACACACACACACACACAACTCCCCGCCCACGAGAGTTGGAGTAACGACCCACAGCGCAGCGATACTGAAATCATTTCAGTCCTGGGCTGATTCGAACACGGACCGCCGTAGCGGCAGCCGGGAACTCTACCACTGCCACTATGTGTGTGTGTGTGTGTGTGTGTGTGTGTGTGTGTGTGTGTGTGTGTGTGTGTGTGTGTGTGTGTGTGTGTGTGTGTGTGTGTGTGTGTGTGTGTGTGTGTGTGCTCTCAGCGTTGGAGAAGACCCAAAATCTCTGGGGACAAAATATTTATATAAATAAGATAGAAAATATATGAAAAATAAATTAAACAAAACTAACATTTACGAGCGTGCGTGGATGCTCTAACGATTGCTGGACGGGCTTGAAGGTACAGATTCAAATAAAAGTTAAGTTGTGTCTACACACGAAGCGGCATACAAGAGTCGACTCGTGCTAGGATGCATACAGAGTAGCTATTTTCCGCTTCCAGTAAAAAAAAAAAAAAAAAAAAAAAATCATGACATTTGTCCTTTTAAGCTTTCTTTCTTTTATTTATCTATTTGTTTATTTATGTATTTATCTAATTCTATTTACTTATTTATTTCATTTTATTATTATTTTATCATTTATTTATTTATTTTTATTTACTTGTTTATTTAGTTATTCATTTATCTAAGGATGCAAACGTTGGTGACCTGTCGCTACAGTAGATGAAGCAGCCTCGAGAAATAAACCGTCTTCCTCGTATACCTCGTACTTATGCATTGCTGTTCTCTATTCTCCTGGAGAAATTATCTCACCACTGATTGAAATTTTCAAGGCGGTGTATTACACGGACAAGTTTTGGCTGAGGTCAACACGGAACAAAGGATTACAAAGGCATGCCGACAGGAGACCTTTTGGTCCATAACTAGGTCGGATGCGAAAAAATTATAATAATGATAAGTAAATAAATAAAGATAATATTATAGATAATAATAAGATAAATAAATCAATAGGTAAAGTTAAATGATAAACAAACGGGTAGATAGTAAATAATAATAAATTGACAGATAAATAATAATAATAAATGATAATCAGTCAAATCACAATAAACAGACAAATAATAACAAACAAATAAACAAGTAATATAAAACAAGTGGCAGGCATTACAGCATCTTCCGAAAATTATCGCGATCATCATGCAAAACTAACTAACTACACGGGACGAGCTACGCTTAGCCATTCCGTCAGCAAGTTTGTGTGTTCACGGAGTCCCATTGTCTCTGTGATCAGCTGATAGACCAAACGCATACTCTCTCTTCCATATGTTTACTTCCGTATACACAAGAAAGCAGAAGGCAATAAAGGTACAAGTATTACAGTAATACAAAATACATGTCCTGGACTCAGTTTATTTACTGTGAGAACAATAGAACGAAATAAGATTACTAGAACAAAATGTTCCCATCGCAGTACTGTCATCTTCGTAGGAGCTGATTTGCTGAATCTTTCAGTGACGTCATGTCGCACGGCCCCCGTTATGCTCTTGCCTGAATGTACACAAGCAGCCTGAATCCAGGAGATGTATTTTGTATTACTGTAATACTTGTACCTTTATTGGTTTATTATTTAATTATACCTATGCATTTATTTAAGTATTTTATTTGTTATTTACATTACTATAGTTTTTATTTACTCATTTATTATTATTATGATTTTTCTTTTCGCATCCGACCTAGATATGGACCAAAAGGTCTCCTGTCGGCATGCTCCGCCTTTGTAATCCTTTTTGTTTTGTAACAAGACATTCGGACCACCCTGTATACAACTTTTCTTTAAAAGAAAAGTATATGATAATTTATATGAAAATTAATGAAGTTTCCAAAATATGTATATTTCCGACCTCGTATCATCTATTTGGAATGTTTAGATATTTCACTACTTAAACATGTAGAATTAGTTCTCGCTCCTCCTACCACTCATAAAAATTCCTATTAAACACAATTTTACGAATTAGTTCAAGTGGGTATCAATAAATAGCCTAATTAAAACCTGAAGTGTATCGCAAGAAGCTTATACAGTACTCAACGAAATACCTTCAGCGGTGATAACTCTACGTTGGGCACGCTGAGTTTAACGAAAATCATGTTTGGTTAAGCAAAATGCTCTCGGAACGTGCTGAACTCACGCAAAACTTTCCCTGTATGATAGCCCCTGCACCAGTTTTTTTTTTTTTTTTTTTTTTTGTAACTTATTGCTTCTGGATTACAGTGCAACAAACCTTGGGAAATAGACCAGATGTTCTTGGTCGTCTTCTTTGTATACCTCGTACTTATGCGTTGCTGTTCCTCAAGCTCAGAAAGGAACCACTTCAGCACTGAATAAAATCGTCAGGCATCCACTAAATGTCACTAGTTTTTGGTTGGTGGACCCCATATATGAAAACTCACCCACGTGACCCCCCCCCCCACTTTTTTAAGTGTGGGGGGACATGCCCCCCCCTAAAAAAAAAAAGCCTTTAGGGGTTGCCAAGTTTTCTAATAATGGAATACGAGTATTAATGACCCCTGTACACACACACACACAGACACACACACACACACACACACACACACACACACACACACACACACACACACACACACACACACACACACACACACACACACACACACACACACAATAAAAGAAATTTGCTACACTAAAAAATGAGAGGTGTATTTGCGCAAGGACATAGTTACCAATACCAGAAAATGCAGGACCTAGTACTGGTAAGGGATTCTTTCCTGTAATAGACACGAATAGACAGTATTGGTAATACTGCAGCCAAGGACATTCATATCCGAACATCAAATCTCATGTTCCCGAGACGAAAAGGATAATATTGGAACTAAATTGGACAAAGCCAAGAGACTGGGAATTCCCCCCTTTCTATATTTTCCTCCAGCGAGGACTCAGAAATCCCGTTGAATTGGATAGCCCCCTTAAAAAGGTGGATTAATTATATTATTGTTGCTTGCGTGCATACCAGCGCAAAGAACCCATGGCTTTTTTTTTTCTTTTTTCTTTTTTTCTTTTAATAAAATGGATTACAATGGGATTTCTCCCCCATCCTCTCCTTTTATGCAATAGTGGGACGGAGAGGGGGGGTCGCCGATTTAATGAAGCGGCCTTGCTCTGGATGTGCTGTGTCTTGCGACACTGCTTCTGACCCAGGGCAGTGGACAAGGTGCAGGGATGACCCGTCATCCAGGAGGTGCTCAGATGGGAGGGAGGGTGGAGGGGTGTGGAGTGTGTTCGGGGATGGAATGGGTGGAAATTATTTTATGTCTCCCTTTTTGGCTACCTCCCTTGTAAGGGGGAAAAAGCCTTGGTATGTGTGTGTGTGTGTGTAAAATAGATTACAAAGGCATTAAGCCAAGGGTTATTTTTATCTGTTTAACGTCAGTTTGACGGAGTTTCGTGAGATTCTGTATGTAACAATGTATAGAACACTTATGCCACTATATTCTAGAAAGAAATAGTCAGTGTTCAACGAATGGAATAAAATTAGTAACCATGTAGTGAGCGCTGAAACACTTAGTTGTGTTTAGAGAAGGTTAGATAAATTCATAGATAGAATTTACAGGTGGTCAGGAACATGGGACTCCATAGTGTAGGACTTATGGTCTCTTGCAGTCTCCTCCGTTCTTATGTTTTTGCGTATTTACCAGATCTAATCCTCTACAGTCAGTACATGTGGTATCAACGGTGACGCAGATAAGGTCATCATATTATGAATTTACAGGTGGTCAGGGACATGGAACTCCCTAGTGTAGGTCTTATGGTCTCTTGCAGTCTCCTCCGTTCTTATGTTTTTGTATATTTACCAGATCTAATCATCTACAGTCAGTACATGTGGTATCAACGGTGATGCAGATAAGGTCATCATATTAAGACAACATGACAGGACTCGTAGTAATGAATTTAAATTGGACAAATTTAGGTTTAAGGGGGAAATAGATAAGAATCGGTTTACCAACAGAGTGATCAACGAATGGAATAGACATTTTAACCCTGTGGTTAGCGCTGAAACAATTAGTTGTGTTAAGAGAATGTTAGATAACTTTATGGGTAGAGATGACAGGTGTTCAGGGACATGGAACTGCCTAGTGTGGGCCTTATGGTCTCTTGCAGTCTCTTCCGTTCTAATGTTCTGTCGGTGAACTAAGGTATATTCGGTTATAGTGGACGAAGTCCCTCACCCAAGACCCAGAGGGGCCGTGTCTTAAGACCAGAATTCGAACTCGGTATCAGAATTCGAACCAGGGACCAGAATTCGAACAATGTATCAGAATTCGAACACGGTTTCAGAATTCGAACACGCGTGGTTCACCAGGTCTTGGAACTCGTGCCTGGATCACGGGAGGACGGAGGGAGAAAGGGAGGCCGGAGGACGGAGGAGCAGGAGGAAGAGATACCGTGGGGGGAATGAGAATGAGGAGGAGGAGGAATGAGGTGGAGGAATGAGGAGGTGGAAGGAAGGTGAAAAGATTATTGAAATGTGGATGCTGAAAAGGAAGAATAAATAAGGGCGAATGTAAGGCACACAGAAGGCGAAGTAGGGAGCTTGAAAAGAGGCAGTCAATGCGAATCTACAATTTGCCACAAGGAAAACAAAAGATTAATGGAGATAAATTGAATTTTCATTTCATAATGGGGTTTCCCTTCGTGCGACACTACCGTAGTGGCAGAGGTATTTGGGAAGAAAAAAAGTATTCAGAGAGAAAATAATAATCAAGTTGTAACTAAGTTGTCTCCTGCCTATGGTTTGGAGTGATGAATCTCATCAAAAGTTTCGCGAGAAGGAAGCCACACCAGAGAGAGCAGCAGAGAGGAAAACGGAAGTGGGAACGCATTCATAGAAAACGGAAGGCGGTGTGTAAACCAAAAAATCAGAGGCAGAAAGGGACACGCGAAATAGATATTTGAGACAGAAATTACCTCTGAGAGGAAAGATATGAAAAGGATAAAATGACAAAGGAGAAGGGGAAAATGGAGAGAGAATCACAGAAATCTAATATATACGCACATACCAAAGGACCTTCCCTCTTTATGAGGGGGTAGCCGGGATCAACGCACATCTCATATCATAAACAAATAAGAACCAGACCGTCACTCTTCTGTAAGCTTTACAAACGAAGGGACAAAGCAAAACAAAATAACATGGAAGAAGGAAGGGAAACATGATGACATGTGATAGTGACGAAATAGAAACACGTCACAGAGGAGGACGAGGAGGAGGAGAAGGGGAAAGAAAAGAAATAACAGGAAAATATTAATGTATATAAAGGGTGAATGTTTAATTAAATCGCATCACAAGTGTGTGAATGGGGGGGGGTCCCCGCTGTTGAATAGAATTGCCTGGCGCCAAAGAAACAGAAGATTAAGGACAGTTGAAGATAACTAAAAGGAGGCGAAGAGAATAAGAAGAGGAAAGTTGCGAAGAAAACAAGAAATTGTATAAGAATTTTAAGAAGGAAAAGGTTACCGTTTGGAAGAAGAGAAGTACGAAAAGATGAGGTAGAAGAGGAAGATAATAGGAAAGGAAAAAAAGCATATAAACCCTTAGCGTTTTTCTGAGCAGAATAAAAATTCATCCCTCATAGAAAGAAGTATGAGATCTAGAAAGAGATGATGCAAGAGAGGAAGGTAACATGAAAGGAAAAAGGATTTATAAACCATTAGTGTTCTTGGGTGGAGACAAAAATCGCCTGACATCAAATTCGCTCTCGTAGGAAACAAAGAGAGGATGTGGATGGTTCAGTCGAGATGCCTTTCAAATCTTGTACACAACCTAACGTTTCTTAAGCCCCCGGTCACACTATCACAACTCAAGTGAGTTCGTTTGAGTAAAAACAACTTCGTTTACTATTTTTTTTTACTTTGCGAAACTCCAAATGTCATAATACCTCTGCGTCATATGCTGATGAGCAAATTTCTTTCCACACTTTTGTCATTCCCCTGTGGTGTGTGTGGAGTCAGATGTATATGTTGTCCATTTTGTCTTGCTGTGGTCAATTGTTTTTCTTGTTTGCTCAGTGGGGTCACCAAGTGGCGGTGGCCGAGCAATGTAATGGTGTACTTGAAATATTGTATAATTATTATTGTATACTGTACATATGTTGTAAGAACCAAGTGTTCTGCTAAGAGAAGTTAAACCTATACGAATATTAGACAAATTGTTGAGTTGTCCTTATTGCAGTCTAGAATACTGTAGGCGAAGTCATCCTGCAGCTTTTCAAATTCACAACATTTGATGAGAATCGTGATAGTGTGACTGGGTCTTTAACCTTTTCCGACCCAAAAGATTCCCCTGTAGTAGTCAGGTCTAGGCAGTGTAGCACTCCCTTGACTTTCGTTAAAATCTTATTACTAGAGGGATAAAGGAAAGTGACGTACCGCCATGCATCCAGTACTTCCCAACACCCCATGAAATTGATCTCAGCACCCCAGTTTATGAAGCGCTGTTCCAAGCTGAATAGAACTACCGGGCATTGGCCCAAATAAAGAATGTCTATAATGGAAGCAATATTTTTCCCTTTTCGGAGGCAAAGGGTTAATAGAGATTAATGTGTGGGAATACTCGCTCATTCACTCCGCTGGTCTTCGGGCCACATGGTGATCCATAACCGCTTTTGAAACGTCTCGCCATATCTGTCTGTTCTGTGCCACCTCCTTCCATTCTCTTGCTTCTTGGTTCTGTTCTGCATATCTGCACATCTTCTTCAATGTATGGGAATAGGAGAAGAAAAGGAATGCATGCGTAATTAGAAAAAAAAGAAAGGCGTAGGGAGAAAGTAACGAGAAACGAGAATGTAAATCAGATAAGATAGGTAACCGAGGGATAAGAATAGGCAGGTTTGGAGACATAAAAAACCAGAAGAAGGAGCAGCAGACATTGACGAAGAGGAGTGTACCTCTCAGAGAGAATAATAGTTGACAGAAAGAGGATTCTCACGGCTTGAAAGGAGAAAGAAATGGTGGGAAAAGGAAGCTCTTAGGTAGATTAACATGGTCGTAAGTACGTTGTGAGGAAAAATAAAATTCATCTACGTGGCACATGAGCCACTGCAAGTCCAATAATTCCTTCAGATGCTCTACAGTGTATATTATATACGTTTGTGTGTGTGTGTGTGTGTGTGTGTGTGTGTGTGTGTGTGTGTGTGTGTGTGTGTGTGTGTGTGCGTGTGCGTGTGTGTGTTTGTGTGCGTGTGTGTGTGCGTATGTATGTGCGTGTCGGTGAGGGAAAGTATAGAAGACGGACAGAGACAAGTTGCCCCGTGCAACGAGTTTAACAAAGGAGGAAAACGGGTTAAGAAATGTTTCTACGGCGGGGCGGTGGAAGGAAGAAGAAAAATACGGGAGAGTAGGAAGAGGAAGACAAGGAGGAAAAGGAAATTAAAAGTGTGCAGGAACAGAGTGGGGACAGGAAATGTGATGAAGAAGAGAAAATATACGTGAGGGGAGGAGGAGGAGGAGGAGGAGGAGAGTGACCAGCAGGAACAGAAGGAGAGCGATCTGACGTCTCCAGGACTGGACGATGGGAAGAGTGAGTTAACGACAAAATGAAGCAGCCAGCATGCATACTAACGAAATGTTAATAAAGAGGAGGAAGAAGAGGGGTCGAGAGGAGGAGGAGGAGGAGGAAAAAGAAGTGAGATGAGAAGAGTTGACTGAAGGATAAAAAGACCAAAGAGAGAGAGAGAGAGAGAGAAGATTTTGATAGACAATAAAATGGAGAAATGTTTGAGAAAATAAGAATGAAGGATAATGCAAGAGACCATAAGACCTACACTAGGGAGTTCCATGTCCCTCACCAACTGTCCTCAGTCCACCGAGTACTGATCCTGCAAATTTGAATAACTTTGCATTTGTTGTTGTTCATTTGTTTTATCTTTCTCCAACTCTATATTTTCTTTTTCGTCCCATCCGGGAGCTCTTGTTTCGTGTCATCATTTCCCTGTAGAATTTTTTTTTTCCTTTTGTTCTCTTTCTGTTTCGGCTTTTGTTGACTTCTATTGTACAGATTTTTGTTATGCACCAATTTCCTTCCCTCAGACTCTCTCGATTTTTTTTATTATCATTATTCTCATACCTCCGCTTGAGTAACGACTTCTTCTTTGTATTTTCCCATTTGGGTTTTACTTTTTTTCAAACACAGTGATTCAATTTAAGATTTTATCTTCTTCTGTTCCATTTCATTTAGCTATATAATTGTCTTGCATCTCATCTGGTGAAGTTAACGATTTCTGGTATGTTGCCTTTCCCTTTATATTTCGTATCACATCGAAAACTCAACAATTTTTTTTTCTTTAATATTTTCCTCCTCCTCTGTCCTAGTCTTTTGTTTCATCATTCTATTTCTAACTGGTCTAGTCCCTAGTGCCTTCCTACTTTCTATTTCAATTCCTGATTCACTATTTTTCCTCGCTCCTCTTGCTATATATTTTTTTCTCTATAATTCTTGCATGCCCTCCGATCATTACTTTCATTTACAACACACTTACAATAGAGTACTATACCATATATCTACCCTTATGAAATAAGTGGGACAAATCTAGGTTTAAGAAGGAACTGAGTGAAGAAAAATTAGTAAAACAGGTGTGAAAGACGACCGAGGATGAGATGGATGGATGGGGTGAAAGGGGCGTTGGGGCATGAGGAATATGTCTGTTGAGCAAAAATGGGAGAAGGCAGGATATAGAGGCGAATGGAGAACAGGTATGTTTAGATGATGCTGTAATGCATGAAAGGGGGGGGATGCGGG
>NC_134795.1:20437568-20460068 GCF_046742065.1 Oratosquilla oratoria | reverse complement strand
AGCAACGTCAGCAGCCAAGCATGAATGTTGCCATAGACCACCAGATAACCTGATTTGACCTTACATAAACTTAACCTCTTGTTTCCACTAATCTACCTTTGGCCACGTCTCACTCTTGTCTTTGTTTGAGGACGACAAGACGAGGACTACAACCGATGGAGAAGTTAAGGCGTGTAGTAGTTCTACGAGCAGATGATTCTCACTGGCAAGGAGTGCCTGGGGGGGACTTCTATTTTATTATCAAAATAATCTCCTGGTTAATAACTTCTATTTCCTCTCTCCGTTTATTATTTTCTCTTTATTTATCATTTCATCGTTCTCAGGATTTTACTTTCAAGCATGCAAATGCGGAAACATTTGCTTTAATTAAGAACAAAACGCGAACTCGTCTGCAAAATTCTGTGCCCTAATTTTCTCGTTCTGATTTTTTTTCCCTTGGTCTTCACATGCTTCTAGCATTTCTGTGATAACAGTGTTTATCTTCATAGTTTTGGCTGCTATATCTTGTGCTCCAAAATAACGCCTTTGGTTTTTCTAGCACTGCAAAATCGGTTTTTTAGGGGAAGAGAGGGAGAGAGAAAGAGAGGGAGGGAAGGGAGGAGGGAGGAAGAGAGAGAGGAAGAGGAGGAAGGTGGGATGGACGAGAGAAAGATGGAGGAAGAGAGAGAGGAAGAGAAGGAGGGAAGGGAGAGGGGAGGAAGAGAGAGAGGAAGAGGGGGAAGGTGGGAGGGACGAGAGAAAGATGGAGGAAGGGAGAGAGGAAGAGAAGGAGGGAAGGGAGGGGGAGGAAGAGAGAGAGGAAGAGGGGGAAGGTGGGAAGGGCGAGAGAAAGATGGAGGAAGGGATAGAGAGAGAAGGAGGGAGGGGAGAGGAGAGGGAGGAGAGAGGAAGAGAGGAGGGAAGGGAAGGGGGAAGGGAAGGGGGGAGGAAGGAGAGGGAGGGGGGAGAGGGAGGGAGGAGGGAGAGGAGGAGAAGGTGGGAAGGGCGAGAGAGAGAGGAGGAAGGGAGAGGGAGAGAGAGAGAGGGGGAGGGTGGGTGGGGAGAGGAAGAGGGAGGGGGAGAGAGAGGAGGGAAGGGAAGGAGATAAGAGAGAGGAGAGGGGAGGGAGAGGGGAGAGAGAGAAGGAGGGGGAAGGGAGGAAGGGGAGGAGGAAGGCAGGAAGAGAGAGAAGAGAGAAGGAAGAGAGAGAAAGAGAAGGGATAGAGAGAGAGAGTGGAGGGAAGGGAGAGGGGAGGAAGAGAGAGAGGAAGAGGGGGAAGGTGGGAAGGGCGAGAGAAAGATGGAGGAAGGGATAGAGAGAGAGAGTGGAGGGAAGGGAGAGGGGAGGAAGAGAGAGGAAGAGAGGAAGGGGGGAGGAGGGCGAGAGAAAGATGGAGGAAGGGATAGAGAGAGAGAGTGGAGGAAGGAGAGGAGGAAGAGAGAGAGGAGGAAGAGAGGAAGAGAGAAAGAAGAGTGGGAAGGGCGAGAGAAAGATGAGGGTGGAGAGAGGAAGAGGGGGAAGGTGGGAGGGGCGAGAGAAAGATGGAGGAAGGGATAGAGGGAGAGAAGGAGGGAAGGGAGAGGGGAGGAAGAGAGAGAGGAAGAGGGGGAAGGTGGGAAGGGCGAGAGAAAGATGGAGGAAGGGATAGAGAGAGAGAGTGGAGGGAAGGGAGAGGGGAGGAAGAGAGAGAGGAAGAGGGGGAAGGTGGGAGGGACGAGGGAAAGATGGAGGAAGGGATAGAGGGAGAGAGTGGGGAGGAGGGGATAGAGGGAGAGAGAGAAAGAATAGAGCTCAGGTTGGAGAGAGGAGAACGTAATTATGTGATTTCTCAGAGGGTGTGATATCTGATGTTGCAATCGTATGTAACAAATTGCAAAATTCACAAAACAATATCGGGTTCGATCCCCACCACGTACAGGCATGTGACTGTTGTTCACCAACCCCGGCAGCCTGAGCACAAAGGGCAAAAGTGACGGCTCCCCAATTCTCATTTATTCACTTAACCTGTATATTTCTTTAGTTGATTGTTTCTGTGTTTATTTCCTAAATTATTCCTTTCGTTATCTATTCGTCCATTTGCTATTCTTCGCTCGACCTCACCATGGACCAAAAGGTCTCTTCTTGTCGGTCTTCTGCTCCTCCAGTGGGCTATGATGCTTTTAGCTTTTTTCGAAAACGCCCAAACGACGTCAGAAACTTCGAGCTTTATCGTAAAAAGAGAGTCACGCTGTTTGAGGTCTGAAGAAAGCGGTCTGAAGAGAGCGGTCCTTAGCCATGAACACAGGGAGAAGAAAATATAGCAGAGTTGGGCGCGTTCCTCATTGCGTTCCTAGGTGCGTTCCGATTTAATTTGCCCGCTGTTAGCGCTACCAAACAATCAAAGCACTATATAGTACGTGGCCTACCTTTTAGATGAGGCCTACGAAAATTTTCTTTGGTATAAAAATGTGGCCTACCGAGCTTTTTATTTCGATATAAACCTATCTCTTAAGGTTTAATGGTTTAGGAGCGCTAACCGCGGCCAAACAAAAGCGAAGCGCACCGAGGGACGCACCGAAGAACGCGCCCAGCTCTGAAATATAGGAGTGCGGGGTGGGGGGTGGGGGTTTTGAGATAGAATGAAGCAAGAAAGATAGAAGAGTGTGAAGAAGAAAGAGAAAGGAAATGGATGAGAGGGAAGGAGATAGACCACTTGGAGAGGGATAGAGACTATAATAAAGATATAAGTAATATACACACACAGAAAAAGAAAGGAATAGATGGATAGAGAGAAAGAGAGAGAGAAGGGGTGAAAGGAGTTAGATGGTGAGATAAAACACAATAAAAAATAGTAGGAGGAATAATAAATGAAACGATAATGTACCCGTAGATACACACCTACTCCCCAAATCATGGATGTCAGAAATCAGTGTTTTTTGTTTTGTTTTTTCATGTGAATCTGATATTGATTTGTACCTCAAATCGCTCGTTTTTTTTCGATGGAGGGGGAGGACACCCCCCCTGCGCCCCCACACCATCCCCACCATCCCGTGGGGTTGACGGGAAAACAAGTATATTTCGGTAGAAATGACACCAGAATGATATGATTAAAAATATGAAACGATTTTTCTTGTATCCCTGAGTGGGAAATAGATCAGTGTAGTAAACCTCGCCAAACCTAACCTGACCTAACCTAACCTGACCTAGCCTAACCAAACCTGACCTAACCTAACCTAACCCGACCTAACCTAACCTGACCTAGCCTAACCCGACCTAACCTAGCCAAACCTAACCTGACCTAGCCTAACCTGACCTAGCCTAACCTGACCTAACCTAACCTAACCTAACCCGACCTAACCTAACCTGACCTAGCCTAACCTGACCTAGCCTAACCCGACCTCACCTAACCTGACCTAACCTAACCTAACCTAACCTAACCTGACCCAACCTAACCTAACCCTACCCAACCTAACTCAACCCAACCTAACCTAACCCAACCCAGCCTAACCCAACCTAACCCAACTTGACCCAGCCTGACCCAGCTTAACCAAACCTAACACGACCTAACTCAACCTGACCCTGACCTAACCTAATCTAACCCAACCTAACCTAACCTAACCTAATCCAACCCAACCCAACCCAAACTAATCCAACCTAACCCAGCCTAACTGTAATCTAAGCCGACCTAACCCAACTTGACCTGACCTAACCTAACCTGACCCAACCTATCCCGACCTAACCCAATCTGATCTGACCTAACCTAACCTAACCTAACCCAACCTAACCCAACCTGAACTGACCCAACCCAACCCAACGCAACCTAACCCAACCTTACCCAGCCTTACCCAGCCTTACCCAGCCTAACCCACCCTAACTCGACCTAACCCAACCTAACCCGACTTAACCCAACCCAACCTAACCTAACCTGAACTAACCTAACCTAACCTAACCTAACCTGACCCTACCGAACCCAACCTAACCTAATCTAACCTAAAATGGAAATGTAAATTTACCCAATCGGTGTCGTCTCCACCCGAGGGAGCGGGCAAGGGTTCCCTACATCAGGTAACAAAAGGAAAACGCGTATAGATGACACGACCAAAGATGTAATTCGTATCACGCAAAACATACGTTTGCAGATGATCCTCATTTAAGAATAATTGGTGTAAATAAGCTCCACCGCAGGGACTCGAACCTTTGCCGTCGCGATCGCTTATTCTGAAATAAAGGCGATAGCACCGAGCTACCCAGGCCGTACAAAAGGAACAATTGATCTCCAATAGAAATAACAAGCAACCATATGGCGCCCGGAGCATAAATAAAGCAAATATATCTTTGATAGAGGGCCAAATAAAATCTTAGATATATGTGAGACAGAGAGAGAGAAGACAGAGAGCGAGAAGAAGAGGAAATAAAGAAAATGTAATAAAAGAGGAATGAAGAGAGAGGAAAGAAAAGAGAAAGAATGAGAAGGAATTAGAGAGAGAGCGAGAGAAAGAGGAAATAAAAAAAGAGAACAAGAGAGGAAATAAAAGAGAAAGTATGAGAGGGAGTTAGAGAGAGAGGAGAAGAATGAAAGAGAGTGAACAAAAATAAGGTAAAAAGCGAGATAGAAAAAAAGAGAGAGAAAGAAATAGAGTGTGAACGATTGAGAGTGAGATAGAATAAGAGAGAGAGGGAGAGAAAGAGTAGGATAGAGAGAAAGAGTATGAGATAAAAGATACAAAATGAGAGAGAGGCGGAAAGAAGAAAGAGAAAGAGTTAGAGAACTGGGGAATACGAAAGAAAAAGAGTGAGAATGAGACAAAGAGAAAAGAGAGAGATAGAGAGTGCGAGGGAGGGAAAAACCAAGCATGAGAGAGAGAGAAAAAGAGAGAGAGAGAGAGAGAGAGAGAGAGAGAGAGAAAGGGAGCATAATAGAGGGATAAGCAATATAGAGGAAGATAGATCAACAAACTCTGCCCAGCCCAGAACATATAAGATAACCTGGACGCAACTCCGTTTTCTGTTTTTCTTTTTTTTTTTCTTCTTCTTTTTTTCTGCAAGAAAATCTGTTGCATGCAAGGCTGATCTAAATCCTCTTTGGGGGAAAAGAAAAATGAAAGATTCTAAAGAGAACGTTTCAAGTTGATGAATTTCCTTCGTCGATTGAAGAAAAGTTTTAATACAAACTTAAAAGTTATGTACTGGGATCAATGATGGCCGCCTACAGGATGAGGGATGGACGTCGAAGAGGTATGTGTCCTTCCCATTCATCTTTAAATCCCATCAAGCCTTTTTTTTTACTCATTTATCTATTTATTTATTTATTTACATTATTCTTTCATTTTCAGTTGTTCTTCTCTTCCTTTACACACACACACACACACACACGCACACACACACACACACACACACACATACACAAGGACACACACGTACACACACACAAGGACACACACATACACACACACACACACACACACACACACACACACACACACACACACACACACACGTACACACACACACGAATACACACACACACACACACACACACACAGACACGAATACACACACACACACGAATACACACACACACACACACACACACACACACACACACACACACACACACACACACACACACACACACACACACACACACATACACACATACACACACACACACACGTACATACACACACGAATACACACACACACGGTTGGTAGAGTTCCCGGCCGCAACTACGGCGGCCCAGATTAGAATCCCGTCCAGGGCTGAAATAATTTCAGTATCGCTGCGCTGCGGGTCGTTACTCCAACTTTCGTTGGCGTGGAATTGTGTGTGTGTGTGTGTGTGTGTGTGCGTGTGTGTGTGTGTGTGTGTGTGTGTGTGTGTGTGTGTGTGTGTGTGTGCGTGTGTGCGTGTAAGGTCATAGCATTACCCATAGGTCGGTCAATTATGAGCACTGAGCTCTCTTTCGGAAGGAAAATAGCTGTCGGTCATGAGTCCAACACGTGATCTAAGACCATGGTGGATCACAATGTTACCATATATATTCTCTTACCAGCACCTGTGTAATTTCTAGATTGTGGTACATTTGGGTGACGTTAACTCTGAGTTGAAGTGATTATTGGTAAAAACAATAAACTCGTGATAATAACGTGAGGCCAAGGGAGAGAAAACGAAATTGAAGAGAAACAAAAAAGGGAAACAAAACGGTGTGGGGGGAAGTGTTTACAAAATAATGTAAACATATGTAGATCATCTGAGAAGAATTAGGTTTGAGAGAAGCACGAGGAGTGAGAGATGGGAAGAGGGAGGGAAAAGAATGGAGTAGACAAAAAAAAAAAAAACATAGACATGGAAAACGAGAGATACAAGAACCATTACAAGTAAAAAGTGGCGGGAAGGTAGATTTATCAAGAATGGCCCTCGACAGTTGGTTGTCTTTTTAGGTTTTCCCCATTTTGTGACACTGAACCAAATATGCAACAAAAAGAGAGAAAGAGACAGGGAGAAAGAGAGAAAGAGAAAGAGGTGTATATATATATACATTATATATATATATATATATTATATAATATATATATATATATTGCAGTAATTCACAAGGCACACGTAGTTTTTTCTGCATATATATATATATACAGTATATATATATATATATATATATATATATATATATATGTATATATATACACATTTATATATATATGTATATATATATTTATATAGATATCTATATGTATATATATATCTATATATACATATATATATATATATGAGGTGTGAAGACAGAATGAGTGGTAGGGTGGTGAGTTTAAACGCCAAGAATCCGTTGAAGTTTTATTTCTGACGTTTCGTCCAACTAGGACTTCTTCAGAGTGTACACAAATAGAACAATGACAACTTATATACCCGCACAGCTCACCCCGTTCCCCCTCGGTCAATGTTGCTGCCATCTCTCTTTCGTCTTGCCTCATGGATGATTTGTCCGCTTGCTATCTTCGCCAGCTTGACGAAACCGTCCCGATGGTTGCTGCATGGGAGTGAGGTAATGTACGCTGCCTCAATTGTCCTCCTTTCCTTTCTATCGAGTCCAGTATGGAGCACCTCTGTTTTTTCCCAATCCGGCAAGTGGCCAAATTTGTCGATGTGTACCACTAAAGAGTTAGACGTCCGGTGGGCTTTGATGTCATTCTTGTGCTCAGTTGTCCGCTTGTGAATTCCTCTGCTAGTTTCGCCATAGTAAAACCTGCCCCGCTAGTTACTATGGCGAAACTAGCAGAGGAATTCACAAGCGGACAACTGAGCACAAGAATGACATCAAAGCCCACCGGACGTCTAACTCTTTAGTGGTACACATCGACAAATTTGGCCACTTGCCGGATTGGGAAAAAACAGAGGTGCTCCATACTGGACTCGATAGAAAGGAAAGGAGGACAATTGAGGCAGCGTACATTACCTCACTCCCATGCAGCAACCATCGGGACGGTTTCGTCAAGCTGGCGAAGATAGCAAGCGGACAAATCATCCATGAGGCAAGACGAAAGAGAGATGGCAGCAACATTGACCGAGGGGGAACGGGGTGAGCTGTGCGGGTATATAAGTTGTCATTGTTCTATTTGTGTACACTCTGAAGAAGTCCTAGTTGGACGAAACGTCAGAAATAAAACTTCAACGGATTCTTGGCGTTTAAACTCACCACCCTACCACTCATATATATATATATATATATATATATATATATATATAGGAGAGAGAGAGAGAGAGAGAGAGAGAGAGAGAGGGGGAGAGAGAGATACACCCCTCTGATAGCACGAAACTTAAACCTCTCTATCATCAATCAATTAAGTATTAATATATTACCAGTTAAGTATATTACCAGTTTGCTCATACATAGAGTATGCTATTTCTTCACGGTTCCAAAATTTTATTTATACTGAGAGATTGGAGAAGCGACAGCGCCGAGATACAAAACAGATGCAAAATATGAGGAACAAATCATACGGAAACAGCTTAAAACATTTGCACCTGTTTTTCCCAAAAGAAAAAAGCGTAGATTCTCGGGAGGGGGAGGTTTCATGTCTTGAAAAAGTTCTTCAAGATTGCGAGCAGATTTGATTCTATCAATGCTATGGACATTTTCACACCAAATTATACGTGATCTCTCAAGGCTTTGTAGTGGGTAAAGATTATTTCGTTAACCGCGTAGTCGTTGATTTTGACGAGCTTCCCGCAAAGGTTATATAATGCGGGATATTTCGAAGTTTCAAGGTTCGTTTTGGTAAGCGCTTAGGTTCCCAAACTAGGGGGCGCGTCCCCCTAGGGAGGCGTGAGCTAGGGGCCGGGTGGGTCAGTCTGATAAAGTTTGAAAATTTGCAAGTAAACACACACGCGCGCGCGCGCGCGCACGCACCACGCATATTCATCGCTGACACACACACAGACGCGCGCGCACACACACACACACACACACACACACACACACACACACACACACACACACACGCACGCACGTATATTTACTCACTGACACACACATACACACGCACGCACGCACCCATATTCACTCACTGACATAGACGCACACACACACACACACGCACTCGCGCACGCATATTCAATCACTGACATAGACGCACACACACACACACACGCACTCGCGCACGCATATTCAATCACTGACACACACACACACACACACACACACACACACACACACACACACACACACGCATGCAAGAGTAACTATTTGATGAAGTGTGTTTTTTATTATGAATATAGTTATAAGTTTCTTTTATATAACTTTTATTAAATTTTTGTCCAAATTATATATGCAGGTTTGTTAAATCACTAAATAGTAATACATAATTTGTATCCATAAAAGAATTGGTGGCGCGCTTGGGATTCCTAGGAATATCAAAAACGTGTCCTAAAAAAAAAAAAAAAAAAAAAAAAAAAAATGGGGGTGACCTAGGCAATCATGTTATATATATATATATATATATTTATAAATATATATATTTATCTATATATATATATATATATATATATATATATATTTATATATATATTCATTTATCTATTATCTCTTTTCCTATTTAATCATTCTTTCGTCTTTTTTTTTCGTTAATTCACATTAATTAAAAAGCAAATACAATTAATAGGTCTGCTTTATCTGTTATCTATTTTCCTATTTATCTATTCTTTCGTCTTTTTTATTCGTTAATTCACATTAATTGTAAAACAATTTAATTAATAGGTCTCGAACGATGAATTCAGAGGACCCAGAAAATAATAGAACCACAATCTGCCGGATATTCCATAGAGTATACTAGAATGCATAAAACGTTGTGCATCTCTACAGAAAATAAATAACTTCAATATCAGGGGACTTAACCTAGGCAAGGTTTTTCGAATACTGATCCTGTTTAGTGGATTGGGGAACAGGTTTGATGTGCCATGGTAGTTAAGTTTAACCTAGAGAGGGTTGGAAAAGGTTTGGGGATTTCTGATATAAATGATGATTATGATTCCCGAGGGAAAGGATCATTACTAGATCAGTTTTTTTTACGAAGCGCATCAAGTAAGGCTTTGCTCACTTTCGAAGTTTCATCGGCTCTTCAGCAGGATACTTCTTATTAATATCGGAGAGTGTTTTGTACCTGAGTGTGTGGACCCCTGACCTGAAGGGACTTTGATCGATCCCGACCCACTTCAGGTCTAAGCAGTCCAGCACCCCCTAACTAGTATATTATTCCTAGAAGGATAAAGGAAAATGTATATATGTATCGCTTCACAACACACACCCTTGAATTGAACTCAGCACCCCATGTTATGAAACGCTGATCTAGATGAGGTGTCTTTGCTTTGGCAATGCCGCCATTTTCTTATGATTGGGGTTCGGAATCTTTACTACCCTTCCTCCTCCTCCTCCTCCTAACCTCCTCCCTCCCCCATCATCATCGTCGTCGTCATGATCATCATCATCATCATCATCATCATCATCATCATCATCATCATCATCATCAACCATCAATCACCAACCATCATTCATCACATCATCATCATCATCATCATCATCATCATCATCATCATCATCATCATCATCATCATCATCATCATCCATCATCCATCATTCATCACCATCACCATCATCATCATCATCATCATCATCATCATCATCATCATCATCATCATCATCATCATCATCATCATCATCATCACCATCATCATCATCATCATCATCATCATCCATCATTCATCATTCATCACCATCATCATCATCATCATCATCATCATCATCAATCAACTATTAACTATCAACTATCAAATATCAGCCATCAACCATCAACCATCAATGATTCATCATTCATCACACATCAATCATCCCCCTCCTCCTTTCTTCTTCCTCCTCCTCTCCTCCTCCTCCTCCTCTTCTCCTCCTCCTCCACTCCGCGTTCCTTTGTTAAGCTATCCTCCCATGAGAACAAAAGGATCCAATCCGCTTACGTAGTTTTTAAGGTGATTTGAAAACGCGATTTCATTGCATAACTGAGTTTGTAGTTGGATGGAGTCAGGAGAGGAGGGGAGAGGAGGTGGGGGGGGCGGTAAGGGTGCATTTCATGCTACGAAACGAGCTGTAGTCAAATCTGAAGTGAACACGAAGGTCTTCAGGCCGAGACCAGAAACCTATCGAGGTTTTCTAATTCACCGTAAAGTGTTTTATGGAAGTCTCGTTTGATTCGCTTTCTTCAAGGAAGTTGTCTTTTTTTTTCTTATTTTCTGTCAACGGTGAATGGTCGTTTCATCAGCTGAATAAAGTTTACATGCGAATAAAAAGGATAGGATATTTGTCACTCTTTATTTGAGAGAGTTGAATTATTCGGACGAAATTGAGTGACCACTTTAATGACAGAATCCTCATCGGGCATAGCGAGGATAGCGCTTCACGATTGGCTGTCTCGGGCATCTCAGCGAGCCAATCAGAGCACAGCGCGCCACGCTCGCATACCTCCATGAGCTACCAAGCGGATATATACATACTCTGCACGATCCAGTGTGCTCTTTACTTTGAAAAAGTCAGTCGACGTGACGTCAGGAATAAACGCATCACTCCTGTTCCCTTTGCCGTGTTTAAGCATTCTTGTGTTGTACAACCATGGGACTGTTTCCATGACAAAGATTGAAAATAGTTGAAAGGGGAGAGATAGAGAGATGCCCCCAATTATCAACTCTCCATGTTCTAAAAAAAAAAAAAAAAAAAATGAGGTTGTGAATATCTTAGGCTCAGTCCGGAGACCGAGTGCCATCCCCACAAGGTTGCAACTACTGATGAAGGCGAGAAAGTTGACGGGTTTTTGAAAATGAGCTGCTCCTGTATTCAATCTGCAGGACAACCAGAAGCAGGAACTTACCTGACGCTGGTCTAACGTTGGTTACAGATAGCCGTTTCACCCCGTTGCAAACATGATACAAAATTTAAATAAATAAATAAATAAATGAAATATAATAATAATAATGATAATAATAATAATAATATTACTATTATTATTATCATAATTATTATTATCATTATCATCATTATCATCATTATCATCATTATCATCATTATCATCATTATCATCATCACCACCATTATCATCATCATCATCATGAGCAGCCTCGTCGTCGTCGTCAATAATCATCATCGACGACAACGGTAACGATGATAACGATGATATTTATGATAACGATGATAATTATGATAAGAAAGGCGTGGTTAGCTTGAAGAAAAAAGTTATATAAAAAGACTTGTTACCATGTAGGCACAAAAATATACACGAAACATTTTTAAGACTGTATAAATTAAACTTTGTCAGCAAAGTCAATATAAAGTCTCCTCATATATATAAAACATGAACCTATCTAGTCTGCAGAATGAACGCAAAGTTTTCAGCTATGTCTACTCCCTTCCGCGTAATCACACACACACACACACACACACACACACACACACACACACACACACACACACACACACACACACACACACACACACACACCACTACGACGGTCCGGGCTCGAATCCCGTCCAGGGGTGGAATACCTGTAATTTCAGTATCGCTGCGCCGTGAGTCGTTACTCCAGCTCTCGTGGGCGGGAAGTTGGGTGTGTGTGTGCGTGTGAAGTCACAGCATTACACATAGATCGGTCATATATGAGCTCTGAGCTCTCTTCCTGGAGGGAAATAGCTGTCGATCACGAGTCCAACACGTGATCCAAGACCATGGTGAATCACACACACACACACACACACACACACACACACGGAGTGTAAAACTAACCCTGTATCTGAGAACCAAGCAGATTAATAGAATCGCCTGGCGCCAACCGAAATAATGGGTAAAGGACTACTCGGGACGAGAGGATTTAAAGATATGTTTTGCTCGGTGCCATTAATCGTCGTTCAACGATAATCGTTTATGGCTCAACGATGGTCTAGAACACTAATTCTTTGTTTCTGGCGACTCTAGCAGGGCAGTTGTACAAAGCAAAACAGCCCCATCACTCAAAAACAAAAATTCAGTGCTCTAGACAATCGTTTCACGATCATCGTTGAGCCATGAACGATCATCGTTGAGCGACAATTAATCGCACCGGACCAAACGTACCTTAACCGAGGTAAACAAAATCACCTGACGGCAGATAGAAGGAGAGGGAAAGTGCCATTCTGAAATGGTACATTTTGCTCGATACGATTATCGTTCAACGATTATCGTTCAAGGCTTAACGATGATCGTCAAATGATTGTCTAGAGCACTAAAGCTTTGGTTCTGAATGGAGTTGTTTTGCTTCGAGCGACTGCCGTCTGACGATGATCGTTGAGCCATGAACGATTATCGTTGAGCGATTATTAGATTCGTACCGTGCAAAAGATTCCTTAAGGAAGGGGCTGAAGACGTAGAGGGTTTGGGAGAAACGTGGAAGTCCGGCGATTTTTGGAAGAGGAAAAAGAAGATAACGGAGAGAAGAAGAAGAAGAAGAAGAAGAAGAAGGTGGAAGAAGAAGAAGAAGAAGAAGAAGAAGAAGGTGTAGACACAAACAATAACGATGAAGAACGAAGGGAATAAGGGAAGAAAACGGGAAGAGGGACAGAAAGGAAGAAAACGGGAAGAGGGACAGAAAGTGGTCATAAACTAGACAAAGCTATGTCGCGTAAGGGGGAAAAACTATGGACTGGGATATAAGAAGTGTTACATGTACCGAGGGGGGAATGGGGGAAGGGAAACGGCAGGGAGGAGGAGGAGAAGGAGGAGGAGGAAGTGGAAATAGAGAAACGCGCATAAAGTACAGAAGGTGGGGGAAGAGAAGAGAAAAATCAGGCTAAGAGGAGACTTGGATAAACGGGAGACATAGTGGAAGTATGGGATATAGAAGAGGGCAGATAACTCAGGAGGAAATATGAGATACGAAAGGGGAACGAATAGAGATGGATGGGCAGGCAGGCAAGGCTAAAAATGGAGAAGAGAGGGAAGGAGAGAGAGGAAAAGAAAGAGGTGGAAAGGGAGAGAAAGAGAGGGAATAGAAGAGCTGGAGAAGAGAGAAATGGGAAGTGGAAGAGGAAGAAAAGGAAAGAAAGATGAAAAGGAAGACGTGGAAGAGAAAGAGAGAAAGAAGAAGAGGAGATGTTAGAAAGGATGGAGAGAAAGAGAGAAGTAATTGGAAAAGGAGAGAAAGGAAAGAGAGTTAGAGAGGGAAAAAAGGATGTAAGGAGGTAGAATGGGGAGGAGAGAAAGAAGAACAAGAGGAGGTGGAAAAGAAAGAGAGAAAGAAGAAGAGATGTTAGAAAGGATGGAGAGAAAAAGAGAAGTAATTGGAAAAGGAGAGAAAGAAAAGAGAGTTAGAGAGGGAAAAAAAGGATGTAAGGAGGTAGAATGGGAAGGAGGGAAAGAGGAACAAGAGGAGGTGGAAGAGAAAGAGAGAAAGAAGAAGAGGAGATGTTAGAAAGGATGGAGAGAAAGAGAGAAGTAATTGGAAAAAGAGAGAAAGGAAAGAGAGTTAGAGAGAGAAAAAAAGGATGTAAGGAGGTAGAATGGGAAGAAGAAATAGAGGAGCAAGAGGAGGTGGAGGAGAAAGAGAGAAAGAAGAAGAGGAGCTTCAAGAGAAGGAAAGAAAGAGGGAGAGGAGCAGATGGAAGTGGGGGGGGGGAGGAGTGACAGCAGAGACGGGGGCGGGTAGGGGAGGTTGGATTGAGTCAGCGAGTTCAGCAATGTTTCTGGAACATGATGCAATATTTGAATTCTGGCCTCCGACAGCCAGTGGACGGACACTTGAGGTCCTGGATGATGGTTCCTCTTCTGGGCCCACTTCGGCGCAAAGCTCCCGAAGACCAAGTGGTCAGCACGTGAGCCTCTGGAGACTCAAACTTTTTACCCTTGCGCGACCTTTAAAACAAATTTCATGTCACAAGGAACCCCTGCGCATTTTGTTTTCATTGTAACAATAGGTTAGGTAGGGTGATGTCTATATTACATTATTACAATAACCAAGACTATGTCGTACGTGTTTGATTATATTACGTATATGAAATTAGATAAAAAATCAAAAGTGCATTAGCTTATCTCACTTGTTCTCGCGGAACCCTTAGGGGCCTTTTGCGGAACCCCTGCGCATTTTATTTTCATCGTAACAATAGGTTAGGCAGGGTGATGTCTATATTACATTATTACAATAACCAAGAATATGTCCTGAGTGTTTTATATTACGTATATGAAATTAAATAAAAAATCAAAAGTGCATTAGCTTATCTCACTTGTTCTCGCGGAACCCTTAGGGACCTTTTGCGGAACCCCTGTGCATTTTATTTTCATTATAACAATAGGACAGATAGAATTATGTCTATATTACATTATTACAATAACCAAGAATATGTCGTGCGTATTTAATTATGTATATGAAATTAAATAAAAAAAATAAAAAGTGCATTAGCTTATCTCACCTGTTCTCGCGGAACCCTTAGGGACCTTTTGCGGAACCTTAGGGTTCCGGGGAACCCTGGTTGGGAAACGCTGTTCTGGAGGAAAGGGAACCTTGGGTGTCCTAGAACTCGTGTACAGAAGGGAAGAGATGGACCGAACGGGACGTCTCAGTCCCTGCCTTGCGTCCAGGATGGTCACCGGAGAACGACTGAATCAAAGGATTACAAAGGCGGAGCATGCCGACAGGAGACCTTTTGGTCCATATCTAGGTCGGATGCGAAAAAGAAAATCATAATGATAATAATAAAATGATAAATAAAAACTATAATAATGTAAATAACAAATAAAATACATAAATAAAGGCATAGGTATAGTTAAATAATAAACAAACAGGTAAATAGTAAATAGTAATAAATTGACATATAACTAATAATAAATGAAAATCAGACAGAGCTTATCCCTAACGCAATAGACTTTCCCGTCAGGACGCGAAGATGAGACAGACATCTACCGAATGAGTGTTACTCAGGTCATTTCGGTCCTGATATCTTGATCATGGTAATGAAGTAGAAATGAGAAGACTGACATGGGTGGTGGGCAACAGTAAGGCCGCTTCCACACGATCGTTTCCGTACGCGTGTTCGGGTGCGCCGCGTTTTAACTTTCAATGGAATTCAATGGGACCTTTCCCACGACGCGTTTTGCGGTCCCATTGAACTCCATCAAAAGTTGAAACGCGGCGCACCCGAACGCGCGTACGGAAACGCTCGTGCGAAAGCGGCCTAAAAGGTGCAAGGACGGTGGCCCGCCGTGGCGTGTTCGATTTCGGTCTCGACTCTTGGTCGTTTTCTGCCCAGGGGTGTTCCTCTGATCCAGTAGTTCTTGCCCGGTGGTGCCTGAAGACTAGGATCGAATCGACGTTATAGATGAACCATGAGACATCCGAGTTTTTCCTTATTTATTGACTTATTTGTTTCTTATTCATTCGTTTGTTTATTTACTCATTTATCTATTTATCTATTTCATTTATCTATTTATCTACTTATTTATCTGTTTATGTACTTATTTATCTGTTTACTTATTTATCAAGTTATCATTTATTCATTTATTTATTCATTTATCTATCTACATATTAATCTATTTATCTATTCATTTATTTAGACGGCGAGCAGCTCAGCCTTCCTTGATGTGGTAACCTCTTAGTGCCCAGAGGTCACTCTCAGGTGAATAGAACCTTTTGGCGCCAGCCGGAACATAACGGATTAGGCCTTTTTAAGGATATTGGGTTTTAATGGATTAGGCCTTTTTAAGGATATTGGGTTTTAATGGATTAGGCCTTTTTTAAGGACACTGGGTTTTAATGGATTAGGCCTTTTTTAAGGACACTGGGTTTTAATGGATTAGGCCTTTTTAAAAAAAAACACTGGGTTTTAATGGAATAGGCCTTTTTTAAGGACACGGTTTCAATGGATTAGGCCTTTTTTAGGATACTGGGTTTTAATGGATTAGGCCTTTTTTAAGGACACTGGACTTTAATGGATTAGGCCTTTTTTAGGATACTGGGTTTTAATGGATTAGGCCTTTTTTAGGATACTGGGTTTTAATGGATTAGGCCTTTTTTAAGGACACTGGGTTTTAATGGATTAGGCCTTTTTTTAAAAAACACTGGGTTTTAATGGATTAGGCCTTTTTTAAGGACACGGTTTCAATGGATTAGGCCTTTTTTTAGGATACTGGGTTTTAATGGATTAGGCCTTTTTTAAGGACTGGTTTTTAATGGATTAGGCCTTTTTTTAGGAAACTGGGTTTTAATGGATTAGGCCTTTTTTTAAGGACAAAACGGTACCACGGGTGAGGGAAGGGAAGGAAGAGAGAGAGAGAGAGAGAGAGATGGGGGGGAGGGCAATGGGTGAGGTCTGAAGCAACCGGTGGAAGGGGAAGAGGAAGAGGATGTTTGGAGAAGGGGAAGAGGAAGGGGGAAGACGAAGAGGAAGGGGGAGGGAGAAGGCCGTGATGGAATGGACGAAATAAGTATGAAGCACATCGGACCTTGAATATCCATAAAAAAAAATTAAAAAAAAATGTAGTGGAAAGTCCGACACACACCAGATGCTGGCTAGTGTTGAACTTATCCAGAAGGCATTTTTGTGAAAGAGGAGGGGGGGAGAAGGAGGAGGAGGAGAAAAAACGCGATTTGGTTTGCTGCCCAGCTGAGGGGAGGGGAGGGGAGGACGAAAGGGGGCTTACCGTCCCCCCCAAACCCACCCCCAACCCCCCAACCCCCGCCCACGCTCCGACGGCACTACGGCCGAGGGAAGGAGTATCTTTCTATTTGCCAGTAGAGCGGAACGCTCGGGCAAAATCTCGCGGAATGAAGATCCCGGTAAGAGACGTTCCTGGTAGAGTCAAGCAGGCTCGGCACTGATTCCTTCGGGGTTTTTGCGTGGCTGGGATTGAAGTACCCTGCAACGTGGGGGAGGGATTCGGGATCTTTCCTGTTATTGCCCTACCAGTAATTTATTTATTTTTCTGTTGTCTTTGATTTTGTTTATCTTAGGTTAGGTTAGGATAGGTCAGGTTTGGTCTAGTTTGGTTTGGTTTGGATAGGTTAGGTTAGGTTAAGTTAGGTTCCGTTAGGTTAGGTTACGTTAGGTTAGGTTAGGTTACGTTAGGTTAGGTTAGGTTAGGTGGGGCAATAACCTAACCTAACCTAACCTATCCTAACCTAACCTATCCTAACCTAACCTATCCTAACCTATCCTAACCTAACCTAACCTAGGATAAACAAAATCAAAGACAACAGAAAAATGAAAAAATTAATAGTGGGGCAATAACAGGAAAGTTCCGAGATTCGGATGGGGGGGGGGGAGGTAGCTGGGAAGGGGGAGGGCGAAAAAGGGGGACGTCTTGCGGTAGTCGGAATTGAAGGAAAATTTCCACCCGGCGTGGAAGATTGAAGAAAGGTGAACATTATTATCAGTTTTATCAATTTCATAACAAAGTAGAGCGAGGATGTAGGAGATGCATATACATTACGCCCTGAGCCGACTAACTTCGAGCAAAGCCCTCACTTTGGCCAATTATGACCAAACGCAGATGGGATCAAACCCAAGCCTTTAGTCCCACGAGCTGGTATATACGTGAGAATACACAACAAAGAGTGACCAGACCCTTTTATATATAAATACTGTACATTTACAGATGAACTATGATCGGTGAAAACTCCGTCTATGAGCCTTGCAGGATACAGACTGTTGAGCGCATGCATACTCTGGTAGTTGCCTAGGCAGCGGCCATCAGAAATGCTGATACGCAATTGTTGAGGTGTGCATCAAGCGATGCTGACACTGCATGTATATGCATCACCTGATCAACTCTGTAGGTTGATAAGTTTTGGTTATCAATATTATTAGTATTCCATTCGAGTGCTTGACGAATGGAATACACTAAGTAACAGTGTAGTCAGTTCTTAAACTATTGTTTATTTTAAGAGAAGATTAGATAACTTTATGGATAAGGGTGATAGGTGGTAATAGACATGGAACTGCCTAGTGTAGGACTTATGGTCTCTTGTAGTCTCTTTCATGTTTATGTTTTTATGCCCTTATTAAATACGACTGAGTTGGGACACGAGGAGAAACAGGATAGAAATTCATCACACTACGTCAACAACTAAATAAGAATTATTACTGAATGAGGTTACATAAATATCATTCCAATGAAATTAATGAAGTCAGCTGGTGTTTGCAAGGTTGAAAATTTGTAAGGAGATGACTCTAATTATAAGGAGAAATTAAAATAAAAGGCCGTAAATGTGTAAAATTTTAAACAACCGACCTCATTTCTCCACCCAAACAAAAAATAAAATAACATTGACTTGCAAAATCGCTGTAGGAAATATTCCAGATCAGCAGCCTTAGAGATACAAAAAAATTAGGCTTCCAAGAATTCGGTAAAACTTGCTCTTTATTTTTATTTCCCAACTGTGTTAAAAAAAATAAGTCGAAATTTTCAGAACGAGTTGTCATTTTGTTTTGTTGGAAGGAAGAGGAGCTGACGCGGCAAGGTCTGCTAAACGACATGACGTCATAACGCGGGTGGAATTCAAAGATTAAAAATTTGTCTGTAAATATCGCGGAGTAAATATCTTCTTTGCCAATGAAGGAAGAAGATACAGAGGAAGTGTATTTTATGAGCAGCGTGAATCCAAATTGCATTTTGTAAATCGAAGTCTGTTTATACATAAAACGAAATTGACTTTCAGTGTTACGAATTATTTAATCCAATATATATATATATATATATATATATATATATATATATATATATATATATATATATATATATATATATATATATATATCCCGTAAGAGTATATGTCACTTAATTTAATCTCAGTTCAAAAGCACTCAGGGAGAAGTAATTTCATTTAGATTTTTTTTTTTTTTTTTTTAAATGTCGTTTCATCTTACCGAGTTACCCAGAGCTCCTTGATGCTAGGGAAAGGACTAATTACAAATGAAATTAAGATTCTTTTGTGTGTTCCACCCGAGGGTAGAGGACCACAGTGTTGCTGGGGAAGGACCATTCTCGTCGAGTCACTTATTCTGTGTATCACGGAGTTCTCCCTCCTCTCTCTCTCTCTTACACTCTTTCTTTCTTTCTTTCTTTCATATTCTCTCTCTCTCTCTCTCTCTCTCTCTCTCTCTCTCTCTCTCTCTCTCTCTCTCTCTCTCTCTCTCTCTCTCTCTCTCTCTCTCTCTCTCTCTCTCTCTCTCTCTATCTATATATCTATATATCTCTCTCTCTCTCTCTCTCTCTCTCTCTCTCTCTCTCTCTCTCTGTTTCTCTCCTTCTCCTTCTCCTCATCCTTGTTCTATATATCTACAATATATACCTCTCTCTCTCTCTCTCTCTCTCTCTCTCTCTCTCTCTCTCTCTCTCTCTCTCTCTCTCTCTCTCTCTCTCTCTCTCTCTCTCTCTCTCTCTCTCTCTCTCTCTCTCTCTCTCTCTCTCTCTCTTTCCAGACGTTCTGTCTCTTTCTCTCTCCAGTTGCTCTCTGTCTCTTGCTCTCCTTTTCCTCTCCCTCTCCCTCTCCCTACTCCTTTTCTTCTTTGCCCTCACTCTCCTCCTTCTACCCTCCTCCTCTTCTCCTCCTCCTCTTCTCCTCTTCCCCTCCACCTCTTCCGCCTACCCCTCTTCCTCCCCTTCCTCCTCTTCCCCTCCTCTTCTTCCACCCCTATCCCTCCCCCTACCCCACCTCCTCTTCCCCTCCTACTCTTCCCCCTCCTCCCCCTCCCCCTACCCCCCCGCTGCTTTTACTATGTATATATGATATTATATTTCCCATTAACTCAGTCAGTAAAGGTTTCAGTACTCACAAACGCCCTCTAACAGTTCGTCCATCGTAATATCACTCCCAAGACAAGACGATTTTCTTTTCCTGATGACGGGCTTCTCGATGGAGAAAGAGAGAGAGAGAGAGAGAGAGAGAGAGAGAGAGAGAGATCCGAGTTCGTTTCCTCAAGTGAATGAAATCGTCTGTCTGTGATCGCAACGAAATACTGTAGTTGAGTTTCTTCTTTTAGAATCGGCCCCTCGGCGTTAACGGAAACTTGAACAGACTTTGACGAAGCCCGTGAGGAGCAAACGCCGAGTTTCGGCTCAGAATAATTGTTTCGAGACCACTTGGTCTTTGGGGCCGCTGGTTGTCTTTGTGCTCCGCGTGTGTGTGTGTGTGTGTGTGTGTGTGTGTGTGTGTGTGTGTGTGTGTGTGTGTCTGTCTGTCTGTCTGTCTGTCTGTCTGTCTAAACAGACCTTCCAACAGTTTCGAGGCTTTTTTCATTGTCATTGTCAGCTATCATTACTATCAATTACGATTATCATCATTGCTGTTGCATACAATGTCGTTAATATCATCATTATCATTATCATCGTCATCGTCATCGTCAATATTACTACACGTACCACTAAAAATTTCACCATTAGTATCAACATTAAGATCAACATCAACAACATCAAAATAATATTTGTTAAAATTAATATTATCATTGTTATTTGGCTGATAGGGATTTGCCCTGACATTTTGTAAGAATTATTATTATTACATCTCTCTCTCACATACACATACACACACACACGCGCGCGCACACTCGGTGGCGCGGTTGGTAGAGTCCCAGACTGTCAGTACAACAGTGCCGGTGGTACCTGGTTCGAATCCTGACCAGGGCTGAAATTATTTCAGTATCGCTGCGCTTCGAGTCGTTACTCCAACTCTCGTGGGCGGGGAGTTGGGTGTGTGTGTACGTGTAAGGTCACAGCACTACCCATACATCGGTCGTACGAGCTCTGAGCTCTCTTCCAGGAGGGAAATAGCTGTCGATCACGAGCCCTACACGTGATCCAAAGACCAAGGTGAATCACACACACGTAAGAAAACAACTTTACATAAACGCTGTACAACATATAATTATCCTGGAAGAGTCTAGACCCGGAGACTTCCCAAAGAACCTTCCAGAATACAAAAGTAAACAAGCACTGCCTAATTGAGTTTGATTTTATATACAATGGCTGATAACAGATTCCGCGGACGCCGGTGAAATAAATATGAATTTCGAATATGAATACTCCCCCCCCCCCCCGTCTATTTCAAGCTCAAACATCGCGGCAAATCCTCTCAGACCAATTAAATCTGACTCTGAGGTCAGTGAATTCCAGGCCAGGGGAGCCGTCACCAAATTGTGAAATGTCATTCCATAAACACTGGCGAGACGCGTGGAAGTTTTATGAGGTCAAGGCCCTCAGACATCGCTGAGGCTCCCAGCTCAGCTGAAAAGGACCTTTGGAAAGAAAACCATCTGGAAAGAAAAATCAACGGAAACTCCGACAGATTCCGACAGACTCCGACAGACTACGAAAGACTCCGACAGACTTCAACGGACTCTGACAGATTCCCAAAGACTCCGACAGACTCCGACAGATTCCGGCAAACTCCGACAGATTCCGAAAGACTTCGACAGACTCCGACATACTCCGACAGACTCCGACAGATTCCGGCAAACTCTGACAGATTCTAACAGATTCCGACAGACTACGTCAGACTCCGAAAGACTCCGACAAACTCTGACAGATTCCGAAAGATTCCTCTAGAATCCAACAGACTACGACACACTCCAAAAGCCTCCTCTGAAATCCAACAGACTCAGACAGACTTCGACAGACTTCGACAAACTGCGACAGATAGACACAATCTCTGCCGGCAAAGGTTTCTATTCTGCAAATAATTTTGTAATACACAGAACGTAACACATAACATACAAAATACAACAGAAAATGCTCTTAGGCAAAGGTGACAGGGACTTTGTCGACAACTAAATGTCCACTGACAGACGGCCCTCCCTTTCATATACATTTGTCATTTCCTTTTCTTTATTTTCTTTTCATTTCTTTTCTATTTTCTTTATTCGTTTTCCCTTTCTTATTACCACATTTATCATCGTCTTTCTCTTCCCTCCTCGCTTTTCTCGTCGTTCTTTCTTATCATTTTCGTACCTTCTCCATCCTTCCATCTTCTCTTCTTTACCCTTCCCTCC
>NC_134795.1:20392568-20432568 GCF_046742065.1 Oratosquilla oratoria | reverse complement strand
ATGAAAATCTCGATTTCTTGAAGGCTGTTTATTTATAATATTAAGTTACACACGTATGCACTCGAGGCCTTGACAATTTGAACTGCTCCTTGGTCAAGTGCGTCGCGTCTAGTGGACGCGTATGGTTATGGTTTGCCATACATTTACATAATTGAAACTATCTATATTTGTGTTCACTTACTGATAGGAATTTACATCTTACAGTTCACATGCAAATTTAATTGTGATATATAACCGTGTGATGTATGTAGGTGAATGTTGTGTAAATGTTTTAAATACAATGTTATGTAAATGTAATGTTGTGGTAATCAGACGGACATGAGCACGAAGATGTTAAGGCGTGGTACATAAGTGTGTGTGTGTTCGTACGTCTGTTTCTACAAATGGAAGCATGGTTTCATGTATAACAATAATCATCATCATCATCGTGATCATCTTCATCATCATCATCATCATCATCATCATCATCAGCATCATCATCATCAGCATCATCATCATCATCATCAATATCTTTTTCCACATTTACTTTTTCTTCCCATCCCTCCTATCATTTTTCCTCTTTTTAGTATCTTTCTTCTTTCTCAATGTCTTCTTCCTCTTCCCATTCGTCTTCTCTGTACTCTTTGTCTTCTCCTTTCTCTTCGCTTTCGTCTTCTCCTTCTTCTCCTTTTCATTCCTATTCGTCACCGTCTTCGTCTTTTTCTCCTTTCTCTTCTTCCCCACTTTCTCCTCTACTATGTTACTCCTTGTTTCAGCCTCTCATCTTCATCCCTCCTTCTTCTGTTTGCGATACCATTTCGCAAGCCTCTCCTTTTCTCTCCTCTCCTCTCTTCTCCTCTCCTCTCCTCTTCTTACCCCCTCGAAGCCTTTCTCTCTATTTGTCTGCTCTGCATTTGCTTCTTACCAACATGTATATCTATCTTTCCCTTTCATATTTCTTTCTGTGTTCCAATTTCCCTGATTGCTTTATTCCATTTTTGTTTATTTCGTTGTTTGTATGTTTCTGTCTTTTTATTCGTCCAATCACTTATCGCTTTATCATTACTTGTCTTTTCATTTATCTTCCCATGTTTGTCTTTTATCTATTTGTTAATCTCTTTATTACTCGTTATTTAGCGGTTTATCGAAATGTGTATTTATTTACTTTGTCATATGTTTTCACCTTTCTTTCGTGTCTTTGTTTTTTTTGTTTTTCTGAATACGACAGTTGATTTTTACTTCTTCGGCTTGTTTCGCACGTATCGACTTTTCGCCGTGCACAGTCCGCGTCATGACGTCGTGCTCTCAAATAACCATGGGTCTACGGACGTTTCCATGCGTGGCCGTGGTTCTGACGTGTGAAAGTGTCCATAGACACGCATGATTACTTGATATCACGACGTCGTGTCGTGGACGGTACGTGTGAAACAAACCTCACGGATCCTTTCTTCTCGGTGCTCTCCTACCTCCTAAGATCCGATTTCTTCTCCTACGAGGAACGCTTTGCTTTTGCTCTCGCCTTTGTTATCGAAAGCTCCTCCCAAGACCTCTTCTGAATGCGCGCCACGGAGTCCTTTCAGGGTGAGTTATACGTCTTGAGCCATTCTGCCAAATCAACCTTAGTACATGCCCTTCTTTCTCTCTCTCTCTCTCTCTCCCTTCCTCTCTCTTTCTCTCTCTCTTCCCATCCATGTGCTATTTGAATTCCTTTTTTTTAATTCTGTCTATATTAAAGGGAGGTGTATAGTACAATAAGTATCACTTTTTAGGATTATAACGATTTTAATCAATTTTATGACACGTGGCAACAGCGATTTTCCCCCCGCCATGTTGCCACGCCCAGGTGTCACTGGGTAGCAAGTGACAGTGACGACCCGATGGTTGGTGGTCAACTTGGCAACGTCGCATTCGGAAGGGGGGAATTCCACCCTCTGCTCTACCTGAACAGACTCCTTGAAGCGCAAGAACTATAAAACCTCTTTATGTCGTTCTTCAAACTTAGTCTTAACAGTCTCCCCTTCATCTGCCTAATCCTATTTTACTTCATTTCTTCCCTTTTTCTCCTCCTCTTTCTCCTCCTTCTCCTCCTCTTCTTTTTTCCCTCTTCCTTTACCTACTTTTTTATCATTCTCATCGTAGGCAAGAACCGGTTTACCAATAGATTGTTCAACGAGTGGAATGGCCTTATTAACCATGTAGTGAGCACTGAAACTATCGGTTGTTTTAAGAAAAGGTTAGACAACTTTAGGGACGGGGATGATAGGTGGTAATGGACATGAAACTGCCTAGTGATTCCCTTATGGTCTCTTGTAGTCTCCTTCATTCCTATATTCTTGTGTTTTTATGTCCTCTTCCTTCTCTTTCTCATTATCCTCATCCATATCTTCTTCCACCCAAAGAAGAAAGAGGAGGATTGTTACGTCAACAACCAATCCGTTTTCTACCAAGCCTCTCCTTTATACCATCTACATAATGTACTTGTTCAATGCAATATTATCCCATAGGATATAAACGTGGTCATTACCAACAAAATACTAAATAATCCTCTTACTCCTCCTCATCTTTTTCTCTCATCCTTCCCCTCCCCGTCCCTATCTTACTCCTCTTCCCTCCTTCCTTCCTCCTAACATAACATAACATAACATAAGAATGAAGGAGACTGCAAGAGACCATAAGGCCTACACAAGACAGCTCCATATCCATCACCACCTGTCATCCCCACCCATAAAGTTGTCTAACCGTTTCAGCGCTCACTACATGACCACCCTATTAGTAAACCAATTCTTGCCTATTTCCTTCTTAAATCTAAATCTGTCCAGTTTAAATCCATTACTGCGAGTCCTGTCCTGTTATCTCAATATGATGACCTTGCTTGCATCACCCTTGTTAAAGCCTTTGATCCACTTGAACACCTCGATTAGATCACCCTGCACTCTTCGTCTTTCCAGAGAGTGTAAGTTAAGGTGCCTAAGCCTCTCCTCGTAAGGCAAGTTTCTGAGTCTATGGATCATTTTGGTCATTCTTCTCTGTACTGATTCTAGTGAATTGATGTCCATTCTATAGGACGGAGACCAAAACTGTACCGCATAGTCAAGGATGGGTCTAACTATCGCTAGATAGAGTTTGATAATTACCTCTGCGCTTCTATTCGTTACCGTCCTAGTAATGAAACCTTATGCTCTATTAGTTTTATTCCTTGCGCTAATGCAGGATAATTCCCTAAAACAAATGATTACCGATCCTACGAGGGGAGAAAATACTCTGGACTTACTTTTAACTAATAATAAGCACCTAATGAGTAACGTAAAAGTAGGGGAAAGTCTAGGCTCTAGCGATCATCAAGAAATAAGATTTAATATTATTTGGAAAGAATTAAAAAGTACGAATAACGTCCAAGTACCAGACTTCAGGAGAGCCAATTTTGATAAGATAAAAACCTATTTGAATTTGAATATGAAATGTCATATGGATGATTCGGCCATCGTCTGCGCGGTCAAGAGTCGGGACATGACCAGGGGTCAGGTCATGACCAGGGGTCGGGTCACGGAGGTCAATATGCATACCTTGGGTCAGGTCACTTGGGGGAGGGGGTAAACAGCCAGGTCAGCGATTTGGATGAAATGTATAGCAATCTAACTGATTTAATTATTAATGCACAAAATACATTTATCCCCCGTGAAGTCACAGTTTCTATAATTAAAACCTCCCATGGTCACAACGTTTTTGTACTGCGACGCTCTACGAATTTCATGAATCATGGGATCCGTCCGTTCAATGCTGAGGTTATGAGGTCTATACAGGATACCAATAATACTTTCTTTTTTCTTGCCTATAATCTCCACCCAAAAAGATTCCGTAGTGTCCTCTTCCTTAATTGAATTGGTGGTAATACAGTTTATTGTATTTCTAACGAAAAGTACTACTCCTGCCCCACTCCTGCCAACCATGTTCTTGTAAAAAAAAAAATACATCCCTCTATTTCGATTTCCGGAAGGAAATTTTTATCAGCCATGTTAATCCTGGATTCAGTAATAGCTATAATATCAAAATTCTCTACGCATGCTTTACCTCGCAGCAAATCAGTTTTGTTTATTACGCTTCTGCTATTTGTATAGTAAACTTTGATTTTATCCTCACTCCACCTGCTTTGGTGATTCTTTTCACAGTCCCTCTCTGAGGTGTTTGTATTGCCTAAACTATAATCCGATACTCCCCCCCCTTACTCCCACGTAATCTAACCCAAAAAAAAACCTTTATGATGCCTACTTCTCACTCAAGGGATTCAGCAAGGAGCCGAAATCCTCTGAGCGACAAGTGCACCCCATCCCTTGTATACAGATGATTCTTACCGTAAAAGCTAACCCAGTTGTCGACAAATGCCCATCCATTGGCCTTACAATGTTTTGCCAGCTTGCAATTCATTGCAATAGCCCTGGAAGGATTCCACATAAAACAGGAACACCTCCCTTATTCCTAATCTTGTCTAGCACATCCCGGAACCGCGCAAACAATTCCTCACTCCCTAACTTACCTATGTCATTGCCTCCGGCACTCAAGCAAACGACGGGTCCCTACCTTCCCTTAATAAACACTCTTCAATCCTATCTCTAACATCACCTATCCCCGCATCGGGGAAACACACCTTCGTCCTATGTTTTCTATCTTTATCACAGAAAGCCCTGTCTAAGTACCTCCCTGGACTATCTCTTAGAACTAGAATTTTACCTGTGGGCAGGGATCTAGCGTCTGCCCTTCCATTCTTCTCTTGAATTTCCTTTCTTCTTCCTGTAGACCCTCGAGAGCTTGAAACGAGTTCCTGCAATCGAGCGGGCCTAGTGAGGACTTTTTCTCATTGTTCCACATCTTCCTTGTCACCTTTATCCATCCAGGCTCCAAACTTGGTTTGTCTTCCGTACTTTGGGCCTTCGAACGGAGAACTCGATTCTCCTCTTTAAGGCACTTTACAGCATCCTCCAAGGCTTAAATTCTGCTAAGTAGAGATTGTACCTTTAACACAACCACTCGCCATATCACTATTTGAAGCAGCTACCCAGTTGACCTGACCTGAGTGACGACTACTGCTCAACCTTCTCTTCCTTTTCTACCTACTCCCACATCTCGGCACTCCTTTCAATCTTTTACACCGCCAGTTGGAATAGTTCCTCACTGCAGAGCAAGTACACCAACTCAATGTCCGGGTGCTGGTGTGGCGGTATCTATATGGCGGAACTACCACCCCCCGGGAAGCCCCCAGATGGAGGGAGTGGGGGCCAAACCGCCACAAACCGCCCTTCCCACCCCTGCTGGTGACACAGATCCCTGGGAGCAGCTTCGGTTACCCGGACAAGTACCACAACCTTTACCCAAAATGGATTTGTGGGAAAACCCGGTTCCACTCGTGGAGTTTCTCGGGAAGACGGGGCTGCTCGGCCAGACAGTTTGGGGAGCGACAACAAGAACAACAACAACAACATCAACAACAACAATAACAGGTCACCGTTCGACTTCAATTATCATCATCCAATTTGGCCAAAGAAAACTTTCAGCTCCCTCAGGTTTATAGACTATATGGAATATGTTATTTCTTTGTTCAGAAATGAATAAATAGACTTTGAACTATGTTCCATATAGTTTCCAATCATTTTCTGTATTCTAGTGAGTTGGATTTTTTTCTTTTCTTTTTACCTACATGTCTTATTTTGTTCTGTGTTTCCTTTTTAATTTCATTTTTTGTTTGATTTAGTTCTCCATTCTCTCTCTCTTTCTCTCTCTCTCTCTCTCTCTCTCTCTCTCTCTCTCTCTCTCTCTCTCTCTCTCTCTCTCTCTCTCCCTCTCCTGTGTAACTTAACGTTTTCACCCAGTTCGAAATAGTGGCATACTTTACATACATTATCCTGGTCTAGAAGAGACAATTTCATTCAATATCGAAAGGTGACCCCTATAGTGAAAAAGTGTCAGAATGGTCGGGACCCCCCATCCCTCAGCCTGTTCTTCAGACTCACGGAATTGTCTGTCCTTGACAAAGATGAAGTTAGAACATAGGAACATAATATTCGAGGTTGCAAGAGACCATAGGGCCTACACTAGGGAGTTCCATGCCCCTTGCCACATGCCATCCCCATCCATAAAGTTATCTAACCTTCTTTTAAAATAGCTAATTGTTTCAGTGCTCTCTATACGGTTGTTATGTCTATTCCATTCGTTAATCACTCTATTAGCAAACCAGTTCTTCCCTATTTCCTTCTTGAATCTCCACCTCTCAGACAACAGTCATTATCTCTTAAACCTCTTTTCCATATAGATCTCATTTCAAGTCCAGTAGAAACCGGCAGTCGTAGCATACAGGGCAAAGGTGAATACCTCTGCCATAGCTATGCTCTTCCTTTTTTTCCAAACAGTTAAGATAGATGAAAGTGTATCAATTAGATGCATCATTCACACGTTTTGGGTGACAAGTGTTCAATTTTTAGATTCTTTTTGACGAGGTAGTCCTAACACTTGAGTGGAATTAAGAAATAAGCGATAAACAAATAAATAACACTTATAAGGAAAATGTATGTATCTGTCCGAACGCGTTAGCAACGACTAAAAAAAGAAAATGACTAATTCTAACGCTGTAGTGACGTCTGTAAAGTAACGATCCAATCTCACACTTTAGTAGCATAAAAAAAAATAAAAAAAAAGGGAGGGAGCAACCATCTTAATGTTTTATCAGAAAAATAAAAAAAAAAAGGGCGTGAACCATCTTAACGTTTTGGCAGCAAAAAAACAAAGAAAGAGAGTAAAAAAAAAAAAAAAGTAAAAAAAAAAAAGTAAAAAAAAAAAGAAAAAAAAAAAAAAATCATTCGCCCAAAGAACCGCGATCCTATTGGTCCTTCGCAGAGTCTTCACCTCGTTCTCATTGAGGCTCGAGGGTCACGTCCCGAGGTCTGCCCCCTGTCGGACTGCCAGCGTCAGCTTTTGCCTTTCATGAGTTCGAGTCTTCGTTTTTCAAGCAATTTTTTTATTTCATTCTACTTCTTACTTTTTCGACTCTTTTACGCTCACGACACCTCAAGAGACTCACTAAAGACGAGGTCAACTCTCTCAACACAGGGAGAACCCTAGAGAATCACCTAGAGAAAAATAGAATAAAAGAGTAAAAACTAGAGTTATATCTAGGATCTCTAGGATGAAATCTAAAGAGAATACCACTGTGTATTTGCGGGAGTTACACGTTTCATTTCAGTGACATTCTTTATCAATTCTATTCTGTCGAATATATTCATCCACCGAAACAAACTTTGGTCTTTGAACATAAGAACATAAGAATGAAAGAGATTGCAAGAGACCATAAGAGCTACACTAGGCAGTTCCATGTCCATTATCACCTATTATCCCCATCCATAAAGTTATGTAACCTCACAGCCAATAGTTTCGACACTCACAACAGGGTTTCTAAGTCTATTTCATTCGTTAACCACTCTATTGGTAAACCATTTCTTGTTCATACCCTACTTAGATCCATATTTGTCCAGTTCAAATACATTACCACGAGACCTGCCAAGCTGTCTTAATATGATGACCTTGTCTACATCCCCCTGTGTTATTGGAGATGTCTGAATCACTCTTCAGGCGTTAGACAAAATAAATTCTAGTAACCACGCTACCATTATCATTATTATCATCATTATCATTATCATTATTATCATTATTGTCATTATTATCATTATTATCATTATTGTCATTATTATCATTATTAGCATCATCATCATTATTATCATTATTATCATGATCATTATCATGATCATTATCATGATCATTATCATTATCATTATCATTGTCAATAATCTTTCTTCCGCGTAACCTGAATAAAATCGTTTGACAATAGCTAGGACAAAATATATAAAGCTTTGAAAATACATTCACTATGGTTTCTCCGCCTCCATTTTCTTTTCAGCTTCTTCCACTTCCCCCATTTACTCACTCCTTTTCCTTTTCCCTTTTCAGTCTTCTTCGCTGTCACTCTCTAATCTTCATTGTCTCTATTCAATCTTCTTGAGTGTCCTTTTTCAGCAATCTCTGTCCTTTTCTAGTCTTCCCAATTGTTCATTTTCTTCTTTCTTCTTTTCTTGCCATAATTCAATCCTTCGTCTGGGCGTGGAGCGTGCTGTGCAATGGAAATATATTGTACCGTAATTTCGTAACTCTGGTTCAAATGTACCTTCGTATCGTAATGGTACAATAAAATATCGTGTTGTATCCTTATGTCGATGTTTGTGCCTGAGTCCGTTAGGAAACATAATTCAAAAGAGGGTGAAGCTGGGTCGACTTGTATATTAATTATGACATCAAATTCAGTACATCACCTTTAGCATAAAAAAGATATTCACACAGGAAATCCTCCCTGTCCAGCAAAAGCTATATGTGTTACAATGCATTAGAATTATACTATTAATTATATCTTGATGTTCTTTTATCATTTAACACAGACTCGAACAAATATGCTCTACACTAACAGGAAACAAAAAACAACATTTAGTTTTTACTTATGCTATTGCAGTTCGACTACATAAAGAAAAAGAAATAAGAATCGAGAGAGGTGCACGGTAAGGCGATGCAATTCCATTCAAGCTATTAACAAATCGTCTAAAAGAGATGTAAGATGCAAAGGGAAAAGACTAAACATTAATGGGGGTCTATCCAAATCACCCGAGATTTGCGAATGACACTATTCTTACCTCAGAAACAACCGAAGTCTTGTAAAATATGTGATCGTAAAGCAACTTTGAAGATGAATAAATGTGAAATCGTAATCCCAGTTATGATCTACGGATGTGAGAGTTGGAAACTGACGATGGAAGAAAAGTAGAAGGCGCTAAAAGAAAAGATAAAGATAGCTTGGGTAAAAGATCGAAGCGAAAGATTTTGGAGTGGTCTACGACGTCAGGTAGCCAGAAAAAAGGAAGGTGGACGGAACAAATGTGTTACTGACTGGACGCCACGAGACGGAAAGCGTGTGAGAAGAAGACCAGGCAGATAAGTGGTTCTTAACCTGGGGTTCATAAACTCCTATGGAATCACAGACTTTCACACACTAAAAAAATTTAGTGGTGTTCAGTGAATGCCTACTGATTCTATTCATTGTTGAAGTGGTCTCCACGCTTCTAATGAACAGCATTACATAAATATTAGGTACATGGACTCCGAATGGTTAGATGACTGACTCGACTGACATTGTCTTGCGCCGATGACAAGACCATGGCTGAGTCAGTGTCAGTTTCTGTAGCTGTGTGTATCATTAATATTACGTTATTTTATTTTTCTTTTATTCCGTACTGCAACGCGAATCAGTCGATGTTTATATATATATATATACATATATATATATATATATACATATATATATATATATATATACATGTATATTATACACACATCAACCACAATTCACTTTAATACTAAACCATCAACACCGAGACTCGAGGAGGCCAACATGCAGATATTGAAACATAGTAGAGCCAAGGACTCAAACCTGCACTAGCACATGACAAGTGATAGTGACTTAACCAATTGGGTATATACATATATATATATATATATATACATATATATATATATATATATATATATATATATATATATATATATATATATATATATATATATATATATATATACATTTATCAACCACAAATCACATTAATTCTAAGCCATCAACATCGATAAACTCGAGGATATGATATAATTCTGCTTTAACCATGGGAATCTCAGTATATGTGGAGAGTAAGGTCAGATCAGGTCAGGTCAGGTCAGTCCATCACCGGCATATAAAATCGTACTATCGTACCATACCTTTCTCTATAAAAAAAAAAGAATCACACTTTAAATTTAAATTTATCACACACCTTACCAGTTGCTCAGCCCAGACACAAATAAAAAGGTTTGTGTGTTTGATTCATTCGAATATTTTTCTCCTCTTTCTTCTCTCCTTCTTCTTCTTCCTCCCTACTCTCTCGTTCTGTCCATGCATACATGTTTTTTTCTAATAACTCTGCAAATCTTTCTCCTCTCCCCCTTTACCTCGTCAATGTTTATTTCTACATCTTTTTCTTGCATGTGATTCTTTTTCTTCAATTCCTGTTCCTTTCGTTTTCTTCCTTGCTTTGTGATTTTCTTTTCACATCCTCTTTCCTTCTACATAAACACTTTTATTCCAGTTTTCTTTCTTCCCATTTACTTTCTTCCCATTTTCCTTTCTTCCCATTTTCCTTTCTTCTCAACTCCATCTTATCCCTTCTTCCTCTTCTTTGTTCCGTGTTCTTCACGTTCTTTCAGAATCCTGTACTTTTCGCTTTTTTTTAACACAGTTTCATCTGCACGAGGAACTTTGTTCCCATTTTCCTTTCTTCCTCCCGTTTTCTCTTTTTCGGCTTTTCTTCCATTTCCCATTTTCTTCCGTTTTCTTTCATGACTATGAGCCCTACGTCCTTTTCCATTCCACATGCTCATATTTCCTCTCTTTCCTCCATTTTCTTTTTCACTTTGTTTCTCGTTTTCTTTTTTCTTTTTTCTTTTTTCTAGAAGAATAAACTACCGTATGAGTCTTACGCCGAGCTCACAGGCCAGCTAAACACAAATTGAAATTCTCTTTCATTTATGGAATTTTTCAAATAGTTTATAAATTGAATTCGCACCGAGAAGAGATGGAATTATTTGTTTGCAAAGTGAAATACTGTAGGTGTATTGAATTTCTTGATAAGAGCTGTTCTGAGGATTTTTTTTTTTTTTTCAAAAATATATTCGGTTTTGGGGTTACGAAATGAAGCGAAGTCTGGGTCGCCTTACATGTCAAGGTGAAATGGTTTAACGTCACAAACTCCTCCCTTATCGGAAGGCTAGGACGGTGCCCCTCACAGAGGGCTTTGTAGCGTGGGATTTAGTGAACCATGCCCTTGGTTCAACTTCGCCGGTGACAGGGTTCGAACCGCCATCCCCTCGACCTTCGCTGTAAGTAATGACGCTCTAACTCGCTCGGCCAGTGAATATATATACATATATGTATATATATATATATATATATATATATATATATATTTTTTTTTTTTTTTTTTTTTTTTTTTTTTTTTTGCAAAACCGTAAGACCAGTTTCCTTTATCCATACTGATGAACCATCTACAAACGTTACAGATCAAACGAAGAATGTAGCTCTCAATGTGTTTATCTACTCAATTCCTTCTTGCCCTGAATAGCCTCCCCCGGCCCTCTAATTAAATAAAACCATCTATTGTTGACCTATCTTGACCCAGAAATTGAGTATCGACATTTTGTTTGAGGAAAATTGACCTTTGTTCCCCCATCAGCTTCCTGTTTCCGATATGCAAAAGACAAGAACACTCAGTGACATCTTGTGACCACTTTCAAGATTCGAACTTCTACTCTCAATCTAGATTTTGTCCTCTGATAAAGTTCCAGCACCGAGTTTTATTGCAGCTTCTAATTCTCTACCTTTCTTGTTTCAGAGGGAAGTAGCAGACGACTGGTTTTCAAGAAGAGTTCGTTTGGACGTTATCTGAAGCCACGAGAAAATCCCGAAGGGAGTTTTATGCAGCAAATCTACCACACGTACATCACTGGCTTTACGACATTCAAGAATAAGAAGAAAAAAATATACAAAAAGATGAGAGAAGCTTTGACCGCATCCCAGAGGACTTGTCCTGCCGGCATCGCAAACGCCGCAACAGAGATCAGAATGGATTTTATCGGACATCAAGAAATTATCGTATCCTAGTGTAGGCCTTATGGTCTCTTGCAGTCTCCTTCATTCTTATGTTATGTTGACCCTTCTCCTATGCTTTACGGCTTATAATTTCACTCTTGCTGTCGTCAGGTGATTGTATTCAAATGAGGTTAACACCCGTAACAGCAAAGGGTTGACGAAGACTTCTGAACTGTCCTTTGGCTTGTCGTATCTACTGTATATAAATAACAAAATCTCATGACCAGACGGAACTAAACGACGAGATAAGAAGATTACAGCCGAGGAGGGATTCAGCTTCCAAAAGGAAATATAAAGATAACCTAGATTGTCTGCGTAGCCAGAAAGAACAAAGAACAAGAACAAAGAACAAGATATTTACGGAAGAATTTAGTCATCATCGTCTCGGATCTCCTGCTGGACCTGTGATGGGCAGTGACGAATGAGAGCTCAGAGATGGGCAATGTTGTGACCTTACATTCCCTTCCCCTTGCTCAAGAGAGGACAGTAACGGTTTTCAGTGTAAGCGATGTTTTTTTTTCTGCCTTAAACGGGATTCTGTCTTGGGCCTATAGCGTGGAAGTCCTTAATGCTAACCACTACACTTGTAAAGTGAGAGGGACTCAGACCAAGCGGGAGGGGTAGATACGAGCTATCACACTGGGCAAGTTTTCCTCCAACTGTTGAAGCAAATTTGCATCCCGCAGCTTTCGGGAAGGAATCCTGATATGCTGAAGGAAGACCATTCTCCTCCAGCATGATATCAAATTACATTCTACGTATCTTTGTTGAGAAAATAAAATAGTTTGCTATAGTAATTTTACGGGCGAAAGTACTGGAGGTGAACCGTACCGCCAATTCATCTGAGGTTGAAGGAAAAATAGACTAATGTGATAACCCCTTACGAGACGCGGAGACGTCTGGCTACTGTGTATATGCTGTTCTCCTTTAGTTCGGGTATATAGGTTACCCAGAACCAAGCAGTGATCACAACTGCACTCTTGACAAAGCACACAATCGTTCTCAAATGCCGTCACTGAGCCAAATAGTCTCAAAAAGAACCTTAAAGATAATTTTCTGTACAAGTATATAAAAAAAAAAATTGTACATCTATATGTCTGTAAAACACGAATGAAATAATAAGAGATTAATAAGTAATAGTTATGATAATGGCATTAATGATAACAATGAAGATAATGATAATAACTGATACTAACAATGATAATAATAATGATAATAACAATGATAATAATGATAACAGCAATAATAAAAATTATGATAGTAAAATGGAACATAAGTGGGTCTATAATGCGATTATCATATGAGGTATAAAAGTATTGGAAGGAAAATCGGATTTCCATAAGGAACGCGGAGCCTTCGGACCGTAGGGATAAGCACCACCCACACGTGAAGCTCTGCAAGAAATGGAAAAAAAAGTGCGCGAGTGGTTGTCTGCATTAGATAATCCCTGTTTATCAAATAGGCATACAAATACGTTTTTTTACCTCTGTGTGACTGTCTGTCTCTCTCTCTCTCTCTCTCTCTCTCTCTCTCTCTCTCTCTCTCTCTCTCTCTCTCTCTCTCTCTCTCTCTCTCTCTCTCTCACGAATGATGCTGGTAACAAATCTTGACTGAGTCTCATAGAATAGTCTCTGGTTTGATACCTCACAATCCTCCAAAGCCACTTGGTATCAAAGGCGATGAGATGCTTCTTCGAGTCGGTACCTCTCAGGTCCGGGGAATTACTGAAGCAACCAGGATCCCTGATTTGACCCAGAACATGCAGAATAGGTAGTGCGCCACACAGATTAGCCAAACAGAGCAAGACCTTTTCGAAAATACTAGGCTCAATAAGTGAAACACATCTAAAAATTCATGTGATGTGAACAGTAGACTGACAGGTGTACAGTTCAAAGACAAATAAGGAGTCGGATAGTGTCGATATCAAATCACTCTATGAATGTTCCAATTTGATAAGGAGAGCAGTAGATAATGTACAGTATATGAAGAGAAAGTACAATTACCTAAGCAGATGCAACTCGATGGTTCACTTATTATTTGATCTTGATCCTTACAAGAAAGAATTCAGGCAACATTATGGCCTTACTTTGGGCTCTCCTCTTAGCACTATAGCAGCATATCTCTCCATGACGTCATTAGAAAATCAATTTCATAAGGAAAGATAGTGGTCAGACAGAGCATGTGACTAGATATATATAGACCTCATATTCGACATGGCCCTAATAACCAATAAACGAATGTTATGCTGTGTTCATAAAAATTATCTTTCACAAAAGAAGAATACCATTTATATATATATGTATATATATATATATATATATATATATATATATATATATATATATATATATTACAGAATAATGATAAGAACAGACGTACATATGATGGCCAAAAATATACAAAATATAGAAAGCGGACACGGAAAGAGGATTGCATTCACTATCTGTCAGAAGAGCGAGAAAATCAGATCAGATGTCGTAATCGGATTCTTCTTGCGTGTGTAAAGGCTATATGAACGTAAAATTTCTGAAAGGCGAAATCGGACTCATGATTTATTATTCTAAGTTGAATATTTAAAATTAATTATTCTGAAATAGAAATATAGAATTCAATCCCACAGCGAATAGGTGGGAAAAATAATGGTGCAAAGAACATTGGAGACATTGATGTACGGAAATGAAACGTGGACACTTCGGGTAGCGGACTGGAATAAAACAAAGGTGGAATGGATGGAATATTTGAATAATTAATTAATTTTAACCAAAATAAAAAGCAATGCAAAAATAAGAGCATAATGAGGAAAATGGTAAGTATAGAAAAGAATAAAACCATTTATGTGAACATATTGTAGATATCTATGTATACTCATATGCATAGCAGTATGATATGACAGGTACCCAGATACATACAGTATTATAATCCCATGTTTACTTTCAGACGATGGTCTACTGTTGCATGTAAATTGACGAAGATACACTTGGGAAGGGACCTCAGATAATATAAAATGATAAATGAGTAAATATAGATTTAGTTCTCGACCACAGATGACGTCATTTGTCCGCCTAGCGGAGAGGTCTGCTGCATCAGCCAGGCGAGAATGATCAATCTGGCATTTTCTTCTTGGAATAAAATATACCGTATACCACTGTGTACATTGACAACAACAACAACAACAACAATGACAGTAAAACACATGTACACGAAACTGAAAACACATTTGTGAGTGCAGTTGTAAAACTTTAAATTATTAGTTTTTTTTCAGTAAGATATCTTGCCCATAGCGTGCGACTTGACGTCATCGACGGTGAGGGACTAATGTGCATACAGTGACTACGCATATAGTGCTAGATAGTATCAAGCCAGAGGAACTCATGTATTGCTAAAATATATAACTGAGATGATTACCAGTCATGTTCCTTTTTTTTTTTTTTACAGAACGCTTTATAAACTACGATAACAGATGTTTGTAAACCAAATGATGTAAAATCGTTTTTCCATATAAATGTTCATCTGACAGAATAAGCGAAGTAAATTGAATTACGAGGGTGATCCAGTGTATTATTAATGAAGTTACAGATAAAAAAAATTCTTGCAACCCCGCACAACACGACCTCGGCGTAATTGATTCTGGAATCAACAACTTTCAATCAAGAAGAAGGAACATTGCGCCTCTGTTTCAGAAATGTGTCTGTCGGCAAAAGTGGGGAAGTGCTTCGTACGGAGACGCTTTCAGGCTACGTTAGTGCAGTGTGACAAAGTGAACAGTGTGGGACCAAGCGCCTTAACAGAACGGGGATGTTAGTTCCAACTTCACCCATCCATTCATCCATTTTCTGTCATCCGCGCCATCCGACAACCCTTGCTCATCTACCAAAAATTGCTCATCCACTGCAGCAATACCATCAGCAGCCATGGTGCAGTGCATCCAGGATCACTGACGTCACCATAGCGTGACATCAACAGTGACGTATTCATGACATCACGGGGACAATGATCCCTGGGTGGCAACCCATCACCTCCATGGCGACATCGAGGGCGAGGTAGTAACTTCGACCCCTTCGCTCGACCTCCTCCTTTCCCTGCGCTTTCTTCCCCTCACCTGTTCCAACGCAGATTAGGCGGTTCGAGGGTGAGGGGGGTGAGGGTGGGAGGGTGGACGGACATCATGCTGAGCCTTGATACGACAGTCCAAGTGCTCTGGCTCGCCACTCCAATTGCCGCCACCTTAAGTGGGCTCTGCGTCCTTGTGGCCCTCCTGACGGACGCTTGGCTCCACACAGAGGAAAAGGTCCCCAACCCGCTCTTCAGGAACGGATCGTCGAAGCAAGAGTACCTCACTAAGCTCACTTCCAGTGGGCTCTTCAATCTCTGCATCACGGAAAGTAAGTGGCGTCGTTTTCGTTTGTCATAGATGCGCGTGTACAGACGCACGCATGTAAACACACACACACACACACACACACACACACACACACACACACACACACACACACACACACAATTTGTTGGACGAACTACATCCCAATCTGAATTGCCTCTTGTTGTACTTTTAAGTCTTCTCTCTGAGATGATGTAAAACTGTCCGTATAGATGTCCCAAGATTAGACATCTGTTCGTGTCCAGGGAGGCGGGGCCTACCTATGACGTCATAGTCTAAAATCAAATAAGGCGAAAGAAACGACGTGACGTCATGTCGACCTGGACGACATTTTCAACAAAAGTGGACAGACTTTGCCTACTAAATGTCGTTCGCTCAAATGGAAATGTGCTATCTGGGACCATATACCATTGCAAATAGCGTTCGTATTTTTCCTGAACGTACGTACTGGTTTTTCTCTCTTTCTTTCTTTCTTTCTTTCATTTTTGTACATTTTTCGTACCTCACATGTTCGTTGAAGCATACGACCTTTAGATCTTTGGAGGCTGTCCTTGACTAGGCAGATTTCGTTGACAACAAACGATTTTATTCATCTGAAGAGGCAGAATTTGAACAATTTTGGTTCCCAATAAGATAAAATATTTTCATTGTTGCCATCGCAGGTTTCTATTCATTTAGCTATGACAACAGACTTGGTAGAGGAAAATAAGGTCTATATTTGAACCTTTTCACATTATATATGTACACATACATGTGTTAACAGTATATATGCATATATAAATGCATGTACGTAAGTATATACGTACGTATAACTATGTATGTATATATATATGTATGTATGTATGTATATATGTATGTATGTATATATGTATGTATGTATATATTTATGTATGTATGTGTGTATGTATGTATGTCTGTATGTATGTATGTATGTATGTATGTATGTATGAATATATGTATGAATGTATGTATGAATGTATGAATGTATATATGAATGTATGTATGAATGTATGTATGAATGTATGTATGAATGTAAGTATGAATGTATGTATGTATGTATGTATGCATGTATTATGTATGTATGTATGTATGCATGCATGAATGTATGCATGCATGTATGCATGCATGCATGTATGTATACATGTATGTATGTATGTATGCATGTATGTATGTATGTATGTGTGCACGTATGTATGTATGCACGTATGTATGTATGCACGTATGTATGTATGTATGTATGTATGTATGTATGTATGCATGTATGTATGTACGTACATATGCATGTATGTGTGTACGTATGCATGTATGTGTGTATGTATGCACGTATGTATATATGTATGAATGTATGTATGAATTGTATGAATGTATGTATGTATGTATCCATGTATGTATGTATGTATGTATGTATGTATGCATGTATGTATGTATGTATGCATGTATTCAAATATATATCATGTAAACATGTACAAGTAAGTATGCATAATTTACAAGTATATGTACGTGTGTATAGCGTTCATTCTTATACTATCTAACTAATTCACTTAAACGCCGGCCACGATTCCCGGCCACAATTCCCGGCCACGATTCCCGGCCGCGATTCCCGGCCACTCGGTTGCCTTTCGCAGTTATTCGGTAATCTACGCTCGCTTCAGATTTCAGTGACCAGCAGCTCTCGTGATATCTGGTCCCCTCGAGCAGCTTCGCTAGTGCCCATAACTGGGTCATTGTACAGCTCCCTTCCCGCTTCGCTCTTCAGCCGCTACACATTATACTCCCGTGGTCAGAACTAGGTAGCTGCTTCGGTGTGACTTGCGATGTCGTAATATTGCGGTTACGTAACTTGCGATGTCGTAAGTTGCGATGTCGTAAATTGCGATGTCGTAAGTCGCCGTTATGTATCTTGCTATGCCGTAACTTGCAATGTCGTAAATCGCGATATCATTACTTCCGATATCGTAAATTGATGTTACGTATCTTGCAATGTCGTAATTTGTTGTCTTAACCAGCGATGTCGTAATCTACTATGTTCTAAATTGTGATGTCGTAATTGGTGACGTCCTAATTTGTGACGTCGTAATCTACAATGTCGTAACTTGTGACATCGTAACTTACGACATTGAACGATGAAAATCCATCATGGAACTACCTAGCGTAGGCCTTATGGTCCCTCTTGATATGGAGGTGTCGCCTCTGTGATGACTTAAATCGTCTGGCGTTATCACATTAGGCCATTTTTCCTCCGATTGTTGGAGAAGATTTGCATTCCGCAACTTTCGGGAAGGACGCTGATATGCTGGAAGAAAACAATTTTCCTCCATCACATCAAATGACGTTCTAAGTAAACTATTTAGAAAACAAAATAGTTTACTATAGTGATTGGTCGGCGGAGAATATTCAAGAGACACCGAAGATTAATTGGAGGTTGTACAAAGAAAGAGCCCAGCGTGGTTATGCCTCAAGAAACAAACAAGCACAACTAACAACGTCATCCTAACGTCACCTTAGGTTGTGAACTACAACCTGAGCTCTGCTCACTTGCGAAAGGGGCAAAGAAAACTCTAAGATACGTTCGAGCCCATCTCCTTTGCCCTATGTGCTAGGAAAGCCGGACCTGGCCTATGATAATATCAGAACTACGCAACGCTATCATTCCTTGCTGCAGGTTTCGTCCGTGTAGATGTCAATTATGTGTAATTATGGATGGGGATGACAGGTGGTAATGGACATGGAACTGCCTAGTGTAGGCCTTATGGTCTCTTGCAGTCTCATTCTTATGTTCTCGTGTTTCCTAAGATACTGACAGCATTAATCTTATGTGATCAATACGCTCACAGACGACATTTTTTTGAGTATTCCACCTAGATTTCTAAACATGGTAGTTTCCTTATAATAAAAGTTTTTTTCTTCTTCTTCTTCTTCCTCTTTTTAAGTTCGGATTAATACAAAAATAAAACGATCTGATCATCTCTTCCCCCCAAACTCGACTTCTTTGTAGCAAACGATGCTATGCAACATCATTTTCAATTTTCAGTAGAGCCCTCTCCCCCTTTTTCGTCCTGACAAAGGAAGTGGATAAACCAGAATATGTAATTCTCGCTCAAGCGAGGAAGTATTACATCCTACTTCCAACCTCCAACCTCGATTTGAATAACTAGACTAGGACTTTGCTTGCAGAAATCTAGATTTATCCAAGGACATTTCAACAGTATTTCTAACATTCTTATGGGTTTCCAATCTCTTAGTTCATCGTTCAGCTTTTTTATATATATGACGGAAAGATAATTTGATATTTGGAGATTTGAAAAATTGAATATTGTAACCGAAGTCGTTTTCACTCGTACGAACTCTCAACGGTCGACGCTAGAAAGCCCGTGGAAACTCGGTTTGATAACGCCTTTACTTATACTCTGACGCTGTCTGATACAATATGCACAGAACCGCATTGCAGTATCACTAATGCATGATATATTGCATGCACGAATTTTAAGCACTTAATTTAAATGGCTTTACAAGCGCCCCTATAGAGCAGATCATGCAGAATTCTTTTATGAGTAAAGACTGATTTCTAATCAAGGGACAAAAGGACACTGATCACGTTTAGTTTCTTTTGTCTTTCCCCTAAATCCCTCATTTACGATTTCCGAAAGCCCAACTCTTTGTTGCTACGTTGTTACCAAGGATAGAAGCGCTGGTTAATGTCAACAAAATACAATACTTTTATTAGCATGATGACGTTATTTGCAGATATTGTGTGTGTGTGTAATTATGTGTAGGTGAGGATAGATGATTTTTTTTTGGCTCGATAGGGCGTTGTAATTTACATTCTGTTTATAAAAGGTGTATGGTTGTGTTTGGTTTTGATTTCTGCCTTACTTATTGTTTTATTATAAAGGGTATGGTGTTTATGTAAGTGTTTGGTGATATCAGGCATCTGCCTTGATCATGTGGCCATCACGAGTATATTGCATGATAGGGTTTTCTCGTGTCTGTACGTGTGCGTGTGTGTGTGTGTGTGTGTGTGTGTGTGTGTGTGTGTGTGTGTGTGTGTGTGTGTGTGTGTGTGTGTGTGTGTGTGTGTGTGTGTGTGTGTGTGTTTTGCCTTATATAGTTACAGTCTTACTGGTCTGAAGTAACCAAGATCTTCTCCATTACTCGCTTCGACACGCTGGCGTCGTTTGTAATTATCATTCTGGCTAGCACCAAGCAATTTTATTCAGCTGAAGAAGTATGTCGCCGCTTGGGGTTGATGCGATTAATCCGGGTGATGACATGTCAACTGTTCTTGCGTGATATCAGTTCGTGTTTTTCTTTTTTCGGCAAAAAGGAAGAATACCCATTAATTTTTTTTTTTTTTTTTTTTTTTTTTCTATCACTTCAGCTTTTCTCCATCACTCCTGTGGGTTCATTCGGGATGTACAGTTTTCCGCATAAGTCTGTCCCTTGTTCTTCACTTCGTAGTGCAAAACACAAACATTCAGCTAAAGAACGGAAGACGTTACCAGGAAGAGATTCTTCCCGGTCGAGTGCCATTAAGAAAAACAACGCTACATACAAACGCGCCTCAAGTCGTCTCGCCATGCAGACATAAAACTCTATTGAAATCTGATTCGAATTTTCGACATTTCTCATCGCATCTCAAAATACACGTTAAGGAGGATAGATAGATGGTTCGGAGGTACCAGGGACATTAATAAAATACTACAGCGACAATCAACAGACTTCATAACTCGGGCAAGTTGGTCGAATCTATCCAGAGATGTTTGGAGTGGGAAGGGAGTCTGCATGGGAGATTGCTCGGAGAGACCGTGGAGGGGACTGGTGACGTCATGTGGGTGAAGTAACGCGTCCCCTGGCGTATGGTCATCCCGATTGTTGGTTATGACGGTGGCAACAACTAGGATATAAGGGTAAAAGATACTTTCCGGCAAGGATGATATTAACACTGAAATGTACATTTATCCATCTTTTTTTTCTTTTTTTTATTCTAAGATAGTTTAGCAAAACTGAACATGTGTCAAGATAATATCAACCCATAAAATCCTTATAAAGCACAATGCAACTGTAAGCATTTTTCTGATTAGTTTTATCCGATTTACTACTTTGCCAGGTACTTCTCTTTAGATATGACTAACTTAGATTAAAGAAGGAAATAGGCAAAAACTGTGTGGTTAACGAATGGAATAGACTTAGCAACCGTGTAGTGAGCGTTGAATCTATTGGTTGTTTTAAGAGGCTACATAACTCTATGGATGGTCATGGTAATGGACATGGAACTGCCTAGCGTAGGCTTTATGGTCTCATGCAATCTCCTGTATTATGTTCTATGTTCACTTCCCTCCTCATTCTCACCCAGCATAGGGTTGAGTTAAATCTACCAATATTCAACACTTTTTCTGACGTATAACCTTGTCAGGCAGTGTAATTTCCAAGGACTCTAAGACCCTATCCAAATGATTTTAGCCAGGTGTTTGAAAACTCTTAGCTAAATGCATCTCAATCTAGCAGCTATCATTAAGGTTATTTCTTTTTCTTTTATGGATGAAATCCAGCAAAGATCTGTATGCATATTGCATGGACGAACACATGCATATTTACGAATTTTATGCGATACTGTTGATACGGACTAGGAACAGAGGCAAATCTTCTATCTCAAACAATCAAAACTGATTTCCTAGAATTATCTAATCAGAATTAACGATTCCACTTCCATTGTCTTAACTAGATACTGGCAAATTACCGGGCATCTCGAGTTTAGGTATATCAGATTATTTGATGTCATTAGCGACGATAGCAACGCTTGAAAGCGCGAAGGAGGTGGAACAGTCGCAAGACTAGAAGCCTCAGGAACTCAGTGGGAGAAGTAAAGCTGATATGCGTGTAGGTGCGCCCGCCAGCGGTGATTGCAGCCAACTAGAAATCACTTACTAAACTGTATTGAGGGATTCCTGCGTAAGATATTTTTTCATGTGAATGGGTACTGGAATGATTGTAAAACGATGAGGAACATTCGTGTTACGTTGGTGCAAATTACTTCTGGTATTTTATTATGTGTGAACGACCCAACCTATCCTAACCTAACACAACATAACCTAACCTAACCTAACCTAACCGAACCTAACTCATCCTAACCTAACTTGACCTAACCTAACCTAATCTAATATATCCTAACTTATCCTTATCTAGACCTAACCTCACCTAACCTAACTTATCCTAGCCTAACCTACCCTAACCTAACCTAACTTATCCTGAACTAAGCAAATCTATCCTAACCTAATCTGATTTTATCCTAATGTAACCTGACCTAACCTAATCTAGTTCAATTCAGCCAGTCACCATTCAAATAATTCTTCTACGCAGTCCGTCTGGTCAGCGTTTTCCAACCTTTTCCGACTATAGCACCCCCTATTGTCATGTCTAATCAGTCCAGCACCCCTATCTTGTTATCAGAAGGACAAAAGAAAGTGAAGCGTACTGCTTGATTATTTATTTTCTTGATTCCTTAAAACTGAAACAAATTGACAATATTGTTTGTAGAAGAAATAAGAACATCCTAGAAAAAGAAAATAACATGGAAAAGTAAAATATGCACAACTATGTAATCAATGATACATATATCAATGTGATTGTGTGCATCACTTCCCAGCAACCCCTATAATTGATTTCAGCACCCCAGGTTGGGAAACGCTAAATGTGGATTTGGTCGCGCCCAAGATGTAAGTTTCTTATCTCTCCGTCCGCCTTTGCCGGCCTGGATCAGGAACATAGGATCTTGTGCCGCATGAAAGCCAACCAGGAGTCGAACACGTCAAAACGTCTACTTAATCCTGTGAATAATTTTCGCCAGACGTACCTAATTCGATCCAGCAAGCTATACCTCAGTCTCATAGATAATTTCTGGTATACATTTATACCAGTGTGAGGTACGGAATATGCTTGTTATACCAGCATATTTCCCCGTTTAGTCTACTAGCATACTCACTGGATGTATCTACGTAAAAACATACCCGAAAGGCAACATTGCTTTTCAATGGTTTATCTGCGTTGATTGCAAATGACGTAACGGTTAGGTAACTCGACTGTATTATTCTTTGCACCGTTTCGTTGGAGACAGACACGGTGCAAAGAATTTGTTAATTTGTATCATTCGACAAATGAAGCTACGTGGTATTCGATCTGCACCGTCTCGAGAAGGCATTTCAGTAGTTTATTCTTTCTGTATCTACGAGGATATTGTCACGGTAGAGCAAAGTGTCAACTAAAGAGGTTTTCTTTCTTTGACTGCAAAACTATTCATTTTGCCTTTCCTTCTTCTTTTCTCTCGTTTTTTAAACGTATGCATACGTGCGCACGCGTATATGAGTGTGTGCATATACAAGTAAGTGTGCGTATGGGCGTGTGTATACGTATATTCGTAGGTGTGTGTGTGTGTGTGTGTGTGTGTGTGTGTGTATGTGTTTGTGTGTGCGTGTGTGTATGTGTGTACGAGATATGTATGCATACATTCATACCTGTGTGTGTGCGTGTGTATTTGTATCCATGTGCTTACACGCAAACAGCAAATTCCCATTAGACACGTCGTCACGCCCACTTACCCTCCCGTACTTGTCCACGACGCCCAACGGGGGAAATATTCTCTCCCTCTCTGAATTTAAGCAGAACACGAAGAGAGGACCCGCGGCAGCGAGAGACGAAGGAGGGTAACGAACGAGTGTCTGACTCCTCGCTCTCAAAGGCTGTCCTCTTTGTTGTCTTTCCCACAAAAGGAAAGAAAAACTCCCCGAGGGAGGCGACTGAAGGAGATCCACTTGTGTGTGTGTGTGTGTATTCACCTCGGATCTGCTGCAGTCTCTGTCGAGACAGCCAGACACCACCCTACGGCAGTGAGCTCAGAGCTCCTTATTAGCCGATCTCTAGGTAGGTCTGTGTGTGTGTGTGTGTGTGTGTGTGTGTGTGTGTGTGTATTCAACTCGGATCTGCTGCAGCCTCTGTTCGAGACAGCCAGACACCACACTACGGTGTGTGTGTGTGTGTGTGTGTGTGTCTGTGTGTGTCTGTCTGTCAGGAAGTGGAGCAGGAGAAGCTGTAACATAGCCTCGCCTTGCCACTTGGGTCAAACGAGACGCTTAGGACAAAAATCGAGTTAATTGTTTGCTCCCACTGCATCCGCAATGAACTCTTCTTTCTTTCTCTCTTTCTCTCTTTCTTTCTTTCTTTTCTTTCTGGATTTTTTTGTTAATGTTACCGTGCAATTTTTGTCACTCATTTTGTTGTCGGTATTATCACTCCTGTTGTTATAATGTCATTTTGATTGTTATTCTTATCTTATCTGATCTACAGCGCGCCCACGTTTGCAAGCTGGTGCACTGGGATAGCTCCCCCTCTAAGAATAGATTTTCATTCTGTTTAATTAAGTGAACAAGCACTGGCCACAATAAGCACATAGAGAAGTATTTACAAGATAATCATCCTTAATTTTATGATATTCTCATCATTGTTGTTATTATTGTTATATAATTATTATCATTATTATTATTACTTTTATCATTATATCATTGTTATTATTATTATTATTATTATCATTATTATCATTATTATTATCATTATTATCATTATTATCATTATTATCATTATCATTATTATCATTATTATCATTATTATCATTATTATTATTATTATCAATCAATCATTATTATCATTATTAATTATCATTATTATCATTATTATCATTATTATCATCATTATTATTATTACTATTATTATTATTATTATTATCATTTTTATTTTTAGGAATTTGCCCCGTGGGGCTACAGGGAGAAGGATGCCTAGTCCCTCTCCCCGTCCCTTTCTTCTCGCCTCTTACGATCCAAGTGGGAAACTTGGTGGCAGTATTCTTTTCCCCGACCACAGGGAATTCCCCCATTACAGAAAGAGAATACTCAGAGAAATGGTACAGGACAGCAACAAGGGGTTGGGGGACAGCATAACGGAGGGACAGTCGTAGTATAAAAGTGTCATCATTTCTCTATGAACAGAATTTCTTCTATCATAGACAAAATGATGTGTGGCTCTGGTCCGTAGGGGCGCCCCATATAGACCCTAAAGTATCGACTGCATGCTACTTTGCCACAATAACAAGCAACCAATACCCCAGACGGGGTATGGAAGGCAGATGTGGAGGGAGTGAACATGAGGGGACGTCCTAGGATGAGGTGGATGGATGGGGTGAAGGGGGCTTTGGGGAAGAGGGGAATGTCTGTTGAGGAAGGAAGGGAGAGGACGGAAGACAGAGGTGAGTGGAGAATGGTTGTATATGGATGATGTTGTGACTGCATGAGGAGGAATAGGCGGGGGGGTGGGTGGGGGCCGGGGTAGTATGTGTGAGTAAATTTTGACGCAGCCCGAAGGGATTTCTCCCCGTCCTCGCCTTATATGCAGAGGGGGACGGAGAGGGGGGGTCGCCGATTAAATGAAGCGGTCTTGCTGTGGATGTACTGTGTCTTGCGACACTGCTTCTGACCCAGGGCGGTGGGCAGGGTGCAGGGATGACCCGTCATCCAGGAGGTGCTCAGATGAGAGGGAGGGTGGGAGGGGTGTGGAGTGTATCTAGGGATGAAATGGGTGGGAGTGTTTTTATGCCTTTCCCTTTTTCACTACCTCCCTTGGAAGGGGGAAAAAGCCTTGGTATATGTATGTATGTATGTATTATTATTATTATCATCATTATTATCATTATTATCATTATTATCATTATTATTATTACTATTATTACTATTATTACTATTATTATTATTGTTATTATTGTTATTATTATTATTATTATTATTATTATTATTATTATTGTTGTTGTTGTTGTTGTCATTATTATCATTATTATCATTATTATTATTATTGTTATTATTGTTGTTGTTGTTGTGTGTGTGTGTGTGTGTGTGTGTGTGTGTGTGTGTGTGTATGTATATGCCTTTACGTTTCACAGTCTTCGTGTTATTATTATTATTATTATTATCATTATTATTACTATTATTATTGTTATTGTTATTGTTATTATCATTATTATTATTATTATCATTATTATTATTATTATTATTATTATTATTATTGTTATTGTTATTGTTATTATCATTATTATTATTATTATCATTATTATTATTATTATTATTATTATCATTATTATTATTATTATTGTTTCTCCCCGTCTTCTTTTCTGCATGAGGGGACAGAGAGGGGGGGTCGCCGAATTTATGAAACGGTCTTGCTGTGGATGTGCTGTCTTTTACGACACTGCTTCTGACCCAGGGCAGTGGCCAGGATGCAGGGATGCCCTGTCATCCAGGAGGTGCCAAGATGAGAGGGAGGGAGGAGGGTGGAGGGGAGTGGAATATGTAGGGAATGGAATGGGTGGGAGTGGTTTCTATGCCTTTTTCTTTTTGGCTACCCCCCGTGTAATGGGGAAAACAGCCTTTGGTATTATTATTATTATTATTGTGTCATTACTATCGTTATCATTATTATCATCATCATCATCATCATCATCATTATCATTGTTATTATTATTACTATAATTGTTATCATTATCATCATCATCATCATCACCATCATCATCATCATCACCATTATCATCATCATCATCATCATCATCACCATCATCATCATCACCATTATCATCATCATCATCATCATTTCTTTTTTTTCCCGAGACCGTTGTAAGGAATGCAAATGTTTCGGATGCATGAAATACGAAGCAAAAAATCATGGCCTAACAAGCTATGTCCATAAAGATATGAGAAAAAAGAAACATATCATTCGTTGTAGACCTCACCCCTATACACTAGGAATGTGAATTCTCGATGTTTTAACACATAACATTCTGATTTCGACCCCCATTAGGTAAGCAACAGGCCAACATATATACTATAACAGTTGGTGAATAAGTCTACGGGTTATTTTCGCCTTTGTTAACAAAATAATATTCTACAGAACCAACACACCCGTTATCGTATGTGTGTGTGTGTGTGTGTGTGTGTGTGTGTGTGTGTGTGTGTGTGTGTGTGTATGCCTTTACGTTTCACAGTCTTCGTGTTTGCTCGTTCATTTGACTACATGCCCTTTAATGGATGATTGTGTGCCAGCTCGTGTTTGTGTGTGTGTGAAAAAGAAAGAGAAAAAAAAGAGAAAAAAAGAGAGATAGAATACATACTCCATTCCTTTGAACCCCGAGCGACGTTCCTACCCCTTGCAATGTGAGACACAGCTCAAGTGAACTTCCCACTCTCATTCCTTCCCGTCACCCCGCCTCCCCTCTACCCCCCGCCCCCCTCTACCCCCCGCCCCCCACCTCTAACCCCCCCCGCCCCCCACTCAGCGTGAAACCAGTAACCTGGGATTTTTTTTCATACCTTCTCAGAATAAAACATTGAGCGAATGTTTTTTTCTTATCGAAAGTTCCAGGTGGGCTTAATGGACCTCGTAACTGAGATCCTCTTCAGGAGAACAACAAAGCGTCATCTATTGGACTGACACCACGCGAAGTCTGACAGAGCCACAGGCCTTGCCCTGCCACTCCCCGCAACCAGCCAACGCCTTAAACCAACAGTAAAAACATAGACACAATAAACGAGAAAAAGAAAGAATGACCGCACGGAAAGACGCAACAGAGACACATAAGTCTTGTCGTATTCCCAAGTTACCGCAGGTATGACGTCATGGAACAGACGTTTCGGCTTACTGTCAGTCCAAGTACCTCTTAGATTGTAGTGAATAGAATAAGAACCCGGGAAGATGCCTGGATCGTGCATCACTTTCCACAGTGGGGCTGAGGAGCATTCTTATTGCAGATAATCATTTGCTTCGTGAGATGAACGGTGATGTATCTTTACTAGAAGGTGGGCGTAAAATATATAGTGTCAGTGTGTGTGTGTGTGTGTGTGTGTGTGTGTGTGTGTGTGTGTGTGTGTGTGTGTGTGTGTGTGTGTGTGTGTGTGTGCGTTTGTGTGTGTGATGTGTGTACGTGGATGCGTGCGCGCACGTGCGTGTGTCTGTTTTTCTGTGTCTGCGTGCATGTATTTTCGGGGTATATGTGCGTCATATTGCAAAGTGAACCAAATGAAATGGTTAAATGAACTTGAGTACGTTTTAGTAGCCTCTCACGCCATGTCGAACACCAAATGTCGACAAGTTGTAGAACTAGGCCACTGGTGCCTGTATATTTGACGAAAGATTTTTTTTTATGCGGAAACTATAGCAACAACTCTCCGCTTCAGTCTCGCTCTTGGTCATTTGCAAGTACGCAAGGGCTTTCAGTTCCTGAATATGCTTCTGATCGCGCGTTTCTGAAAAAAATCATGCAAGCAATTCAAAAGTATAAACATTTAGAGCCGTAGCATTTGAGGATAGATTGCTTCGGTTCTGTACGTGTATGCATGGAGGTGAAAAGGACGTGGGCGTAATGAAAAGAGAGCATCTGATAATAGACACCAGGTTGCAAAGAATGGGGTTTATTTGAAGGTATTATGTACAGTCGACATTACTCTCCTCTGCAAATATTTTATGGTACGCAGCAGCTCTTCTGTATATGCATGAACACAGTTGAAAAATATATGAAAATGTCATCATAACTGTGCTTTCAAGCAACGGGAAAGCAAATTTGCAGGAAATTACTCTGACTTTGAGTTCCTTTCTACTGAGTAAGGATTAAATTTCTTTCAAGATTCTACGCATTTCTATGCACTCTCATGAAGAGTTAGAAGTAGTAAGACGCTGGTATTTTGCTCTAGCAGCATTCTAGAAATTTTGAAGTCCTAGTATATTAAGAAAGCCTTCTTCTGTATGTACACACACACACACACACACACACACACACACACACACACACACACACACACACACGCATATATATATATATATATATATGTGTGTGTGTGTGTGTGTGTGTGTGTGTGTGTGTGTGTGTGTGTGTGTGTGTGTGTGTGTGTGTGTGTGTGTGTGTGTGTGTGTTTACCAAGTTGTATTTTGCGGGAGAATAGCTATGCTCGTAGAGACCCGCAGTTGTATCTTTCCGCATCCAGTTCTTTCTTAAAGTCATTATAGATTTAGGACTCACTGTTTTCTCTTTCAATTTATTCCATGCATCTATTACTCTGTGTGGAAAGCTGCATGTGTGTGTGTGTGTGTGTGTGTGTGTGTGTGTGTGTGTGTGTGTTTGTGTGTGTGTATGTGTGTGTGTGCATATCCATATGCATATGTACATGTATATGTATACGTATATCTGTATGTATATATAAACGGAAATATGATGAAATAAGCACAGATAATTGATCATTCTTTTACGTTTTGCCCTCGCCAGGACTTCCTCAAACAGTACAAACTCCGTAGCACAGCTTACCCCGTTCCTAAGGGGTCCCACCTCCCTCCTCTCACCTGTCCCCTCCGTTTCACGGAGAGTCAGGCAACTCGCCATCTTGACTGATTTGATAAACCCATCGTGATGGATACTGCTTGGATGAGATCCAAATTGAGCTGCTTCGGTAGATTTTCTTCTCTCTCTCTCTCTCTCTCTCTCTCTCTCTCTCTCTCTCTCTCTCTCTCTCTCTCTCTTTTCCCGTTCTGTTGTAATCTCGTCAGTGGCCATCGAGTCTCGTGAACTCTGATTTTTCTTTTTCAGGATTTGATATGCATATGGAGATGCCAGGTGCCTTTTTTTTAATGAGATCGGGAATCTAGATCACCTAAAACTCCGAAAACACACACACACACATGCACACACACACACACACACACACACACACACACACACACACACACACACTGAGCTCACTGCCGTAGGGTGGTGTCTGGCTGTCTCGACAGAGACTGCAGCAGATCCGAGGTGAATACACACACATAGATCGGGCATATATGAGCTCTGAGCTCTCATCCGGGAGGGTAGTAGCTGTCGATTACAAGTAATACACGTGATTCGGGAGCGTAGTGAATCACACACACACACACACAGAGAGAGAGAGAGAGAGAGAGAGACAAAGACACACACACACACACACACACACACAGAGAGAGAGAGAGAGAGAGAGAGAGAGAGAGAGAGAGAGAGAGAGAGAGAGAGAGAGAGAGAGATACTTTCTCCTCATCCTCCCTAGGAGTCACCTGGAGAGCCTAACGGCAAAGAAGAGTCTGTCTGTAGCTTCAACAGACCCCAAAGAGAAGAGCTAATTACATTATCCTGTGTCGACTCTTTACTTGAGTGGGAAAAAGAATCCTTATTGGGCCAAATGAACGCCGAGAATTCAAAGCCAAAAGCCCCAGAAGCTTCGAGTTCCTCGCTGCATTCGCAAAGCACAACATAGGTCATCATTTTAAAACAACAGGGCAGGACTCGCAGTAATGGATTTAAACTGGACAAATTTAGATCTAAGAAGGAAATAGGCAAGAATTGGTTTACTAATAGGGTAGTCGACGAATGGAATAGGCTCAGTATCCATGTAGTGAGCGCTGAAACTATCAGTTGTTTTAAGATACGGTTAGACAACTTTAAGGATGGGGATGACAGGTGGTGATGGAACTGCCTAGTGTAGGCCTCATGGTCTCTTGCAGTCGCCTTCATTCTTATGTTCTTATAGAGTTTTTAAGCATACGACATCCAAAAAGCATTTCGGTTCTGAGTTTGTGTTATGCTGCATTTTAGTGGTGAGATCGTTTTACGTTCCATCTTAATGCTGGCCTTGCTTTACTCGGCGTTTTAATGCTGAGCTTGTTTTACGTTGCAGCTTAATACTGAGCTTGTTTTACTCGGCGTTTTAATGCTGAACTTGCTTTACTCGACATTTTAATGCTGGCCTTGTTTTACTCGGCGTTTTAATGCCAAGTTTGTTTTACGTTGCATCTTAATACTGAGCTTGTTTTACTCGGCGTTTTAATGCTGAGCTTGTTTTACTCGACATTTTAATGCTGAACTTGTTTTACGTGCCATCTTAATGCTGAGTTTGTTTTACGTTGCATCTTTATGCTGAGCTTGTTTTACTCGGCGTTTTAATGCTGAGCTTTGTTTTACTCGGCGTTTTAATGACGAGTTTGTTTTACGCGGCATTTTAATACTGAGCTTGTTTTACGCTGCATTTCCTTGCTGATCTTGTTTTACTCGGCGTTTTAATGCTGAGCTTGTTTTTACTCGGCATTTTAATGCTGATTTTGTTTTACGGGGCATTTTTATGCTGAACTCGTTTTACGCGGCATTTCCATGTTGTGTTCGTTTTCCGCGAAATTTTAACTCGAAACTCGTATTACGCGGCATTTCAATGCGGAACTCGTTTTACGCGGGATTACAGTGCTGAACTCGTTTTCCGCGACATGTCAACTACAGTCCCTGAGCCCCGTTTTCTTTTCTTTCTTCCTTCGCACGGGCGCGCTTGAAAACACACACTATTTTTACGTGCATATGGGCTTTTATGCCCTGTTTAAGTTGCACAAGTTGCCTACAAAGGATCCCAGATAAAACTTATGATTTTTGGTACAGCAAAAATTTATAAGCATGTGCAAATGTGTATGTGTGTGCGTGAGTGTGCATGTGTGTGTGTGTGTGTGTGTGTGTGTGTGTGTGTGTGTGTGTGTGTGTGTGTGTGTGTGTGTGTGTGTGTGTGTGTGTGTGTGTGTGTGTGTGTGTGTGTGTGTGTGTGTGTGTGTGTGTGTGTGTGTGTGTGTACTCATAAAGGTATATGAACAACATAAAACATGCACACACACACGCACACACACACACACAAACACACACACACACACACACACACACATACATACATACATACACACACACGCACGCACACAAAACTGGTTGTTGATCAGCATGTATTAAAAATCCACCTTTATATCATCTATCTTGCAACACCCAGTGCGTCCCAAGAATTTTTATCTAATGAAAAAAATACATAACAACACAGAAATTTATGATAAAAAATATGTATTGAAACAATAACAAAAAATAACGAGACATTCACATTTCGTCTCAAATAGATAAAGTACGAAGAAATTAATATAAAAAATGGGAAACAGAAATAAGCAAAATTATCTATTATTCTTAATTCACAGATATTTTAGAATTGCTTATATAGAAACAGTATCATAAGGATTAGATCTGACTATTGGTAATTACTTAAAGATAAGAAATTCCCAGTATTTGGAACATAAATTACTTTCGAAAATGTGCCGGGGCACTGGAAAGACATTTCGCCATTTTTTTTTTTTTTTTCTCTTTCCTTTCTTTTCAAATAATGGATATTTCAGAAATTTGGTTTCTAGATAGAAGGAACTAACACCAACGCGTTTGATCAAATATCTTGAATGCGTCTAATTAGGTTTTCATCAGATCTCTGAGAGGTTTTGGATTTCGTGTGTGTGTGTGTGTGTGTGTGTGTGTGTGTGTGTGTGTGTGTGTGTGTGTGTGTTTATGTGTGCCTGTTTATTCACATATATGTATGTATGCGTGCATTTATGCATGTATCCATGTATGTATGTATGTATGTATGTATGTATGTATATATGTTTGATTGTATATATATGTATTTATGTATGCATATATGTAGGTATGTATGTATGCATGTATGTATGTATGTATGTATGTTTTCAAGCATGTGTGAATGTATCTATATATGCATACATCCATGTATGTATGCATGTATGTATGCTTCCATGCATATGTGAATATATCTATATATAGATGCATGCATGTATGTATGCATATGTTTATGTGTGTTAGCATTTATATATGCTTGCATGTATGTATGCATGCATGTATGTTTGTATGTATATATGTATATATGTATATATCTATGCATATTCATACAGTATGTATGTATGCATATATACACCAACAATAGGTAACTTCTTGTAATGGAGATTTTTCTATATGTCAATTCGTATCATATGAAACAAAACGGCAGGTTTTTGTACACCCTACTTAGGTAGGCCTTGAATCATATTATACAGGCTAAACGTGCTACAGAATGCTTGTGGCTGAGCCCTCCCTTTCGTACGCTCCTTCCACAGCGGTATTTGTAATGTCACTTTCTTTCTCGTTTTACAGCGTTTACGAGAGACCTTTGTTCATCAACAGATATCGAATGACTATTTGGTTTATTCATTGGTTGATTGTTTTGTATGCTAGAGGCACAGAGAGGAGAAAATCAAGCAGTGAGTGTCAACTTTTTTTCCAAGTGTAGACGGAGCGTGTGTTTGGTGTGATTTTTTTTTTAATTCCTTTTTTCTTCCTTTCTCTATTTCTTCTTTCCTTTGAAGGAGGCCAAAGGTGATTTGAGAGTATCAGGAAACACAGTTTTCCGTGGTACCCCTTTACGAAGTAACCTGGAAACAAAAGAGAAAGAGTTCAGTCACAGAACATGAGTTTGTACCCAAGTCTGACCAACGGAACCAAGAAACCGACACGCTACGACCTAACTCATAACCCGGATATTGTATTTTGGTAAATACAACTTGGTAAACAACGTAAACACGCGCATATGCATGCGGGAGGGAAAGCTTCATGTCGGTGGATTTCAGTTGGCATGAATAATGATAGAGAAGGCGACTGTCGACGTAAAGAGAGACTGAGACTCCGGGAGATCTGGCCGGACGTGACGAGGGCCGGGATCGTGCCCGGCCACGCCGCTGGGGAGAATGTGCCGACATAAAGTATGAAGAAGTCAAAGCTAAGCGTGAAAAGTGGTTTTGAAAAACGAGCCACCCGTCCTGAACGTATCTGTAGTTGCGGTGGTGGTGGTGGTGGTGGTGGTGGTGGTGGTGGTGGTGGTGGTGGTTTTGGTAATGGTGGTGGTGGTGGTGGTGGTTTTGGTAATGGTGGTGGTGGTGGTGGTGGTTTTGGTAATGGTGGTGGTGGTGGTGGTGGTTTTGGTGGTGGTGGTGGTGGTGGTGGTTTTGGTGGTGGTGGTGGTTTTGGTGGTGGTGGTGGTTTTGGTGGTGGTGGTGGTGATAGTGGTGGTGGTGGTGGTGGTGGTGGTGGTGGTGGTGGTGGTGGTGGTGGTGGTGGTGGTGGTGGTGGTGGTGGTGATAGTAGTGGAGATGGAGATAGAGGAGGAAGACTAACCGAATGTGAATTCTACCTTTGTCCAGTTAACTACCCCTTGTTCAAACTCCAGATGGCCTCAGTTCCCGTAGACGCCGACTTCTTGACCTTGACCCGACCTATTGACCTTGACCTAAGTTCAAAACCGACTACGACAGTGATTGTCCCTCGCCCGGGTTAGTCCAACAGTCACACAGAATGAAAATGACGTTTTTGGTTTTAGCTAACTCCTTTCCGACTTAAGTACCTTACATTTTATCGAGTTTCACAAGCGTATGTTTTTTCAATAATATTTAGCAGAGAAAATAAGAAGAAAAAATGTTAATCTGATGAGAACATCAAATGTTTTCTTCACAGATGCAGCCTTCATTTCTCACCTCGTCCTTCCATCTTTATTTGTCTGTTTTTTTTTTTGTTTTGTTTTTTTTTTACTTATTTTCATTTATTATCAGTTATCTGTCAATCTATTGTTATTTACTTTTTACCTGTTTGTTTATTACTTAACTATACCTATGCATTTATTTATTTTACTTATTATCATTTATATTATTATAATCTTTATTTATTTATTATTATTTATTTATCATTATATATATATACATATATATATATATATATATTTTTTTTTTTTTTTTTTTTTTTTTCATCCGACCTAGATATGGACCAAAAGGTCTCCTGTCGGCATGCTCCGCCTTTGTAGTCCTTTGTAAGATAGAGGGGTATACATCGGGAGGCTCCTTGCTGCAGCTCATGCCACCACCTTTTCCTTCAGTACTCGGGTTGCCGGTTCGATATTGTGAAGAAGAGTTTGCAAAACTCAGCACACCATCTCTGGTTCTTGTTATTTGTTCATTTAGTAAAGTATCTCTTAATTTGTGAACTTATTCATTTGTGTATTGTTTGATTGTTTAATCCGTTATTTAATTATTTTCTATCTACTTATCTATTTATTCATTTATCTATCGTGGTTTTATTTGTTTATTTATTTGAATATTTGTTTGTTACATAACTTAGTCTTACATTTGTTCATTTATTCATCTAAGTATTCTATTTATTTATTTATTTATCAGTTTGCTTGCTTATTCGTGTATTATCTAGAATTCCACCAGATAAAATGTAATACTTTTGATCTATTCTTGTTCATTTATTTATTCATTCGTTTATAACTTATTTGTTCATGTATTTGTTTGTTTGTTTCTTTATTATTTCTTTACTGATTGATTTGTTTCTCAGTCGGCCTCTTCCCTGATTTTGAGTCTTTTTTTTTTCGTTTTAGAACCATTCTACAAACCTAATCTAAGTTAACCCAACCACAGTACCCTAAATTAAACCCTACCAACCTAACCTAACCAAACATAAGCTTTGACATGACTGTCCAAAATCACCATGACCGCTGAAAATAGTGTCGACAACCACAACGCCAAAATATCTGACTGTAAAAAAAGAAAAAAGAAAAACAATGTCATGCGGAGGGAAGGAGGGAGTCTAAAGCCCCCGAAATTGGGAAAGGGACCCTTCAAGAAAGATTTCTGTTTCTGCGTGAACACCCGATTGCCATTCTGTGTGAGATGGAAGAGAGAAAGGGAACTCTTACCATTACCGAAGCACAGTAACATGACCTTTGTGCGTAATCCTTTAAGACGATTATCCGATAGAAATTGAAAAAGCCGCTTAACTTAATCAACGATAATTAGGAAAATGGATCAACACAGGTTATCATTTCGTGGACAAATTGACTGACCCAATTAAATATGAAGTTACATTTGGACGGCTTTGACTATTACTGTTGCGTTGGCAATCTTATGACCAGGAAGATTAGAAATTCATTGTCTCGTTGTCTATCGATAAGATGCACGCAGACCTGCTTTCGCGGTGAATGATTTTATGCAGCTACAGTGATGATCAAGATAGGCTGGAGAACAATGAAGAGGAGAAGGAGAAGGAAGAGAAACGGAGAGAGAGGGAGAGAGAGAGAGAGAGAGAGAAAGAAAGAGGGAGAGAGGATGTGAGACAGGAAGACGTAAATTTTCTCAGGAGATTAGAGAAAAGAGCGTCTGGGACGAAGTCGTTTACTTTATGCGCCATCTTGAAGTCAACTTGACAAGAGTATCAACGGAAGCGACACATACAATAAGATATTCATTGGTTGTAGAAAAATTTAAAAAGACGAAAGCTTTTACTAAACCGAATGAAATCGACTGTCAGAGAGAAAAATGTGGAAGAAAAGGATTTGTTTGATTATTTTTGATAACAGCTTTCTTACTGGATCGGCGGGATTACTTTAAGATACTATAATTATCAGCTGTCACTGTTTCGTGAGAGACAGTATGTTGTATTGTGCATATGCCATAAATGTTCAAGATTATTTCATGTTGTATTACGTCCCTAGTAACCAGCGCTTCTATCTTCGGGTGGACAACACTGCACCAAAGAGGCAGTCACAAGATGACCAAAGAGAAGTTTAAAGAGGAGAGAGGAAATAACATTATCCTACCTTGATACGTAGCTCTCTGAACGCATTGACCCCATCAAATGTATGAAGTCTATACACCATGTAAAAGTGTTGATAAAATATAATATTATCCTAAAAGGATTATCAGCCTCTGATGACTTTTGTCTGTCCTTTTGTAAGTAGATTGGGCGTGACAGTCGGCAAATTGGGCGTGACAGTCGGCAACTACAAGACACTTCAGGATAGGGTTGATGTAACGTGCTTCTGGAAAAGTGGACTCAAAAGAATTTCCAACTCAACATGAAAAAATGCACTTAGAATTTCCATAAGTACACTGGTTAACTGACGTCCAGATAAATTACTGAGCAGAAAGATGAAATATGATTCCTTTGACAAATTTCCCTTTTGAAACTGACTAATATAAGGAAACTTGGAACACCAGAAGTTTTGAGAAGTGTTCGTAACTTCTGATCGTGCCGTGGCCTAAACTTGGAGCCAGTGGCTGTCATCTCTGCATGACACAGTGTCGAAAAGGAACTGCGATGCTCTTCGTTGACACAACTCTTAGTTCGTTGAGACTTGGACAGGACCTCTTAGAGGACAAAACTGACGCCAACCGTTGGGACGACAGACTTGGCGAAATACACAAATTACCACAGAGAAAAAAAAAGATGAACGAGATATCATGAATCCTCGTTATATTCCTGGATTGTCTTTCGAATTTCTTTCCACTGTTGTGAGATTAATGAGCAAGCAGATTCCTTCAAATGGGAGAACATATATAAGAGATCTTTGTATATGAAATACACACTAGACCTTCGTTACATTTGCATTGCAAAGACAGACAACTCTCCACTCAATCATGTGTCTCTTTATTATTTAATTATTCATATATATATATATGTATATGTATATATATATATATATATATATATATATAATATATAATATACATGTATATATATATATATATATATATGTATATATATATATATATATATATGTGTGTGTCTGTGTGTGTGTGTGTGTGTGTGTGTGTGTGTGTGTGTGTGTGTGTGTGTGTGTGTGTATATATATATGTATATATATATGTATATATGTGTATATATATATGTATATATATATATATATATATATATATATATATATATATATTCATGTGCAATGTATTTATTTATCTACGTATTCATTATTGACCATGTTCATGTTTTAATTCCACCCATTACTCACCATCATCCTTTATTATGTGTATGAAAGAAATTTCTGTAAGAATTGTATAATAAGAAGAACGAAATGTCCAAGGTGAATGTTGATTTGAGGCAGGATTGTGTAATTTCACCATAGTTGTTTAAACTGTACATGGAGTAAATGGTGAATGCAAGGCATAAGTTGAAGAGTGAGAATGAAAAACAGTGGGCAGGAATGAATAATAGACATTCTAGTATATGCAAATGATACTTCTGTTAGCAAGGACAGAAAAAAGATATGAAGAAGTTAGCGAGTGAGTTGATGGGTAGAGCAAGGACCGTTGAGGAGATCTGAAATATTATATATCAGAGAGTAAGATATTGGCGGTATCCACGTGTGAAGTTGCTTAGGGAGAAAATGGAGAAGGAATTTTACAGATATCTGGCAATGGATATTTATATAAAAAGTAAAAAACTGGAGAAATAAAATGATGTCAGTGGATATGATGAGAACGATTGAAACAATAATTGTCATTTGTCATAGATAGGAATGAGGCCTAGGTAATTCATTTTACTGATTTTCTTGTTTTATCTCATTAAGTTTTATCTTGTCTTTTCATTAAAAACATGGTTTTCCATCTACCAGTTCTACGTCCCTCATTACGGGCCGGAAGGGTAACAGTGTAAAGGTATACTCATATTCGACTTCGAGTGTTCTTCTGCTTCGTAGGTATCTGGAAAGACTTTAGAAAAGACATTCGTTATAATAAAAAAAAGAGTGGGAGTTCGACTTTATGTTAAGAAATGTGGTATCTTTGATAAATATATTTCTTCAATGAGGCTACATCTCCTCACTGTCATAATGTGATATATTCTGGAGCTACAAGTCAAAAACAAGCGACATGACGTCATATCGAGGTGAGACAGCCACGTGATTAATGTACATTCATTTTCTATTAATTATCAGTCTGACTCGATACAGCCATTTCATGATTGATACTGATAATTGTGTGTTTATTTTGACTGCCTCAGGCTATTCTATTAATTTCTTTCAAACCAACATTGGTAACGAAGATGAACATAATTTTTTACGTTTATTTTATTTTACTTTTCATGCTTGTCCCGTATATTTTTTGTGAGTGAACTACAATGAAGTACCGATACTTTCTAATCAGTCCGAAAATCAACGAAACATTCCTCTGATACAACAGAGGAAGATATATATGAAACCAGAGTTCAGTAGAGAAACATATTATGACTCTACAGTACTTTTGTTTTGAATATCCTCATTGATCAAATTCTTTCAACTGCATGATGACATTTAGTCCTTTCACCACGGTAGAGATCTTATTCTATTTAACTATTTATTTATCTATCTATTCATTTATTTATCTAATTCATTTGTTTATTTGTTATTTATTTGTTTGTTTATTTGTTAATATATCTATTATACCAACGCTTTAAGATTTTATTCGGATGAGGGTAAGATATGGTCCTGATATTAACGTAACGTCCAAAACTTAGACACTCACCAAAAGCTTTACGTTTTCTATGACAGTTACCCACCGCTCCCCGTTTTCTATGATGAGTTTTTTTTTTTAGGGGGGGGGGTAGGTCCAGGCATCGCACAAGTATCGTTTAACCGGGAAACGATTAAAACTTGTGTTGTAAATTTGAACTAGGATACGCAAATGACCGTTCTTGGACAAAACCTTTTGCGTACCTTAGTAGTCATGTGCCTCTTAGAGGGCGTAATGAGGCTACAGGCCCATTCAATTAATATGGACAAATTAATGAAGAAATATAAAATACGCGTTCTTTATATAATCTAGTTAAGATTATGGTATATGTCGAAATATGCTTTTGCAAGTCAACTTTGTCAGCATGAAAATAGAATTAAGAAAATGCAAATTATATTTACAGCAGTATTCTTTATTTCTGCTCATTAATTAGACTCAATATCTTCTCATAAATAAGAGTGTTGGACTCACACTAAATTCGAGTGGTTAGCAAATGGAATGAAATTAGTAACCATTTAGTGAGCGCTAAATATGTCGGTTGTCTTAAGAGAAGGTTAGATAATTTCATGGATGGGGATAATAGGTAGTAATGGACATGGAACTGTCTAGTGTAGGCCTTATGGTCTCTTGCAGTTTCCTCCAATCTTATGTTCTTATGTTAT
>NC_134795.1:20367568-20387568 GCF_046742065.1 Oratosquilla oratoria | reverse complement strand
ATTTAAATTGGGCTTAAGAAGGAAATAGGCAAGAATTGGTTTACCAACAGAGTGGGTAATGAATGGAATAGATTTAGTAACCATGTAGTGAGCGCTGAAGCTATCGGTTGTTTTAAGAAAAGATTAGATAACTTTATGGACTGGGGATGATAAGTGGTAATGGACATGGAACTGCCAAGTGTAGGCCCTGTGGTCTCTTGCAGTCTCTTCCATTCTTATATTCTTATGCTCCTATGTTAAACATTTATTCATATTGTAGATCTGAGATGTCGGGATTTATTTTCGTCGTATTTTTATACATATCCATACACAATGGCATTACATGCATAAACAATTATCATAAGCCCCGGTCACACTATCACGATACTCGTCGAATGTTGTGATTTTGAAAAGCTGCTGGACGACTTCGCCTACAGTATTCTAGACTTCACTAGGGACAATTCAACAAGGTGTGTCTAATATTCGTATGGATTCAATTCCTCTTACTTCGTCAATCAGCTTCTCAACATATGACGCAAAGGTGATATGACATTTGGGGATTCGAAAGATAAAAAGTGTAAATGAAGTCGTTTTTACTCAAACCGAACGAACTCACATTAGTCGTGAATGCGTGACCGGAGCTTTAGATCTAGCGAAGAGACCAAGGAAAAATTAGCTATCGTAGAACATAGGAGCAAAGTCAGCTAAACCTTCTTATGACACTAATAGTAAATGAAACAATGAAATTTAATGTCTACAGAAATTTATCCACTTGATGTTTTTTCTTAAAGACATAAGCGTTGTTCAATGATTCTAAAACTCCAGAACACGTTTTTGTGATACAATTTCTCTCTGAATGAATTGAATGTTATGATTTATGTTATTTGGGATTATCTCGTATATCAATGGCTGACCTTAGGCAGTTTGAGTATTCTTCTCTAATACAATAAAGTATTTGACTTCAGAGCTTAGCTGTGCACTTTATAAACAAGATTGGCGGAGGAAAACAAATATTGGATTTTTCTATGAACAGATGTACAGTATTTACGTTGTTCTCCATATTAAGAAAAATAGCAGGGCAGTGAATATTCTGTTATCTTTTTCCTTCTTTCTTTTTCTTTTTTATGGCCGTGTTCTGTAGATGTCGGTGTCTGGAAATTACAAAACCAGATGTCGGATGCTCATGCATTTGGAATTATGCCTTGCAAATAGGTGGACGGCTAACGGCTGCAAGATCAGGATGCCAGGAAAACTGGGTCTCTGCTTGACAATTTTCCTTTCAGAAATTACTCTCTGCAAATGCATTCTCGGACATAAGCCGCAAAGGCAGGTCGTCAGTCTGACTCCTTGCTTCGGAGGAAAATAACCAACGTGAGAGCTTGTGGAAGTTTATGAGAAACAGCGATTCGAAGGCAGATTTCCTGACGCTTTGAATGTCACAAACGTCTCTTCACTGAATCGTTTGACCTTTCGTATAGAATTAAAATGAATATATAGAAACTCGTACACGAATGTCGTTTACGAACATTAACGAATGCAGTGAATTAAGAAATATGTACATGTGAATGCTCACGAATACATAGATTTACGTACGCACACATAAATTAAATCTTCTGGTTCTTCTTAGGATAAAAATCTTAAAGGGTCTCACTGTTCGCCTGTAGATAGTCAAAATAATCTTAACCCCGTTTCGGAGCTGACCACAATAAAATCGTCTGTAGAGTGAGTCACTGTACCGTTCTTTGCACCAGTGTCAAACGACAGGTTAGAAGGGTTAGTTGTGTGATTCACCATGGTCTTAGATCACATGTTGGACTCGTGATCGACAGCTCAGAGCTCGTATGACCGATCTATTGGTGATACTGTGACCTTACACGTACACACACACACCCAACTCCCCGCCCACGAGAGTTGGATTAACAACCCGCAGCGCAGCGATACTGAAACTATTTCATCCCTGGACGGGATTCGAATCCGGACTGCAGTAGTGGCAGGCGAGAACTCTAACCACTGCGCCACGAGGTGTGTATTTGTGTGTGTGTGTGTGTGTGTGTGTGTGTGTGTGTGTGTGTGTGTGTGTGTGTGTGTGTGTGTTTGTGTGTGTGTGTGTGTGTGTGTGTGTGTGTGTGTGTGTGTGTGTGTGTGTGTGTGTGTGTGTGTGTGTGTGTGTGTGTTTTATACAAATGCACAGGGACCATGAAGCCTCGCCGTGGTGAATACATACATCTCAATCTTACTGAGAGGTTTTGATAGTTACATTACACAGATAGCAACGTCCAACTCCACCGACTCTCTCACACTCAGTATTGCAAAATATACGCTCAGATGAAGCACTTCGTCAGGTAATAGTGTCCAGATTGTAACGAGATCTCTTTCGGCACATCCTGCCCAAGCGTGTAAGGACAATCACGAGCATCGAGACGCGAACGCAATGCAAGAGACATGGAACCAACTTCGGAGATTTGATTTTATCGAGTGGTCGCGCTCAGTTAAGGACCTCAACACCGTAGCTTCATAAGAGGTACTCATGGACCCTGGAAGACCCTGATTACCATCCATCTTCTCTCTCCAGACGTGTTTGTCCCCAGAACAAAGCCCTTTGGAGTAATGAGTGAAGCAGCTATATCCGATGCGAAGAAGTCGGGGGAAGGGAGAGAATTGGGGTTGGGTTTGGGGTTGGGGTTCTCATTGTCCTAACCCAATTCTAGGGAATTTGGAACTACGGAAACCTTTTTTTCATAGGAATTATATTTACGAAGAACTAGGTTAGTATTACGGCAAAACACTCCCCCAAGCGATACTGTCTTTCTTAATTCTTGTTGTCGAATATCTGGTTTGTATATATACTAGATTTTTAGATCTCACTAAATTCACTGAATTGTAGTGCCCCTTAATTTTTCTTCTTCTTCTCTCTCTCTCTCTCTCTCTCTCTCTCTCTCTCTCTCTCTCTCTCTCTCTCTCTCTCTCTCTCTCTCTCTCTCTCTCTCTCTCTCTCTCTCTCTCTCTCTCCCGGTGTGTGTGTGTGTGTGTGTGTGTGTGTGTGTGTGTGTGTGTGTGTGTGTGTGTGTGTGTGTGTGTGTGTGTGTGTGTGTGTGTGTGTGTGTGTGTGTGTGTGAGTGTGTGCGTGTGTGTGTGCGTGTGCGTGTGTGTGTGTGTATTCACCTCGGATCTGCTGCAGCCTCTTTTCGAGACAGCCAGACACCACCCTACGGCAGTGAGCTCAGAGCTCATTATTAGCAGATCTCTGGGTAGGTCTGAGACCACTCACACTCCACACACCGGGAATGCAAGGTCACAACTCCTTGACTAACGTCCCGTACCTACTCGCTGCTAGGTGAACAGGGGCTACACGTGTGTGTGTGTGTGTGTGTGTGTGTGTGTGTGTGTGTGTGTGTGTGTGTGTGTGTGTGTGTGTGTGTGTGTGTGTGATTCTGTTGTATTCCTGCGTTATCTTTCGTGTTATTGGAAATTCAGTGGTGCGGAATTGAACCAGAATTGGGCGCAGGATGTAAAGTGTTCGACAAGCATCTTTGCACAAACGCGAATTCTAAACTCTTTTAACCTCCTTTATATCATTCTTATTCCAGACAAAACGAAATTATCGTGGCAATTTCAAGTAACACAGGAATGGAAAGAATACGACAAATTTTGCCTACATATCGCTAAAGCTCTCGATCCAGCGGATAATATGAGAATTTGTTTTCTAATAGATCAAGCCAGGTTGAAAACGACCCGTACAATAACAATCTTGATATTCGCAAATCTAATTTCGTTACTGTTTACCCTTGCGCTGTCTATCCGCTAGCTGTGCAATCTAATCTGGTAGATGTATGTAAGTTGCAGAATTATACTGACGAGACGCTGTTTATTCTATTGTGCCCGTGTTTATTAAGTTAATTTCATTTACCTCGCATTTAGGTCGCCCCGGTATCCGTTGGCGTTTGCGCTGTCGTCGTTGTCGTGTGTTAGTTTTCAAATTACCGTTCTTTTGTCCTCCACCCTTCCTTCCTTCCTTCCTTCCTTCCTTCCTTCCTTCCTTTCTCGCAAACGTGCAATTGCAAATGTGTGCATTATGGGAGTCGTGTTTCGTCATTCATATACGAAGAAGAACTTTACAATCGTTTCTGGCTGCGTCTTCTGCAGATGCAAGAAAATATCATGTAATAAGAAAAAGAAATAAGGGAACCAAAGCCAGGAGTCAATGAATCGAACACTTCAACTCCTCCAACCATCCACACCATTTCACCAGATTGGAATACACGATAAGAAGAAAAATATAAAGTAGACAAATTTAGAAAATAGAACGATTACAACAAGAGAACAGAAGAGAAATAAAAGTAGATAGAAATGAGAATTTAGATCAATTTGACCACAGCTACTTTTGAACCACCGAGTCAAATACGATTTATCATCCATCCTTATGCAATTCTGTTTCGAAATCACTCGTTTATCAAGTCGTGCGGGACTAATTCGAGAATGTGTTTTTGATCTACAAATCTAAAAACTAGAAGGGAAAAAAAACGGAAATATTTCCATGCTTGATAACCAGCCACATTTTCTTAGTTAACATATAACCTAGATAAGAGGTTGTTATATACCTTTCTTAATCTAGTTCATGACTGAGGACTGCACTTCTAGTCACATATCGACTCTTTGTAACAGCGTTACGATGTTACCAAAAAGAAAAATATGGATGAGGATAATTCTCAATTCTGTGGTTATTTTTCAGTCGCCATCTTCTGATCCGTGATATGACATAGAAAACGGCTGCCACCAAACGATCTTATTCAGTCACGTGGTACAACAACACTCTCCCCTTTTTGATCAACACTATGAATGACACCCTTGACCTATTTGCTCGGGGAGCCAGGACAAAAGGGTTCAGACAGAATCAAGCTGCAAATAATTCTGACTCGATTAGATTTGTATTATCCTACAGCTACAAGCAACGCCGTGGAAATGATCACTGTAATGTCATCTCTCATCGATTATGATCGGCGATGACGGCCATTCTCAATATGATCTGCTCGCAGAAGCATTAATGCCTTCGTTATGGAAGGGATGCCAGTTAATGCGAATGAAATCGTCTGGCGCGAAATAGAATCAAGGGAACAGAGACATCAAACTCCGTAACCCTAGAGTATCTGATGGTTGTTTATCTTTACAAGCTAATATTTGGGGTTTTGGCTGACCTTATCGTGTTAACCTAACCTAACTTAACCTAACTTAACCTAATTTAACCTAGCCAAACCTAACCTAGCCTAACCAAACCTAGCCTAACCAAACCTAACCTAACCAAACCTAACCTAACCTAACCAAACCTAACCTAACATAACCAAACCTAACTTGCCAAACCTAACCTAATCTAACCTAACCTAACCAAACCAAACCTAACCTAACCAAACCTAACCTAACCTAACTTAGTTTAACCTAACTTACCTAACTTAACTTAACCTAACCAAACCTAACCTAACCTAGTTTAACCTAGTTTAACCTAACCTAACCTAACCTAACCAAACCTAACCTAACTTTAATCAAATTATCGTCACTGTTGGGGCGAATGATATTTACAAGCTCATTTCTGGGGTTGCAACTCTTTACAAGCTGATATCTTATCTTTACGTGGGTAATCTGGAGTTGCTGATTAATTATCACATCGTCCTGGAAAAGTATTCCTCCGTCAGGACTTAGAATGTGGCAACAATTTGCAGTGGTGGGCAGCGATAAATTTTGCAATAAAGCGATAATGTAAAGCGATAAATTAGTCCTATAACGATAAAGCGATAAATTCCCAAGATACCTTAAAGCTATAAGCGATAAGCGATAAATCCTGCGATAAATACAAAAATACTAAATTTTTGCTACTTATCCATTTAAAAACCTCTTTTTTTTACACTTAAAACACCATATCTGTTTGCCGCGTCACAATGAACCTGTAACCTCCCGTCGTAACGGTTTTTTCGTCTTCTACTTTATCGCGGAAAATTTGAAAGCGATAAATATAAGCGATAAATTTTTCCGGTTAAAGCGATATTATCGCTTTACTTTGCTTTACTTATCGCAACGCCCACCACTGACAGTTTTACGGTTGAAGTAAACCGACTGAGGCTCACCGGAATTAAACATGTAATGCCCTATTCACTAGCGATTTGGACCGCACGAAAACCACGGCGGTACCGCATAGTCAAGGAAAAACTGCGCGGCTGTGTGTGAACGCTTCCATTGACTTATATTGTAACTGAACCGCCGCGGTTTAGACTGCTAGTGTGAACTGAGCCTAAGGAAAGCTGAATAAAATCGCCTGGTTTTCGCTAGAATAAAGATTATCAAGGGCGTTAAATGAGGAGTTAAACCTTAATGTTTAAATCCCTTAAACCTGATTAAGGGATTTAAGGGAGTAAGGGTTTTAATTCCTTAAACGCGTTTATATTGAGTTTTAATCCCATGAACGTGCTGCTAACGTAATATACAAGAGCCGATTACGTTTGATGTATTTATTATGTTTATTTGCTCGTTTTCTATCTATTGATTATTTTTTATTTATCATTTGTTATCTATTCATCTTATTTTATTTGTTTATTTTTATTTTATTTTATTCTATATTTATCAAGACCATTCCACTCCCAAATAAAAACAAAAATAAACAAATAATTAAATAAATAAATGAATAAATAAATGAATAAATAAATGAAAAATCGAGACCCCCCTCCCCCTCCAGCTCCCCCTCCCTACCCTCCCCACCCCCAATCCCCCCCCACCCCCGCCCCTGACCAGAGTACAATTATTTGGAATTAAACTCTACTTGACCTTGTTTTGGTCTATCCGCTGGGCACTAGAAAAGAGGACTGACGCGATGCGTCGAGTGTGAGGTATTGATGACACAAGTTGAGAATATTCTTGATCGGAAATTATTATTATTATTATTATTATTATTTTTTGTGGTATATCATTGTGATAGGCTCTGATGTCATATTGGTCTGGTCGATTTTTTGTATCTTCTTTTATACTTTTATCTAGTTTGTTTATTTTTTAGTCAGAAACTTATTTGTATTATTCTTATTGGCTATTCTAAATCTTCTTTACTTATTTTTATTATATTCATTCATTCATTCGTTTATCTATTTATTCAGCTATTCAGCTAGCTAATCATTTAGTTATCTAGTAAGTTACATAGTTATTAATTCTTTACCTACTAATTAATTTATCAATTTACTCAAGTATCAATTTGTTTTCCTTTCTTTGATCGTTTATTAAGAAAGATTTATTCATCTCTCGATTTCTTTCTTCCTGTATCAAAGAATCCTTGAGAGACCTGTCGTCGATCGTGTCGCCAGGAAGTGCATCGGTTACTGAGAAAGAACATAAAATCACCCAACATTTTCTTGTTGTTATCGAAAATCCATGAGACCTCCCCCCCCCCAGGGCTTTTCTTTTAGCGCGTAGAAATGCTCCACTCTTGCATTCAGAGTCCGTAAGGCTTTCTATAACGGTTGTGTGTGTGTGTGTGTGTGTGTGTGTGTGTGTGTGTGTGTGTGTGTGTGTGTGTGTGTGTGTGTGTGTGTGTGTATGTGTGTGTGTGTGTGTGTTGTGCGTGTGTGTGTGTGTGTGCGTGTGTGTGTGTGTATGTGTGTTTGTGTGTGTGTGTGTGTGTGTATTCACCTTAGTCTTTGGATCACGTGTTGGACCCGTGATCGATAGCTATTTCCCTCAATGGGTAATGCTATGACCTTACACACACACACACACACACACACACACACACACACACACACACACACACACACACACACACACTCATACACACACACCCAGCTCCCCGCCCACGAGAGTCAGAGTAACGACCCGAAGCGCAGCGATACCGAAATAATTCCGGCCCTGGGCAGGATTCGAACCAGATACTACGGGCACTACCGCGCTGGCAGTCCTGTGTGTGTGTGTGTGTGTGTGTGTGTGTGTGTGTGTGTGTGTGTGTGTGTGTGTACATGTACAATATTTATATATAGTACACACACACACAAACACATTATATATATGTATATATATGTATATATATATATATACTATATATATATATATATATATATACATATTGATAAATATTTTAGACAAATTATTTGGATGATGGAGAACATAAACACAGGGGAAGGCTCGGAACCCTAAACACTCTAACGTTTCGTTCGCGTAGAACTTCTTCACAGAGTGTACATAAACTTCAATTGCAGTTCTACATGCACTCTCTGAAGAAGTTCTACGCGAACGAAACGGTAGAGTGTTTAGGGTTCCGAGCCTTCCCCTGTGTTTATGTTCTCCATCATCCAAATAATATATACACACATATATATATATATATATATATATATATATATATATATATATATATATATATATATATATATATATATATGCTTAAAAGTGGCAGTTTGCCGACAAGATTGACGAGATAAACACCATATGAGGACGGAGCCTTTATTTGTACGACGTTTCGCTTATTACAGCTTTTTCAAGTACTTGAAAAAGCTGTAGTAAGCGAAACGTCGTACAAATAAAGGCTCCGTCCTCATATGGTGTTTATCTCGTCAATATATATATATATATATATATATATATATATATATATATGTATATATATATATATATATATATATATATATATATATATATATATATATATATATGTATGTTAGTGAATTTAGGGAGCAGGTTCTCTTCAATGCATTTCTTATTAAATAACACAGAAAACTGGGCGTTAGTTATCTTCTTATTGAGACTTTCTATTCCTCTAATAACTTTTCTCTCTAAAGGAGGGAGAAGGCATACAATACTTCCAAACGAGTCCATGACTGGGTAGGAAAACTAACATTTTACGACGTTTCGCCTATGCATTAGGCATCTTCTGGTAATTTATCCAGAAAAGCTACATAATAGTATAATACAAAGATAGATACATTGGGAGAGATCTAGCACTGTGACAATTCATCATTTCCAGCCCGCTACTCGTGACCCATACAACTCTATCTTTGTATCTATCTTTGTATTATATTATTAAGTAGCTTTTCTGAATAAATAAATAAAATGTTAGTTTTCCTACCCAGTCATGGACTCGTTTGGAAGTATTGTGTACCTTCTCCCTCCTTTAGAGAGAAAAGTTATTAGAAGAATAGAAAGTCTCAATAAGAAGATAACTAACGCCCAGTTTGCTGTGTTATTTGACAATAAATGCATATATATATATATATATATATATATATATATATATATATATATATATATATATATACATACATACATATTGTTTGAGAGAAACTCTATGCTCTGCACTGTTCCATTGTCTCTGAACTCTCCCTTTGTGTTCACTGATTTGTGATTCGACAGCATCCAAGACGTCGTTCGAACCCGCCTCAGTGGTGTGTTATGAAGCCTGGAGGTCGAACCAATTACGATCTTGATTAAGTTTTCGCCAGGGCTTTGGCAGGCCGGCTGAAGGGCTATCACACTGGGCCTCCGCGGGCTTCATCAACACCGACAGTTGAGAGTTCGTTTGAGTGAAAACGACTTCGGTTACGATAACTTATTATTAAATCTCTAAATATCTAAATATATTTCCGTTATTTATATAGCAAAGCTGAATGATGAACTAAGAGGTTTTAAATATATAAGAATGCTAGGCGGACTACTGAAATGTTCTTAGAATGGTCTAGATTTCTTTAAGCGAAGTCATATTCTAATTATTCAAATGGAGGTTGGAGGTAGATGGGGGAGGAAAAACAGGCCAATGTACTAACGAAAAAAAAAAAGATAAGCTGATAATTTAGATATAGATTGTAGAATAATATTTTTTATAAAACAAAAAACAATCAACGACCAGCAATGGCGAGTGATATTACGTAGTTATACTTTGCATCGAAAACTACAAAAGTGAACTGAATCATAGAAGACGCGGCAGAAAAATGAGACGACACCGTTTGAATTCATCTTTTCTTTTTTGACTCAAGGATCTTAAATATAGTGTCAGAGTGGATAGATAAAACACAAGGGTTACCAAACACCTTCATTTGTGATTGATGACCAGGAAGTGGGGGCGAGAGAAGGAAGAAGCAACGAAGAAGAGGGAGACAGTCAACGCAATAAAGAATGGTAGATGTGTCTGTGATCATGAATGTAATATTTTGATCGATGCATTTTAAATGCTGGGGGAAATTTGAAATTGAAATAGCCGATCGGTGATGGATTGATGGATGCTAAGTTGTACCCAAAGCCTTTCGAAATGTGTAACGGAATAATGGTGTGTGTGTGTGTGTGTGTGTGTGTGTGTGTGTGTGTGTGTGTGTGTGTGTGCGTGTGTGTGTGTGTGTGTGTGTGTGTGTGTGTATGAATGTGAGTGTGTGTGTGTGTGTATGAATGTGAGTGTGTGTGTGTGTGTGTGTGTGTGTGTATGAATGTGAGTGTGTGTGTGTGTGTGTGTGTGTGTGTGTGTGTGTGTGTGTGTGTGTGTGTGTGTTTGTGCGCAGGCGCGTGTTTGTTTGTGTGCCTGTGTCCATGTTTAAGCCTAGTTAGAAGAAACAATTGTATTTTTTCTATTTTATAAATCTTAAGTTCCTAAATATGAAAAATCAGTCATTTTCTACAATCCGAGTTGTACTCTGCACTTTTAAACATTCAATTTAAGATTCCATCTTAGCCTCAATGTCTTTCTTTCTTCCAAGATTTCCAGAAGATTGTTCTTTTCACATTTTCTATTTTTACACTGTTTAATCAGTCTTCTCTAATTACTCACCTCTCTTCTTCAAAGAAAAAACTATTAGAAACTCTTAGGCATTATTTAATTTTTTTATATTATACCCCTTCAAGTTTTATATTTGATATTTCTTTATTGGCTTTCAATTTGCCTTTTACAAATCTATCGATCTAAGGTTCACCTTTTCAATTAGTCATTATTTCAATTTTTTTCTTATAATACTCCTTCAAGTTTTATCTTAGTATTTTTTCTTTTAACTTGTGTTTTGCAAATCTTCTTCTTCATCTTTACACTCAGTCATTATTTCATTTTTTTCTTATAATACTCCTTCAAGTTTTATCTTAGTATCTTTTATTTTAACTTGTGTTTTACAAATCTATCGAAATAGGGCTCATCTTTACACTTAGTCAGTTACCCCATTTTCTACGTTCCTTTCATCTTCTCTTTCAATTCCTTGTATTTGTTGCCGGTATTTGTGTATTTTTTCGTGGGTGTATTTCTTTCCGTCGTATCTCCCATTCCTTGTTTTTACTATCTTGCATTTTCTTTTAAACTATTTTTCATGATTGTCGTCCCCCATTCGTTTTAGCACTATCTATCCTCTCTTATACTGTATTTTTCTGAATGGTTCTCTCTCTTTTTTTCTATTGAAAAAAAACTAATACGCTACTTCAGAATACTTTTGAAAGTCTTGTATAATTTTTTTTTTGCAAAGTTATAACATCTTTGTAAGATTTTTCTTATTTCTGCCTTCCCTACTTCCAAAATAAAATTGAGAACTACATGAACAGTTCTCCTTGTAGGGCACAATACTCCAGTGATTCAATCATATCAAGTTCTTTTACAAGATTCAAGTCCAATCTTGTTTGTGTATTCTCGCCCCTTATATTTTGTTAGTTTTTTCCCCTTTTGGATCATTATGTTATTCATTGTTATGTTCAACAGCGTATTGCCCCATGATTCCTTACTTTCAACAGCGTATTGCCCCATGATTCCTTACTTTCAACAGCGTATTGCCCCATGATTCCTTACTTTCAACAGCGTATTGCCCCATGATTCCTTACTTCTACTTGATTCCCACTCCTTCCATTTCATCTCCCTACAATTAAAATCTCCCACCAGTTTTATATCATTGTTATTCCCTCTACTTTTTTTAATTGTTCTTCTATGTTTAGCCTTAATTCTGTATATTCTTTTTAATTACATAACCTTGTGTATGATGGGATGTGCGGCATAACAAATTCTCTCTTCCTCATTCGTAAAAATTAATGTTTTTTTTTACACTCATCACGACTACTTCCATTTTTTTCTATATTCCACTTCCATATGTTGTATTTTTTCTCCCGTTTGAATACTGATATTTTCATTAACTTGTTCATAACAGAACACATTGTGTGTCTGTATGTATATGTGTGTGTGTGTGTGTGTGTGTGTGTGTGTGTGTGTGTGTGTGTGTGTGTGTGTGTGTGTGTGTGTGTGTGCTATCTGACTCAAGGGATGTTGTGGGACATCTTGTGAGCTACCACTATTTTACAGCCTGACCCGATGTCAATGGAAACCAAGAAAGGTTAGGAACAACCCTCAAAGTCTTTCCAGCCTTTAGAGCCATGAACCATAACTTGTCTTCAGGATTCGAACACTGGTCGTACGTCACAGTAGGACCTACTTATATAGTCAAACGGGAACAGGGAACAGTGTTTCACATCACGTGATCAGTCACATCACGCAGACACTAGGATACGCGTGTTGAAATCACGGACACCGTAATGTCACTTTCATGGTCCATTTTTATGAATGATGACTCGATGCTGTGATCGATAAAGAGAACAGGATTGGTTGATGGTGAAAACACGGCATGACTGATGACACTGTGCCTTGATCGATGACGTCGTATCTTGTTATCTTTTTTTCAGTTACCAATCAGCTCTAGTTTTCGGTGACGCAGAGGTGATATCGATCACGGGCTAATGTGATCGATTACATTTGCATGATCAGTGACGTGATGATGTGACACAATGCATGGTATGGTTTACTATGTTAATGATTGATTACATGAGGAGACAGAGTTAAATAATTATTATTTTTATTCAACTTCCGAGAGCAGGAAAATTTCTTTCAGATGAATGAAATTATTTGGTTTTAATAAAGTGCAGGTAGGAGCAATCTCTGCTTTTTCCTTCTTCTTCTTTTTCTATTTCTTCTTCTTCTTCTTCTTCTTCTTCTTCTTCTTCTATTTCTTCTTCTTCTATTTCTTCTTCTCCTCCTCCTTCTCCTCCTCCCCTTCTTCTTCTTCTTCTTCTTCTTCTTCTTCTTCTTCTTCTTCTTCTTCTTCTTCTTCTTCTTCTTCTTCTTCTTCGCCTTTTTCTTCTTCTTCTCTTCTTCTTCTATTTCTTCTTCATCTTCTTCTTCTTCTTCTTCTTCTATTTCTTCTTCTTCTTCTTCTTCTATTTCTTCTTCTTCTTCTTCTTCTTCTATTTCTTCTTCTTCTTCTTCTTCTTCTTCTTCTTCTTCTTCTTCTTCTTCTTCTTCTCCTTCATCTTCTTCTTCTTCTTCTTCTATTTCTTCTTCTTCTTCTTCTTCTTCTTCTTCTTCTTCTTCTTCTTCTTCTTCTTCTTCTTCTTCTTCTTCTTCTTCTTCTTCTATTTCTTCTTCTCCTCCTCCTTCTCCTCCTCCCCTTCTTCTTCTTTTTCTTCTTCTTCTTCTTCTTCTTCTTTGCCTTTTTCTTCTTCTTCTTCTTCTTCTTCTTCTTCTTCTTCTTCTTCTTCTATTTCTTCTTCTTCTTCTTCTTCTTTTTCTCCTTTCTATTTCTTCTTCTCCTCCTGCTTCTTCTTCTCCATCTTCTTCTTCTTCTTCTTCTTCTTCTTCTCCTCCTCCTTCTCCTCCTCCCCTTCTTCTTCTTCTTCTTCTTCTTCTTCTTCTTCTTCTTCTTCTTCTTCTTCTTCTTCTTCTTCTTCTATTTCTTCTTCTATTTCTTCTTCTTCTTCTTCCTCTTCAATTTTTTTCTCCTCCTCCCCTTCTTCTTCTTCTTCTTCTTCTTCTTCTTCTTCTTCTTCTATTTCTTCTTCTCCTCCTCCTTCTCCTCCTCCACTTCTTCCTCTTCTTCTTCTTCTTCTTCTTCTATTTCTTCTTCTCCTCCTCCTTCTCCTCCTCCCCCTTCTTCTTCTTCTTCTTCTTCTCCTCCTCCTTACCCTTCTTCTTTTTCTTCTTCTTCTTCTTCTTCTTCTTCTTCCCCTCCTTCTCCTTCTCCTCCTCACCCTTCTTCTTCTTCTTCTTCTCCTCTATCTTCTCCTTCTCCTCCTCAGCCTTCTTCTTCTTCTTCTTCTTCTTTTTCCAAGATACAAGTCGTTTTTTTTTATGCAAGAATTTTCTCTTCATGGAGAATAGAATTTAATAAGAGCCAAGGAACATACCTCACTCGTACATAAGACTCAAGTATTGCAGTCACTTTCGTTATCTTTTACGCCAACATTAAGACGGTTATACTCGCGCAAAGAAGAGCTCTTCAGAAAAGGTTATTGTTAAACTTGATAACACAGCATCACAGCTAATACTTGAATTCAGCCATCTTCATTGCGACAAAAAGAAAACAAAGCGATTCTGCCGATCACGGGAGGCTTGATCGATCACGCGAGGCTTGATCGATCACGGGAGGCTTGATCGATCACGGGAGGTATGATCGATCACGGGAGGCATGATCGATCACGGGAGGCTTGATCGATCACGGGAGTCTTGATCGATCAAAGGAGGCATGATCGATCACGGGGGACTTGATCGATCAAAGGAGGCATGATCGATCACGGGGGACTTGATCGATCACGCGAGGCTTCATCGATCACGGGAGGCATGATCAATCACGCGCGGGAGGCTTGATCGATCACGGGAGGTTTGATCGATCACGGGAGACTTGATCGATCACGTGAGGCTTGATCGATCACGCGAGGCTTGATCGATCGCGGGAGGTATGATCGATCACGGGAGTCTTGATCGATCAAAGGAGGCATGATCGATCACGGGGGACTTGATCGATCAAAGGAGGCATGATCGATCACGGGGGACTTGATCGATCACGGGAGGCATGATCGATCACGGGAGGCTTGATCGATCACGGGAGGCATGATCGATCACGGGAGGCATGATCGATCACGGGAGGCTTGATCGATCACGGGAGGCTTGATCGATCACGGGAGGCTTGATCGATCACGGGAGACTTGATCGATCACGGGAGGCATGATCGATCACGGGAGGCTTGATCGATCACGCGAGGCTTGATCGATCACGGGAGTCTTGATCGATCAAAGGAGGCATGATCGATCACGGGGGACTTGATCGATCACGGGAGGTTTGATCGATCACGGGAGGTATGATCGATCACGGGAGGTATGATCGATCACGGGAGGTATGATCGATCACGGGAGGTATGATCGATCACGGGAGACTTGATCGATCCTTCGATGTCTTAAGCGTTTCCACGACAGACGCCTCTGAAAATTGTCGGGAGTGAGAACAACTACGTTTTGTGCTCGAGACAGATTTTTGTTTTTTATATTTTCGCATAAAAGTGGAAGGGAGTCTCTCTTCTGCTTGTGTCACACGAGGAGCCTGCCTGTTATGTGCGGAAAGAAAGAAAGAAAGAAAGAAAACTGGACAGAGGAGAAAGCGGAGGAGGAGGAACAGGAAGAGGAGGAGGAGGAAGAGGAGGTGGAGAAGGGGGAGGAGGAGAAAGAGGAGGAGGAGGAAGAGGAAGAGGAGGAAGAGGAGAAGGAAGAGGAGAAGGAAGAGGAGGAGGAGGAAGAGGAAGAAGAGGAGGAGGAAGAGGAGGAAGAGAAGGAAGAGGAGGAGGAGGAAGAGGAGGAAGAGGAGGAGGAAGAGGAGGAAGATGAGGAAGAGGAGGTAGAGGAGGAAGAGGAGGAAGAGGAAGAAGAGGAGGAGGAAGAGGAGGAGAAGGAAATGGAGAAGGGGGAGGAGAAAGAGGAGGAGGAGGAGTAAGAAGAGGAGGGAGGAGTAAGAAGAGGAGGAGGAAGAGGAAGAAGATGAGGAGGAAGAGAAAGAAGAGGAGGAGGAGGACGAGGGGGAGGAAGAGAAAGAGGAGGAAGAAGAAGAGAAGGAAGAGAAGGAAGAGGAGGAGGAGGAGGAAGAGGAAGAGGAGTAAGAAGAGGAGGAGGTGGAGGAGGTGGAGAAGGGGATAGAGGAGGAGGAGGTGAAGGAGGAAGAGGAGGAGGAGGTGGAGAAGGAGGAAGAGGAGGAGGAGGAGGTGGAGAAGGAGGAAGAGGAGGAGAAGGTGGAAGGGGAAGAGGAGAACAAGGATACGTGGTGGAAATCAGCCAAAGTCGATTAAAAAATAAATAAAATAAAATAAAATGAAAATAAAAAAAAGTCTCCCCCATAAACGTCTCAGCTGTTGCCGACATCGGCACCCGAGCTCGAAAAGCTTGGGCAAGTGGCAATCACCGGTTACCGTTGGGGATCGAATTTGGGTCTACAGTCACGAGTGTTAGCTGGAAAAGAAGATAAAGAATATCTAACATAAAATAATAATGTGTGTGTGTGTGTGTGTGTGTGTGTGTGTGTGTGTGTGTGTGTGTGTGTGTGTGTGTGTGTGTGTGTGTCTGTGTGTGTGTGTGTGTGATTCACCATGGTCTTGGACTTGTATCACGTGTTGGACTCGTGATCGACAGCTATTTCCCTCCCGGAAGAGAGCTCAGAGCTCGTATGTGACCGATCTATGGGTAATACTGCGACCTTACACGCACACATATCCCGAACTCCCCGCCCACGAGCGTTGGAGTAACAACCCCCAGCGCAGCGATACTGAGATTATTTCACCCCTGGGCGGGATTCGAACCCGGACCGCCATATAGATACATTTAGTTGAGCAGTCCCTCCTCGATTTTTTCTTACAGGTGACCCGCAGCCCCAGTTTCTCTGGCAACGGTCACCAACCCAACCCAAGAATCACTCTTAGAAGAAACATTGCACCTCGTGGCGTAGTGGTTAGAGTTCTCGCCTGCCACTACGGCGGTCCGGGTTCGAATCCTGCCCAGGGCTGAAATAATTTCAATATCGCTGCGCTGCGCGTTGTTACACCAACTCTCGTGGGCGGGGAGTTGGGTGTGTGTGTGCGTGTAAGGTCACAGCATTACCCATAGATCGGTCACATATGAGCTCTGATCTCTCTTCCGGGAGGGAAATAGCTGTCGATCACGAGTCCAACGCGTGATCCAAGACCATGGTGAATCACAATGTCTCTCATGTTAGACCGGCGATGGCTTTTGCGTTTTCTTTGTGATGACGTTTTCACAAGAGCTGTGAAATTCCTCTTTTCTAGGCCGATTTCGCTTTTAAATTGGTTTTTCTGAACGCAGAGGAGAGGGGAGGGTGTGAGGTTTACGTGTCTGTAAAGTGTTTTATGTCCTAGGATTACGTCGAAAGGTGTTTTGCCTCAGACTTGTGTCCTGTGTTTTTTTGGTCAGTCAAGGTTTTTTTTTTTTTTTTTTTTTTTTTTTTTTTTTTTTTTTAAGCAGGTGCTCCCCTGCTCAGAGACACTTTTTTTTTTAGCAGGTGTTTCCCTGTTCAGAGATATTACGTTCCTGCTTCAACCCCACCTGCTCCTTAAACTGCTCTACCTCCTTTCTTACATGCCCATATGTAATCCACACCTGCTCAACTTTTCCGTCGTAATTAACCATCTCCATCTCCTTCCACTTCACAATTCTATCCACCCTACCATATGCTTCCTCCAGATCCATGTTTCTTGCAACGTGCCGGGTTCGATCACGATCTCCACGACGCCCTAGCCTACGTAGAGCAGTAGGTAACGCTTCTGCCTCGGAACGAGGAAGGTCTAGGTTCGATCCTCGGAAGGTGCAAGGCACTCTCATGGCTTTCCGACCCCAACTCCACAACGGTGGACATCAGAGGTGCGGTAGACCAGTGTCGCCATATACTAATCAGTATAATCGAGCTGGTTATGCTGATTTCAGACTTGATTCACAACCACAGCCATTGCAACACACCAACGACAACTTTACATGCAGCACTGCTCATCATACACACAGCCTTACTTACCAATCCGGATCAAGCTGCCGTGGTGAAGTACAAAGGCTGTATCACCTATCAGGTGATAGGCCGGTCCTGCAGTGGAACATTAAGGCTGAATTACTACTACTTCTACCACTACTTCTACTACTACTACTACTACTACTACTACTACTACTACTACTACTACTACTACTACTACTACTACTGCTACTACTGCTACTACTACTGCTAGTACTACTACTGCTGCTACTACTACTACTATCATCACCACTAATACTACTACTACTACTACTACTGCTACTACTACTACTACTACTACTGCTGCTGCTGCTGCTGCTGCTACTACTATTACTGCTACTATTATTACTACTACTACTACTGCTGCTGCTGCTGCTGCTACTATTACTACTACTATTACTACTATTATTCCTTCTACTAATAATAATACCACAGGGTGTGACCCCGTGTTCCAGTCCAAGAGCTTCCGATAGTTTCTTCTTGTCCTGGAACTCCGAGCACTTAGGGCAAAGGTGAGAACCACAGTCGGGGCTAAGCGTGTGTTCATCTTTAATCTCTCACCCACGACTTCTGGTGAGGGAAACGCTTTCTGGTCCAAATGTCGAAGAAGAAGAAGAAGCAATTCGTTTGTCGTCATCGTTAAATGTTTCAGTTCTGAATGGGAAGATGGTCCCTTTGCGTATGTCAGAAACAATTAAACGCACTCAAGGCTCTCCCTTTATATTAAGAAAGTCTTTTCTGTCTTTGTCTTAAAGAAAAAAATATTTTTTTATCTCTACTTCTGTCTTTCATTTTTTTTTTTTTTTTTTTTTAAACCTTGGAAGGTCGTTAGCAGAGCCGTGACAAGAATTAAAAGATATCGTATTTAGATTTCGACATTCCGGAACACAACTAACAAAGGAGGACGAGGGCGTTGCGACGAAAGAAAGTTCTGGAACACGACTGTAGAGGTAATGAAGTAAACAAAACAAAACAAAACAAAAATAGAGGGAAGAGTCTACAGCAAAGTGAAACGACTTGAAAGAGAACAATTCGAAAAGTATGATGAATGTGAGAAATGTCTACATATGTCAAGGCAACACTAGTGGACAATGTATGCATTTGATAGCCTAGTTGGTAAGTTACTACGGCACTTGTCATGTGGTTGCTGGGTTCGAGTCCTTGGTAGTACCGCATTTCAATTTCTGCATGTCGGCCTTTGATGGCTTAGAATTAAAGTGCATTGTGGTTGTTAAAATGTATCTCTAATCACTGGGACCCATTCAATGTTGTACATATATGTATATATATATATATATATATATATATATATATATATATATATATATATATATATATATATATATATTGTGTGTGCGTGTCTGTTCATAGTTTATATTCGTTGTGCTCTTTCAAAATACAAATTAATTTTGCTTTGTGTATTTACGTAATATACTGATATGTAATTAATACAAATTTATGCATTATGCTGGTCTAAGCATTTCTCCGATATGCTGATTTGCTGACTCATCTGCATTGCGATGCTCTGAGCTCAGATCCCTTCCGCGGAGCTGAATAGAGTCTTCAGGCGCAAGGTCTTATGCAAGGGCGCTACGATTTCCAATTCTTCTTCATATATGACGCAGTACATACATACATATACCAAGGCTTTTTCCCCCTTACAAGGGGGGTAGCCAAAAAGAAAAAGGCATAAAATCATTCCCACCCATTCCATCCCTGAATACACTCCACACCCTATGACGCAGTACCCGGTGCAAAGTCGTTGCGTTTTCACCCATCCGCCATATAAAGCCGCGGCCACACTTGTTGCATTTCCACGTATCGTATCATCTTTGCGTACCACCTAGTGACACGATACGGTGCAACAGGGCATTGTACCTACTTGTTGCGTATCCGTATACAGCAGGCGGACACGCAACAAGTGGGTACAATACCTTGTTGCATCGTATCGTATCACTAGGTGGTACGCAAAGACGATACGATACGTGGAAATGCAACAAGTATGGACCCGGCTTACGACGCAGTGGCCTCTCGCAACAACGTCAATATTGGTTATGTCGTAGCGAGGTAACTGCCCACAAGTTTGTGTCGACAATCATGCTAACACGATTAGAAGTTGTCTAATTCACTTACGGGAGTTGTTGTTGTTGTTGTTTTTGTAGCGTACTGGGGGATAGTCAAGGTCAAGTCCCTGTTCACACTTGCGGTTGGAACCGCCGCGGTTCAATTA
>NC_134795.1:20345068-20362568 GCF_046742065.1 Oratosquilla oratoria | reverse complement strand
CCTAAAATCTAATTTAATTCTAACCCAACCCATTTTGGCCCAATTTCAGCCCCTCGAACCCATCGCCCACCTCAACCCGCAACCTCTCCTCCCCTCCTCCCCCCTCCCCCTCCCAAGCCCTCCTCCTGATCCCCTCCACCCCCTCCCTCCCCTCCCCCTCTTCCTCCTCTCCTCCCCTCTCCTCCCCCCTCCCCTCCCCTCCCCCTCCCCTCCTCCCCTCCCCTCCCCTTCCTTTCCCTCCCCCCCCCCTTCCCTCCCCTCTCCTCTCATCTCCCCCCCTCCTCCCCTCCCCCCCCCCTCTCCCTCTCCTCTCATCTCTCTTCTCCTCCCCTCCCCTCCCCTCCCCTCTCTTATTTTCTCCTCTCTTCCCCTCCCCTCTCCTCTCATATCTTCTCCTCTCCTCCTATCATCTCTTCTTCTCTTCTTTCCTCTCTTCTCATATCTTCTCCTCTCCTCCTATCATCTCTTCTTCTCTTCTCTCCTCTCCTCTCATCTCTTCTTCTCTCTTCCTCTCCCCTCTCCTCTCATCTCTTCTCCTCTCCTCCTCTCCCCTATCCTCTCCTCTCTTCCCATCTCCTATCATATCTTCTCCTCTCCTCCCCTTCCCTCTCCTCTCATATCTTTTCCTCTCCTTCCCTCCCCTCTCCTCTCATATCTTCTCCTCTCCTCTCCTCTCATCTCCTCTCCTCTCTTCTCCTCTCCTATCCTCCCTTTTCTCCTCTTTCTCTCCTTTCTCCCCTTTCTCTCCATTCCTCTCCTCTCATCCCCTCTCCTCTCTTCTCCTCTCTTTTCTCTTTTTTCTCACTCTCCTTTCTCTCTTGTCTTCTCCTCTCATTCCCTTTCCCCCTATCCTCTCCTCTCCTCTCCTCTCGTCCCTTTCCTACCCTATCCTCTCCTCTCCTCTTCTCTCATCCCCTTTCCTCTCCTCTCTTCTCCTCTCTTTTCTCTTCTTTCTCTCCTCTCTCTCCTTTCTCTCCTCTCCTCTCATCCCCTATCCTCTCCTCTCCTCTCATCTCCTTTCCTCTCCTCTCCTCTCCTCTCATCCCCTTTCCTCTCCTCTCTTCTCCTCTCTTTTCTCTTCTTTCTCTCCTCTCTCTCCTTTCTCTCCTTTCCTCTCCTCTCATCTCCTCTCCTCTCATCCCCTTCCTCTCCTATCCTCTCTTCTCCTCTCTTTTCTCTTCTCCTCTCTTTTCTCTTCTTTCTCTCCTCTCTCTCCTTTCTCTCCTCTCCTCTCCTCTCCTCTCCTCTCCTCTCCTCTACTCTCCTCCCCTCTCCTCCCATCCCCTTTCCTCTCCTCTCTTCTCCTCTCTTTTCTCTTCTTTCTCTCCTCTCCTCTCCTCTCCTCTCCTCTCCTCTCTTCTCTTCTCTGGTATACAGATGGGGCACAAGAAGAGTCGCTCGGCCCAAGGACAATAAACAAAAACTCCAGCTACCCATAACCTGCGCATGTGTTGGAGTACCGGCTCGACGGCGCAGTGGTACTGTTCAAAACCGCTAATCCGGCTGTCCGAATGCGATTTCCGCCCAGGAATGAAATAATTTCAGCATCGCTGCACTGCGAGCCGGCACTCCAACTCTCGTAGGGGCTGGGTTGCGTGTGTGTGTGTGTGTGTGTGTGTGTGTGTGTGTGTGTGTGTGTGTGTGTGTGTGTGTGTGTGTGTGTGTGTGTGTGTGTGTGTATGTGTGTGTGTATGTGTATGATCAAACCATTACCCATAGATCGGCCAGGCGCTCTGAGCTCTCACACGGGGAGGTTATAGCTGTGGATCACGAGTTCGACACGTGATCCAAGACGCCGTTGTTGTACCTTCTGGCTTTCCTCAACTGACCTGACGTTCTTGTCTGTCTGTCGTTCCGCAGCGAGTCGTCAGGATTTCTCGTGTGACCGGATCAACTTCTTTCCCGACGAGCCTTACAATCCGGACCCGAACGACTCAACCATGGCCATCCCATGTAAGTAGTCACCCTCAGTGGTTCTTAGCCTAGGGGGGCCCCGTCAGGGGGGGAGGCACTTTTGGTGAAAAAGGAGGTGAAGCAAATTCCCCCTCATGTACTTTTAATGCATGGTTTGTTTGTCATGAGTTGTGTGTAGGAATGATGTGTGTATAAACGTTGTTTTGTGGGTGAATGTTACATGTGAATCGTGCTAGTGACCATTAGATGTGGAAGATGTGTGTGGGGGGGGGGGGGCGGCACTTACACTTACACCCATGTCGGGGCCCTGCCTGGGGCGTCCGGGTTCAAATCCCGCCCAGGGCTGTTTTTTTTTTTTTTTTTTTTTTAAGGGAAACCCACATGAATCTTGAGAATTTATGAAGGGGAGGAATGGAGTGAAGAAAGGTCGAGAGCCAATGATGTAAATACTCGACCGCGTATTCCTACACAAGGAATCATTTAGGCTCTGTTCTTCTACATCAAGTGTATGGATGTGAGTTCTGCACTCAAACCTTCCCTCCGCCGTTTCAGAAGATCCTTTTGGTTTCCAGACACGGTGCTCAAGTCAGTGGGCTTGTTCCTTACGGCGGGATCCCTTCTCCTCATCGCAGAAGTCTTCTGCGCCTTCGGACACTGCCGTCGCCGTCGCCGGTTCTTCACTTTCGCCTCGGGGATCGTCTTCATTGTTTCAGGTGAGCAGAAGAATGGAGGGCTCCTCTCCGACACCAAGTCTTCTTCCACATGACATTAGGCGTGGTCTGTGATTGATACCTTAGACCAGGGGTTCTCATTAGGGGTGAAATTCACCCCCAGGGGGGAATTTTGGGATTTCTGGGGGTGATTTGTGACCACAGTCAGCTTACGGGGTGAGGAAAGCAATTATAGGTTTTGGCCTATCTGGCCTGTCACCTGGGCTGGATTTATACTAATTTGGGAAAACTAAATACTAATTTGGAAAAAATAAAAGGGTTTTTAGTAATATTTGCATATTATTTAGAATGCACCTTTTGAAACAGACAATCTTGGAAAGGAGGGGGGGAATGACATTCTGACAAATGGTGAAAGGGGTGAATGGGCCAAGTAAGGCTGAGAACCCCTGCCTTAGACCAAGTCTTCTTCCACATGACATTAGGCGTGGTCTGTGATTGAAACCTTAGACCAAGACTTCTTCCACATGACATTAGACCAAGACTTCTTCCACATGACATTAGGCGTGGTCTGTGATTGATACCTTAGACCAAGACTTCTTCCACATGACATTAGGCGTGGTCTGTGATTGATACCTTAGACCAAGACTTCTTCCACATGACATTAGGCGTGGTCTGTGATTGATACCTTAGACCAAGACTTCTTCCACATGACATTAGGCGTGGTCTGTGATTGATACCTTAGACCAAGACTTCTTCCACATGACATTAGGCGTGGTCTGTGATTGATACCTTAGACCAAGTCTTCTTCCACATGACATTAGGCGTGATCTGTGATTGATACCTTAGACCAAGTCTTCTTCCACATGACATTAGGCGTGATCTGTGACTGATACCTTAGACCAAGACTTCTTCCACATGACATTAGACGTGGTCTGTGATTGACACCTTAGACCAAGACTTCTTCCACATGACATTAGGCGTGGTCTGTGATTGATACCTTAGACCAAGACTTCTTCCACATGACATTAGGCGTGGTCTGTGATTGATACCTTAGACCAAGACTTCTTCCACATGACATTGGGCGTGGTCTGTAATTGATACCTTAGAACAAGACTTCTTCCACATGACATTAGGCGTGGTCTGTGATTGATACCTTAGACCAAGTCTTCTTCCACATGACATTAGGCGTGATCTGTGATTGATACCTTAGACCAAGTCTTCTTCCACATGACATTAGGCGTGATCTGTGATTGATACCTTAGACCAAGTCTTCTTCCACATGACATTAGGCGTGGTCTGTGATTGATACCTTAGACCAAGTCTTCTTCCACATGACATTAGGCGCGATCTGTGATTGATACCTTAGACCAAGACTTCTTCCACATGACATTAGACGTGGTCTGTGATTGACACCTTAGACCAAGGATTCCCGAACTGTGGGTCGCGCCCCCCAAAAGGGTCGTGAGGCTTTTTCTGGGAGTCATGGGGGGTCTAACTGTCTACATTCAACCACATAGACCTGCATATTGACTTGTTTGTATCAAAAAAGCAAATACACCTCATTCTCATTGAAATATATTATCAGATCAATTCTTGTTCATAAACATTGATGAACCATAATATATATTTTGTTCTATTTCTCTGCTGTGATTACTTAAGTTTAAAGTAATGTATTTGCGGTGTTAAAGATTAGTACGTTTTCAGAAGGCTTATAAAGGTGGCGGTCGTGGTAGGTTTAGGGATGCTAAAAGGGAACGTATGCCATTTTCTTTTGCTACTTCCTTTGAGTAGAGACGATTTCGGTTACAATATTCTAGACTTCTGTAAGAACATTTCAAAAAAAATTGTGTCTAACATTCGTATAGGTCTTCTCTTCGTCATTCAGCTTCTCAACGTATGACACAAGAATAATTTGACATTTGGAAACTTGAAAAACAAAAATTCGTAATCGTAGTCGTTTCTACTCTAACGAAGTAGCAAATGCAAGTAGCATGCTAGCGAGAAATGCCAAGTATGCCACCACCTTTAGACTCCCATCCACCATCTGGCAACTAAAAAGAATTCTCTGGATGGGTTTCATGTTGAATCATACATTCATATTTTCATTGTTATAATTAATATAGGTTAGTCTAGTGCAGCGTTTCCTAATCTTTTCCGACCATAGCACCTCCTGTTGTCATGTCTAAGCAGTCCAGCACCCCTATCTTGTTATTAGAAGGATAAAAGTAAGTGAAGCATACTGCTTGATGATTTATTTTCTTGATTCCTTAGAACTGAAACAAATTGACAATACTGTTTGTAGAAGAAATAAGAACAGCCTAGAAAAATGAAATAGCATGGGAAAAAGTCAAATATGCACAATTGGGTAATCAATGATACATAATATATCAATGTGATTTTTGTGTGCATCACTTTCCAGCACACCCTATAATTGATTTCAGCACCCCCAGGGGGTGCTAGCACCTCAGGTTGGGAAACGCTGGTCTAGTGCAAAGGGGTGGGCAACCTTTCTAGGCGCGCGTGCCAAAATCGGCCAATTTTCGATGCAAAATTTTCTCACGTGACAATCGAAATTAAATGAACATATTATTATTTACTATCTTTTAGCCATCGGACCTTTTCAAGCATCGGAAACAAGCCAAGCTGGAGAGGTAAAAACAAAACATGTTGGAAGTGTGTTTTGTAAGTCGTGTCAGATGGAATGAAATTAGTAAAGTAGCTTTTACTTAAATGTCCTTTTTTATCTTTTATGTGCCATTCTATTCCTCGCATAGCCATAAAGTCATACAATTAAAATACTCTGTTTTTGACGCCAGTGGAAACAACAGCAAACAATAATTCATAAATTCGTGCAGTTTAACAAAAAATATGGCAAATATCCTGATCAACAGGTTTCACCAACTTTGGATATATTTATCATATTGTCACTTAAAACGAGATAATCACCCAGATAACTAGAACAGTTAGTGGTGTGAGGTTTGTATTCTATCTAGATTTAAGTTTGAACCTTCATGTTGTTAAAGGTGGATTTTGTTTACATTTTTTTTACGGAACATGAAGCAATATATATAATTTTAGTAAAAAAAAAAAAAACTCACGTCACGCCTAGCCACCTGATGAATGATGCAGTAATTAAAACTACACAAAAACAGTGTTCCTATAAACCTTTACCAAAAATGTCGTATGGCAGAGGTCTAAAATGATATCTTTTTATGAATATATAACACACACACATACACACACACATACACACACACACACACACACACACACACACACACACACACACACACACACACACACACACACACACACACACACACACACACACACACACACACACACACAGTTGGTAGAGTTCCAGGCTGCCACTACGGAGGTCCGGGTTCAAATCCCACCCAGGGCTGAAATAATTCAAGTATCGCTGCGCTGCGAGTCGTTACTCCAACTCTCGTGGGTGGGAAGTTGGGGTGTGTGTGCATGTAAAGCCACAGCATTACCCATAGATCGGTCATATATACGAGCTCTGAGCTCTCTTCCGGGAGGGAAATAGCTGTCGATCACGAATCCAGCATTTGATCCAAAGACCATGGTGAATCACATACACACGTAAATTAATTTGTATATTGTCTCGTGCACCTGTCTTTGTATTCCTGATTCCATTTCTAACATTCTTCTACCGTTACATTTCTTTTTTTTTTTCATTACACACACGGAACCTCCCTAGATAACATTTTATGTATCATAAGAGGTATTTAAACACCCATAAAATTTCTTACCTTCTTTTTTTTTCAGTATAACTGCGCGTCTGTTCCGTTTGGCCATAAAATCAAGTGTATGTGATTCACCGTGGTCTTGGATCACGTGTTGGACTCGTGATCATTAGCTACTTCCCTCCCAAAAGAGAGCTCAGAGTTCACAAATGACCGATCTATGAGTATTGATGTGACCTTACACGTACACATACACACCCAACTCCCAGCCCATGAGAGTTGGAGTAACGACTCGCAGCGCAGCGATACTAAAATTATTTCAGCCCTGGGCGGGATTCAAACCCGGACCGCCGTAGTGGCAGCCGTGAATGCTACCACTGCGCCATGCGAGTCGTGTGTGTGTGTGTGTGTGTGTGTGTGTGTGTGTGTGTGTGTGTGTGTGTGTGTGTGTGTGTGTGTGTGTGCATGCGTGTGCATGCGTGTGTGTGTGTGTATGTATGTGTGTGTGTTTGTGTGTGTCTGTGTGTGTGTGTGTGTGTGTGTGTGTGTGTGTGTGTGTGTGTGTGTGTGTGTGTGTGTGCGTTTTCCTATGAAATTCTGATAATGATACAGGAGAGTTATCTCGAATTATGACAAAAGAAACAATATAGATTTTGTATATCTAGACTTTGCAAAAGCTTTTGATACCGTCCCACACGAAAGACTACTTACTAAATTAGCTTTGCATGGAATAAGTGGTAGCCTATTAGGTTGGACTAGTAATTGGTTGAATGATCGAAAACAGAGAGTTGTTTTAAATGGACAAACTTCTGGATGGAAAAGTGTTGCAAGTGGAGTTCCTCAGGGTTCCGTTCTTGGGCCACTTCTATTCATAGTATATATAAATGATATAGACCATGGACTAAAATCTACTGTTTCCAAATTTGCTGATGATACAAAACTGTGCGGAGTGGCAAATGATCACTCAAACCAATTAGATATTCAAGAAGATTTAGATCAATTACAGCAATGGTCTGAAAAGTGGCTAATGAAATTTAACACAAGTAAATGCAAGGTAATGCACATAGGTAAAAATAACAGTAAGTACGATTACAAGTTATTTGGAAATTCGTTAACAAAAGTGGATAGTGAAAAAGATCTCGGCGTAATTATCAGTAACGACCTCAAATCATCCAAGCAGTGTATTTCAGCCTCTGAGAAAGCAAATAAGATTCTAGGACTGATTGCGCGATCTTTTGATTTCAAAAGTCCATCACTCATTAACAAGCTATATAAATCGTTAGTTCGTCCACATTTGGAATATGCTGTTTCCGTATGGTCACCGAATCTCATTAAAGACATTGACAGATTGGAAAAAGTACAACGGCGAGCCACAAAACTGATTCCAAATATCAAAAATAAATCATACGAAAATCGACTAAAACATATGAATCTGTTTTCCCTAAAAAAGCGTAGACTCAGAGGTGACATGATACAGGTCTTTAAAATTCTAAAGGGAATTGACAACATCAAAAGTGACCAAATTTTTACATTGAATGAGAATCAGACAAGAAACAATGGTCTCAAACTGTCCGGAAATAGATTAAATTTGGAAGTAGGTAGAAACAACTTTGCCAACCGTGTAGTTAATGAATGGAATAAACTTCCTGCACAGGTAATGCAATGTAGTTCAGTTCAAAGCTTTAAGAATCATTTAGATAAATACCTAAGTAAGATGCTGTAATGATTATAATTTATCTTATATTATTTGTTTTTGTTTTGTTATCATTTGTCTGTCTGATTTTTATTTATTATTAGTTATATGTCAATTTATTATTATTTACTATTTACCTGTTTGTTTATTATTTAACTATACCTATGCATTTATTTATGTATTTTATTTGTTATTTACATTATCATAGTTTTTATTTATTATCTTATTATTAATATGATTTTTTTTTTTCGCATCCGACCTAGATATGGATCAAAAGGTCTCCTGTCGGCATGCTCCGCCTTTGTAATCCTTTGTAATCCTTGAGTGACTGAGGTGTTATATGGGTAACAGTTCGAGATCGTAACAGTTTGTATTCAGTACACATCAACTGACATTCAAGCTATCGTTTCAGTTTTCTAAAAGACAAAAGACGCATTATTCTCAACTAACTCCGTTTATCAATAACACATTCAGTTCACATTTTTTCTCTTAGAATAACATGTCCATTCATTTTACTTATCTCAATTATTTTTTTTTTATAGTGATGCACTTTTTTTTTCAATGACACCCGTATTAGCTGTTCATGAGGAAGAACGCGAGAATTGGCGTGTCCATTCAGTATTTTTTTTTTTTTTTTTTTTTTTTTTTTTTTTAGAACAAGCCGCGGGCTTCGCCCTCCCCGGCTTCGCCAGAGGCTTGGCTGCGCAAACAGCGGCCTTCGGCCGCAGCGCTCCGCACTCTAATCCCACGATAGGGATCCCGTGCTGGGTATCCCGTGTTGGGGTTCCGCCCCGAGGCCGAGGCCGAGGCCGAACCCAAGGGACAGTTTTTCCTGGTCAGTTCAAGGGAACATGGCGACCACTGAGGACTTGCGACCACTGAGGACTTGCGACCACTGAGGACTTGCGACCACTGAGGACTTGCGACCACTGAAGACTTGCGACCACTGAGGACTTGCGACTACTGAGGACTTGCGACCTTTGAGGACTTACGACCTTTGAGGACTTGTTACCTTGGAAGACTTGTTACCTTGAAGGACTTGTACCTTGGAGGACTTGTTACCTTGGAGGACTTATTACCTTGGAGGACTTATTACCTTGGAGGACTTATTACCTTGGAGGACTTATTACCTTGGAGAACTTATTACCTTGCAGGATTTACAACCTCGTAGGACTTGCAACTTCGGAGGATTTGCACCCTCGTAGGACTTACGACCTCGGGGGACTTGCAGCCTCGAAGGGCTTACAACTTCGGAGGACTTACACCCTCGGAGAACTTACAGCCTCGAAAGGCTTACTGCCTCGGAGAACTTATGACCTCGATGGACTTACAGACTACCCTCTCCAAGACATGTAACATTTTTAAAATGTGTCACCTTTGAAACGGTTTAATTTTTATTATTAATAGATAACCTGTCCATTTATTTTACTTATCTCAATTAACACAGTCCTTTTTTTTTTTTTTTTTTTTTTTTTTTTTTTTGACACACAACACGCGAGAATTGTCGTGTCCAGGGCGGTGGGCAGGGTGCAGGGATGACCCGTCATCCAGGAGGTGCTCAGATGAGAGGAAGGGTGGGAGGGGTGTGGAGTGTATTTAGGGATGAAATGGGTGGGAGTGTTTTTATGCCTTTCCCTTTTTGGCTACCTCCCTTGGAAGGGGGAAAAAGCCTTGGTATATGTATGTATATATCAGCTTACCTGTCCATTCATTTCATCGTTTCTTTTCAGGGTTGCTCATGATGCTGGGGATCGTCATGTACATCTCGACGTTGAAAGGCGAAGTCGCCGAAAAGCTTCGTCCGAGATCGACGTTCAAACCTCCTCTCTTCAGTTACAACTACGGATTCAGTTTTTTGCTCATAATTCTGGGCTTCCTTTCCACCGAGGTGACAGGCACCTGCGCCGTCTTCCTCTACATCTATTGGCACAAGGTACGTCTCAGGCGTCATAAGAAATCCTATGCGAAGTCTAGATTTGGAAATAAACTCATCTGCTGGGATTCGAACCACCGCCAGAGCGGAATGCTTCATATAAAGCGAGGACTGTACCGCCTGTACTACACTGACCCTTCAAAACAGAACGAATTAGTTCACGGACTAATCATTCTGCCGAGGGCACTCAAACAAACAAAAGTCTAGGTTTGTCTTTAACGAAATAAGGCTAATATAACGAAAATCAGTCGACTTAATTGCGTCTCTGGTGAATATGCTGTCGCCTTCAAGTCACGCGGTCTAACCTTTATTCAGACCACAGAACGATACACAAATTAAATTTGGTAGATAAGTGTTTCTGAAATAATTCCAAACGCATTCACGAAAGCACAAAAAAAACGATAATGAATTTTATTTATGTGTATACGTTTTTTTCCAAACGTCCTATGGAATCAAATGAAATAGATAAATAATGCATTTTGACTTAAAGACGAGATCAGTAATCAGAGAATATAGGCGGGAAGACCAGACAAACAGACTCTCGAGTGGAATCACAAAATAAAAAGAAAATTGTATTTTTAACAGACGTTGAACAATGTCCCTCACGCGATGCAATGTTGGAGCCCTCTTTTGTGGAGACAACTGTACATTCCCGAAACAAATGTTTGAGTATTTGGTATGTTCAGTATTAAGGCATCAACACACCGTTCACTCTCACTGTACTGTATCACAAATACATATCTGTTCTTAGAAAAAAAGACTCGATTATAATGAAAATTGATAACGAGGTAACAGTTTTGCAATGGATTCTTCTACTGTATACAGAAAGTTAAATTCCGTGAGAAAAGAATTGAACCAGATACTTAGACGAAAAAATATATATTTGCAAAACGAAAACGATAGCCGGGTAGAGAATTTTTATACCCAATTATGCACATGAATCAAAAATCAGTTTTGTCCTCACAAAGCGAGGCGAAGGTCCACCTCCAAAAGACAATGCCTTTCATTACCTCCACTAGGAGTGCGGCCCTGTACACTGACATTCAGTTCCCAGACTGAATCCGTGATTTCCTGGATCAGAGTTCCTGTGGAGCAGTGTTTCTCTTTTTTTCTTTCTTTCTTTCTTTCTTTCTTTTTTTTTGGGGGGGGGAGGGTATGGATATACGGTGATATTCTTAAAAAAAATATCTCCTTATATAAATCTTACATAAATCCTTGGAAGGGATCGATTTGTATAAGGAAAGATTTTTTTAAGAATACCACCGTAAGAATCTGACGGTGGTATTCTTAAAAAAATCTTTCCTTATATAAATATTTCCTTTCCAAGGATTTATATAAGATTTATAAAAGGAAATCTTTTTTTAAGAATACCACAGAGATACTGAATGTCTGACGAATTTATTCAGCGATGAAGTGGTTTCCACAAGGCCAAGAACAGCACCACATAACTTCTGAATGATTCCTATTCTTCCTTCTCCAGCGTGACTGAACGAAGAATGGGTTGATTATCGTGCCCTCCATCGGTTCCTCTTCCCTCCACTTCTGACGAAACTGGAGGAAACAGAAGTCGATTAGATTATGGAGGAAAAAGAAGAAGTCGAATAGATTATGATTATTGTGTCTATGACTTACATTTTTTTTTTTTTTTCTCCACCAGCGTGACTGGACCAAGAAAGATGAACACCGACGTTTAGCCGAAACCATCGAAGAAGCGCCGCCGTGTCTCCAACACGCCCGTCCACGCCGGTACTCCTTCCACGCCGGGTACCCGCCACCCATCGGAATGGCGGCCACGATCCCGCGACCTGCCAGGTGAGTGTCAAGAGATGATTAGTTATGGTTGGAGAGTTCACCTCCTTTACTCTGAGTTTCTAGACAACCAGAGTAATTGGTCGTCAACTGTGACTACTAAGTAGCAAACCATACGTACATACATACATGTATATGTATGTATATATATATATATATATATATATATATATATATATATATATATATACATACATATATAAATTTTTATCAACCACAATACACTTTAATTCTAAGCCACTAACATCGAGAGACTCGCGGAGGCCAACATGCAGAAATTGAAACATGGTACAGCCTCGAGTCTCTCGATGTTGATGGCTTAGAATTAAAGTGTACTGTGGTTGATAAAAATGTGTGTGTGTGTATATATATATATATCAATATATATATATATATATATATATATATATATATATAAACATATAAAAATATATATCTAACACAATTCACATAAATTAATAGCCACTTACATCGAGAGACTCGCGGAGGCCAACATGCAGAAATTGAAACATGGTACAGCCTCGAGTCTCTCGATGTTGATGGCTTAGAATTAAAGTTAATTGTGGTTGATAAAAATATGTGTATATATATATATATATATATATATATATATATATATGTATATATATATATATATATATTGGTGTATTTTGGGAGCTTGTTCTCTTTTACACAGGTTTAATTAAATACGACAGTGTTGTGGAAGTTGTTAATTTTCTTTCGTGTGTTTTCTATTTTTCTAATTATATTCTTCCCTTGGATAGGGTGGGCATAAACCAATTCCTTATAGTTCTCCATTTTATCACACGACGTTTTGTCTTTAATATGACATCTTCTGGTATATCTGCTTTAAAGATGCAATAAATATTTATGATACTACAAGTTTGAATTACATTAATGGTTGAACAAATACAAGATTATATCTACAAATCAAAGTTTAGAATTACAATTGAGTTTAACATACTAGAATTACATTCTAAATTTAACGAAAAAATAAAATAATTACTACATGCCTTGTAGGTGAAATTTTTAAATGGCTGGCGGCTACATCTTGACCCAGGATGACCTCTGCTTAGGAAGGTGTGAGGTCATTAGCGGATTACCTGTGATCTCTGGCCGCCAGCCATTTAAACGTTTCACCTATAAGGCATGTAGTAGTTATTCTATTTTTCGTTAAATCTAAAATGTAATTTTAAAATGTTAAGCTCAATTGTGTGTGTTTTGCAGAATAAGTTACATAAAGTACGCCACTGTAGGAAATTTATTAAAGGGAAGGCCCTGAAGGATTCTCAAGAGAAGGAAAGGGGTTCTGAGAAGAAGAAGAGGATCGTGTAGAGAGGAGGAAGAGGAAGAGGAGGAGGAGGTGGAGGAGGAGGAAGCATCTGAGAGGAGGAGGAGGAGGAGGATCCAGAGGAGAGAAGAAGATAGGAAGATGGGGCCTGAAGAAAGGAGGAGAAGGATCCTTTGGGGAGGAGAGGGAGGTTCCTGACAAGATGAGAGGATCGGGGTTTAAGAAGAGGGGGAGGAGGAAGAGGAGGAGGAGGAAGATTCCATAGGAAGAGGAGGAGAAGGAACCTGAAGAGAAGAGAGGGATACTGAGGAAAGGAGAAGGAGAAAGTCCAAGAAGAGAGGAGGAACCAGTCAAGGAGAAGAGAAGGAGGAGGAAGATTCCATAGGAAGAGGAGAAGGAGGAGGAGGAAGAAGATTCCATAGGAAGATTCTTTGAAGAGAAGGAAGAGGGTCGTGATTAATGAAAGAAGGAGGATACTGAAGAGAGATGGAGTATCTTAAGGACGGAAGACTGACAGGGAAGACTGGAAGCTACGAACTTGGATGGAAAGATTGGACTGAACTCATGCATGATCGAAGTATACTTTCCGTTATAGTTACTCGAACAAAACCGGGGACATTTTCTCTCAAGACATAGCAATGCCAAAGGTAATTATACATCGCAGAACAGTGACCATACCGCATGAACGTATGCCCTCCACTGGATGAGTGCAAAGTTACTAACCGTTTTGTTTTCAAAAACAGATCCCGGAGTTACCAGCACCTGGACCACTACGCCGTGGAGTACACCGAACGCCGATGGCCGCCCTTGCAGAACCGCAACCCAGGCGGCCCCCCGCCCAGAGAGTCTTCGGGAGAGTCTTGCCGGGGCTGTCGCTTAGCCGCGGCCTCGAGTCTCCGTGGGTCGGGTTACCTCGCCCCCGTCCACCGGCGCGAGAACAGCTATCCGCGCTGCGACGGTTTCCCCCGGACCTCGTACTGCCCCGCGGACGACTACTACTGCCCCGACGGTTACTACCGCGCCTGCTGTCGGAGGGACGGAGGTGGGTGTTGCCGGAGGGACGCAGGGTGTTGGAGAGACGATTCCTGGGGCACGACCTACACCTTCCCGACGCAGTGCGCCTCGCCCTGCCAGCACGAAGACTGCCAACCACCCCTCGTCCGCCACTGCTCGACGGGGAGCTGCCCGGAGACGTGTATGGCCCGAGATTACACGTGCAACACGCTCTCCACCACGGCCGACATGAACCGTGACCTCTCGGTCGAGTTCGACGACCCCGTGGCGGTTCCTGCGGACGGCGTCGCCGGCGGCGGCGGAGGAGGAGGAGGAGGAGGAGGAGGAGGAGGTGGAGGAGGAGGAGGAGGAGCACCTGTGAACACTGAATTCGCGTCATATAATTACGAACCACGGGTGAACAATCGCCGCGCCGACTTCCGTCAGGAAACGCTACGGCGCACGACGCCCGTGTGATAGCAGCCTCCCGTAGGCATTCTCCGTGTCCCGTCGGCGCCAGGCGGACGTCCGAAGGCCGCTGGCTCTAATCAGATAGACATGTAGATCTGAAAAAAATAAATACCCCTTACTAGAATTTTTCACCGCGCACGCGGAATCCTTACCGCGGTGAATCGCTCAAAGCCCAAGCGTTGCAGCAGAGAGAGAGAGAGAGAGAGAGATAGAGAGAGAGAGAGAGTTTGGACTCTGACGTCATAACGTTCATCAACGGACGCATCGCCAGACGTAACCGTTGCCGTAATGTCAACAACAGATCCCAAGTTGGGGACAGATGTGACAAAGACTCTTCTTGTATATGAGACTCGAATTTCCATCGTTCATTGTTGTATTCAGATCATTTATGTAATACTCGTAGATATTTTAAATTATTACTTTCCTTCTCTGGGATATAATCTCGGCCTGGGCAGCAAAGTTAATATTTGATTCAGATTTAGTTCTCAGGAAGTCGTTTTCTTATTTCGTGAATTTCAAAGGTCGATCAATAAAGATAATGACAAAGATAGGGAAAATGGTCGTCATTATACTCAAATGAAAATATCAAATCAAATCTAATGATTCGTTTAAAGCAAACTAATTCTTGTTGGTGAATATGTACATATGCATACATACATGTACATGGAACTTTTTTATCAATTTATTTGTTAATTTATTCATTTCCCTATTCATTTATATGTATTTATTAATTTATTTATCTGCAACAATTACCAAGAATTTTCTACAGATTTTTTTTTTCTAAATGTTTTTGGCAGGAAAGGAAATTCATCCTTGAATAGTCACCACACAGAAGGATGACAAAAAAAAAATATGCTGACGAATATCAAATATTTCACTCCTCAATGTTTTCATGTGCACACTTTCTCATGCATATTAAAGTTGGCCTGTGTTTGGTTTTCATGGAATCGCTCAGCGAATTTGCAGTCGACGACTCGTCTGATGAATATCGTCTTCCCAGAAAGGAGACGACTCAAACGCACCTGAACAACTCGAACGCACCTGAACAAAGTCGACTAGGTTAGCGAAGGAAGTTTCCTTAACTATCATGGATGTTGAAGTGATAAAATATCATTATAGAATTCTCTGATTAATAAAAATATATATCCAAGCCTAGCCAGCGTCGGCCACTGAGCATTTATCTAGTCTACAGATATGTAGATAAACAATAAAGTTATTGTTTTTCCCATTCCTAAATGCTTGGGTCTACGTCGACGGAATATTATGTATATGATGCGGTGAGAGTATGAGCTCAGGACATAGTAGACGATTCAAAACAAAACAAAAATAAATAAAATTCGTTGATAGTGCAGTGAAATACGAAAGTATGACATCCATTGCGAAATGATAGGGCAGTTACTTGTCGGTTGATTTTGAACCGACAGACTACCGTTTCTGTTCTCCAGAGTCGCTCACTGCGCATACTCAATATACATGTCTGCTCTACAACCACACTCGACGCACATAGACACTGACTCCAAAGTTTTCCCATAATTTCGTGTTATCCCAAGCTTCTGACAGGTAGCATTGTATTCCCTCGTTCAGAAGATTACCTTAAAGAGACAGAGGTAGAATGCCCCTTACTACCAAGTCTAAAACTTTGATAGAGCGATTACAACGCCATCTATGAGCCGCCCGGGGTATTATAAGATTGTAAGTAAACTTTGGAACAAGGTTATCCATGTACATTCGGCCCCACATATAATACAACAGTGATCAGAATGCACACTTGACATCAAGCATAAAAATCTTGTATTAAGATAAATAAGTTTTAGTGAAGAATCAGTGTAAATTCACAAACAGTCAATGCATTTCGATTACTATTGTGTCATGTCGCCGCATGTATTAAGAGGCGCCCATAGCTGTGCACTGCCGTGAAATTTTCTACAGCTACACGTCCTAGAATAAAATAACTTAACAAATCTATTATGCCTTTGTTGTAAAAAGAATCATAGATATACACGTTGGCATTTATTATCACAGCAATGCGAAAATATGATTTGCAAATTATATTTATATTCTTTTTCTAGCGGATTCAAATTCCTTGAGTAGGAAAAGATCTAACGATTGTTATGTTGAAGAATGCAGTTCTTTATGATGTGCTGTTTAGGATATCGGAGAATATCAAGTAAATATAGATTTTCCGTAAGAAATATTTCCAATTCTATTGGTACTCTTCGGAACAGAGTGCAAAATTAGGGAATCATACAAAAGGAAAAAATTATGGGTTGAAATACACACGCGTGTAAATCAATAAATACCATCCTAAACTGCCATTTACTATCACACATATTTTACCCACGAACACCTAGTACAAATCAAGATATGTGTACACGTGTGAGAATCTAAACACATACATACACACACACACACACCTTCGCGCACATAAATCTACACATTCATGTTGACCCAAAACACAATTCTACACAACATATACCAAAGCCCAGGCAAAGCATGCAAAGATGTGTGAAAGAAATTAAAACAACGATATGAAGTGAGAAGAGATTCTTGGATTGGTTCGTAAGATAGGTTTTGCTTGTAATGTGTGACATACCTGGTGGGACAGAGAAAAGGAAAAGAGGGAAAACAAAAATGGCAAGGAAAAGGTCAAAAAAGATGCAAGGAAATGCATCAACATGCAATAGTTTAGAATCTAGAATGAGACAGTGATGGTGTACTAGAGTTGTATAGGAATAGGGAGGTGTGAAGATAAAGTCCCGGCGGAAAATGGACAAAAAAAAACTCGCGATGAACAAATTTAGGTTTAAGAAGGAAATAGACAAGGACTGGTTAACGAATAGAATGTAATAGGCCCCTGAAATAATCGGTTGTTTTAAAAGAAGATTAGATGACTTTATGGGCAGGAATGAAAGATAGTAAGGGACATGGAACTGCCTAGTGTAGGCCTCATTGTTTCTTGCAATCTCATCCATTCTTATGTTCTTACGAGTGCAGGAAGAGGGCGTGCTTAGG
>NC_134795.1:20180068-20342568 GCF_046742065.1 Oratosquilla oratoria | reverse complement strand
TGAAGAGTTTATAGCAGTCGTGTGTGGAGTGTATCTCGAGTGATTGGAGTAGATTTAAGACTATTATTGAACGGTTATTTCCTGTTTGCAATGTTGTTAAGAAATAATGTCTAAAGGATTTCAAATTGTTCTGATGTTGTCCATTGTATGAGCTGCGAGTGCACACCATTGACTTTAATGATAACTGGTGATTAATGTGTGTAGTTTACTTGTTACACAGTAACATGTGCGTATATGACACGGAATCATTTCGTGCAAAAACGAAATCAAGCTTCGGGTGTTTATCATTTGTATACGTTTCGGAATGGCATCAGATCCTGAAGAAAAGGACTGGAACTTAAAAGAATAAATAGATAATTTGTGATGGAATTGTGTTTTAGTGAGCTACGACTGAGAACGATCTATTGTCAAGATAAGTTCTTTGTCAGGCATTGTCTAATTTTCAACTGACAAGATGGCGTTCTGAGATCCAGGCTGATATTGACATCGTATCTGATGCAAGACAACTGCTCTCGCAGCAAAATTTTGTTATAAGTTTTGTACCCGGAAAGACCTTTCAGGAATACACACAAGCGCGCGCGCACGCACACACACACACACACACACACACACACACACACACACACACACACACACACACACACACACACACACACACACACACAGTATATATGTATGTATGTATTATACATGTATATATATATATATATATATATATATGAACTTATGTATATATATATATATATATATATATATATATATATATATATATAACCTACATTTGTTTTTGTACGAAAATGTAATTCATGCAGTATGTATGCTATGTTATTGTATCCTGTATTTGATACATTGGTAATTAATTGCTGCCTCGAATTTCACTAACTGGAAACTCATCACCATTTGTTACCTTGCCAGATGTGAAAACGTGAAAGAAATACAGTTAAAGTTGATGAAGAGAGATCTTGGGCCAAGTCCGGAGACCGAGTCCCAACCCACCAGGGCTGCACCTCAACATGAAATGTGAAGGTGTTGGTGGGTTATGAAGTTGGTTGATGGGGAGATGATCCTTTCTGACGTCCATCTAGATAGCCCACCACTTACTTTTACACATTTTTGGTCAATTTAATGTATTTACTGTCAGGAAAGAAAAGATATTCAAAATTGTTCCACTCATCTTTTTATTTTTATGTTTTAGACATGAAAGTCATGATTTCTATCATCGTTGGTATCATTTTGTTTAATGGAAAAAAATTGTAACATATTTCTAGACGTTCGTTGTTTTGTTACAAACAACTAATGCATATATATGTTTAATTAAACCATAGTACAACAACACAGACTGTAACTTCTGATATGATTATGAAAATCAAACTATCTTTGTATATGGTCTTACTGAAGGCTTGTTTTCGTTCTTTAGTGAACGCATTGTACCATGGCGACCCAAAAGCGACATGACGTATAATCGTTCGTATTTTGTCATTGGTGCTCTCAGAGAATCAACATCTATTAGTCGTTCTCATTATCAAACAAAAATCCTCTGCTGTTTTTATATATTTTCCTTGGATCTTATACTGGCATTTGTCTTAACTTCAATATTAAAAATTAGAATAGCAGTTCAATTCAATTAGAATGTATTTCAACCAATACAGTGAAAGACACTGAATATTTTGATTGTTCAGGGAAAGGGATATTTTGTGATTAATCTATCTGCTATTAAGGAAACCATGATTTGTTAACAAAATATCCTTCAGGAAACCATGATTTGTTAACAAAACATCCTTAAGGAAATCATGATTTGTTAACAAAACATCCTTAACAAACCATTAATCACAAAGGATATTTTCATTGAATGCAGTGTTTTTATTACTTTCTGCAGGAATCGAAAGCACCCCTGGCGTTCAGTTTTCAGAAATCTAGAAAGATTACCAACCCGATTATGCCCTGGTTCACACTAGCCAGTGAAACTGCTGGCCAGGATCCACTTATACTTGTCACGAGGCCAACTCAAGATCACATATCAATTCGAAAAGGATGTCTTCTTATTCCGTCTCACACTAAAAACCTTCTTAATTCCTTTCACGGACCTGAGGTCTGCAATCATATAAAAAATCTTTCCTATTTCTCATAATGGTGGTAGTTCCAACTTATCCAGTCTTTCTTTGTGTTCTGTCAGATAGACTGGGGATGTGTGTGTGTCTGTAAAATGAGTAAAGTAAGTTCGTTTTATTATCTACTGATACAAACATACAAAGAGATAATAATAACACAGAGCATGTCACGGTCCCTCAGGTCGTAACAGACACATTTAGATAATTAGAAAGCAAATAGTGGCAAAATGAACATGCAAATTAAAACATTGGTTAAGTAATGAGTATTGATTCTCAATCATGGTATACGGGTAAACTTAACAAAACTCAAAATGTTAGAATACAACAGGCACGCTACCATCGCAACAGTTACAATGAAGACACTATTCTATCAAATTCTTGACATAATTACAGTGCATCTACATTTGTACACGCAACACATAACTTTTTATCTCTTTTTTTAAGTTTGATTACAACAGGTAAATTTAAATACAACATGAACACTACCATCACAACAGCTACAATAAAAACAATAACCTATCAAATTCCTGACATAATTACAGTGCATCTAAATTTGCACGTGTAGCAAGTAACATTTATCTCCTTTTAAAATTTATTAAATTACCTCCTGAGGCAGTGTGTGTGTGTGTGTGTGTTTACTGTTTATGCCCATAAGTGTGTGTGTTTATATGTTTTGGTTTTAATATAAACAATGCTGTAAATTCTCAGTAACGAGTGCCCAAGGCAAAATATCAAGAACAAGTGACTATCACAGCATCTGTGGGCGAAGAACCAGTACTGACCATAAGCCCAGCGGTCTCAATGACTAGTGTGAATATAGTTTAAGGAGTTAATACAACAATTATCCTGAAGATGTGTAAATTCTAATTATGGAAGGTCGCATGTAATGCGTGGGAGTCGACCGCTGTACATTGACATCGACATAGTCACACCAGTAGACAACGCACTCGGATTACAAAAAAGTGTGATTTATTGTCGTACGTTGTTGAGATTTATGAGAAATAAAACTGCTTGGTCATGAGAAGGTAAAGAGCAGGTAGATGTACGGTTGGCCATGTGAATGGCGCAACTAGGATCAAAATGCAAAAATTCCGACAAACTTGATCACCTTGAACAAAAAAGGAAATAAAAATGATTATACGTTTTTTGTTTGTTCATGGTTGTGATTTCACTAATTGTCAAGGAGTAGTTTAATAATCTTCATGCCATTCAAAAGACATAATCAACTCGTGACCGATACACTGTGAACACTGTTTTGTTATTTCTGTTAAAGACTGTACCACAAGTTCTCTGAAGTTTTATTTGTGCTATACAGAATTTGGTCAATTCTCCGAACGAGCTGTTTACAATTGAGTAGTGCATATATTACGTATATTTTTATTATATGCATTACTACTTTGGTATGTTCATGAATGTTGTGTGAGTCAAAGTTTTGCTACAGTCAATAGGGGGGAATATCAAGATAAATTTTAAACAATTGTTTTAGTTACCAAGGCAGCCATGACAACAAACAATGGTGTAACATTCTGTGCTTACGTTTGAACAGGGGTTGGTTTTGTGAAATCAGTGAATAAATCTACCAAGATCGAAAGTACTTGTGCACTTTCTTTATTCCTTACTGCTATGTTTATTTATCTAACCTATGATATATTAGACCCATGCTAACATATCTTTTGTTGTTGAGTATTGAACATATTTCTAAGTACAGTAGTTCCCTTACAGTTAAGGTGATTCTTGTAAATAAACTCACCAAACTCACCATCACACTCCCCCCGTAGTGGGTAGGGAGAAACCCGTGATAAGGCAAAACCCTGTCAGTTACGGCAAGCCGTTTTTTGTTTTGTTTTTTTTTCTCGTCGTCGAGTCACCTCCCCACCTGGCCAGGGTTGTCGGGAATACAACAATAAAATATACAAATTGCATCGTCGTGATGTGTCATAGGTCTGGTTCGGGTGTCTACAGTTGCACATAACTTTATCCTTCAGTTTCGTCATCACCGTCATCGCCTTAGTCCCTTCAGCCAGTTAAGGTACTTATGGATTTTGCCCCTGCTGAGGATAGAGGAAGGACTCTATCCTGTCCCTGCTGAGGATAGAAGGAGGTCTCTATCCTACCCCTGCTGAGGGCAACGATTTTCTAGCCAGTGCCCGACCTTTGGAATAACAAAACCACCTGCCCTCAGCCATAACAAGTTATGTACATTAGGTCACCATAGTGAAGGGATTAGAAGGTCTCACAAGTAAGTTCAAGGAACAACTACGACCCCAAAACGCTACGCTAGGCATCTCTCTAACCTTGCTGAACGTACAGATCTTCCTATTATTTTTTCACTTTGTGTTGATATGCGTAATTCGTTAAGATTGATGATTTGTTATTTCATTAAAAATTCTTAATCGAATTAGTCTCACCGGTGAGTGCTAATGCTTCATGACACCGTGTCACATTTAGATATTTTGTTCAGGATAATGCCGTGTTGTTGTTGTTTTTTTAATACAAAAACTTCTGGCCGTAAGCAGGTTACAATGAGTTACTATGATAAAGCATACAACTGGAGACCTTTCAGTCTATAACATCGAACTGCATTACTTTTAGTTGCCTCAACTAGAAGCTTATTCCAATCATTGACGACATGGTTGACAAAACTATTTCTACCTACTTCCTGATTCCCCATGTTGTGCTGGAGGGAGGTTGAGCACATTCTTAGGTCAGGGAAAGTTGTCTGTTGGTTATATCGAGTGGAGTGGTCGCTGAAACTTGACTATGTTTAGGTTCAGGAGTTGAAGTATCCTGTTCCCTTTATAGTCTGTTATTTATGCGTTAGGCTAAATTGGGTGATGTGCGTTCAAATCACTCGCTAGTATGTGGTTTGTTAACGAGTTAAGAGGTTTAGTTTAAGTGATGCAACCTCGGGTGGGTGGGGCTGATGTGAAGTGGTATGTATGTATGTATGTATTTGTAATACTGAAATTTGTTTTCTTTAATTGTGTTTGGAATGAGAATATCTATGTTGTGGTGTCTCTTAGTGTTTGTATAGTTGTTTTTTGTTTTGTTGGACAAGGATATGCTACTGCGTATCAGTGGTATGAGTCTACATTTGTATTGTTTTCTTCTCTTGAAGTTATGGAATCAATGAATGTGGGAAGTGTAGAATGTGATGTTAGTTTTTTTCCTCAATTAGATCATTGTATTTATATATAAAGTGAAGCAGTTCCGTATGTTTATAATCCCGTTTGTGTTTATTTGTAGTATCTTAAAGATAAGTTTTTGTGTCGTTGTTTTTCACGGTTAATGTTGCTGTGTGGTGCTCGCAGTTCCAATTTTCTGTGCACTGGTTTGTGTCGGTGAATGTAGTGTATGTGAGGGGGGATCAATGTGTGGCGTGTGACATTTGATGAATACGTGTAAGAAGTTTATCGTTTTTGTACATGTTGGATATGTTTGTGGGGCTGGGTTGGTTTGTCTCCGGCTACTAAGAAGAAGCAGGGAAGGGCAGGTACTGTAGTACTGACCTCTTTATGCGAAAAAGATAAATAAATAAATAATTGAAGACGTGGGAGATATTTCTTGAGAAGTGGCAAGGCGATTAGGGTGAGTTCCTGGGCCCGACCCGGAGACTAGGTACCACCCCATCGGGGCCGCACCTCCTTATTCTAGAGATGGGTTTGGTGTGGCCTCTTATAATTGGGTGGTGACAAACTCGATAAGATGTTGTGTTCTTCTTTGGGTCCTCTTCCTTTCCCTGCATGTCAGAAACATCTTGCCTGCATGACACAGCACACACACACACACCACGTGTCGCAGTGGTAGAGTTCCCGGCTGCCACTACGGCGGTCCGGGTTCTAATCCCGCTCAGGGCTGAAATAATTTCTGTATCGCTGCGCTGCGAGTCGTTACTCCAACTCTCGTGGGCGGGGAGTCGGGTGTGTGTGTGCGTGTAAGGTCACAGCATTACCCATAGATCGGTCATATATGAGCTCTGATCTCTCCTCCGGGAGGGAAATAGCTCTCGATCACGAGTCCAACACAAAATCCAAGACCATGGTGAATATACATGTATATATACGTACATACGTATACATACACACATACATACATACATTACATACATACATACATACATACATACATACATGCAGTGCAGCAAGTCACAGCTTTACAACAACAAGGCCCGACAGCTGAAGCTGGTTTATCTACCTATTCATTTATCACATGGTGACCCCCATTCCCACTGTTTGAACTACGCTTCAGTAAAATTATATAAAATAGGATATCTAAGAACTGTGCCCCAGGGCTACTGAACTTACACTCAGCTAAATTAACAAAACACACCAGGTTTTTTTTTTCTCATGAAAAATAGAAACAGTTCAGTTTAAGATATGAAAATTCGGTATTTGTTCATTTTTGTACATGAGCGCGATATAGCGTTAGAAAATTAAATATTAATTTTGTAAATTATAATATGTGAACGTAATATGCGATTTTCTTGGCGGAAATAAAAATAAAAAAAATACCTTGCTATAAGCAAATATACTAACGAACGAAGTCGCTAGCATATGATCGGGACGCCATCTTGTCGTTTGTCAAGTGTTGTGTGCCCGGTCCAGTTGAGGCCTAGTGTACGCCCTCGGTACTTCCGCCAGTACCTCGCGAGATATTTAATCTTGAAGGAATGCTATGGAACTGAAATCCATGCATTCCTTCAAGCTATGAAAAACCTATATAACCCGCAATCAGAAAGAGTGATTGAACAGGCCGCCAACATCCGTGACGACGACGACGATCCGGATGACCTTAAATTACAGGTACCGATTAGGTTAGGTTAGGCTAGGCTAGGTTAGGTTAGGTTAGGTTAGACGAATTTATCATGATCATCCTTTCATTTCTTCGACGTCGGCATCTATCATAAACTTGGCGTACCATTCGTCCGGCGCGACTTCGTTACTTACGAAATCTGTTTGAGCAACTTTTGTTTTTTATTTCCGCCAAGAAAATTGGATATTACGTTGATACATTATAATTTACAAAATTAATATTTAATTTTCTAACGCTATATCGCGTCCATGTACACAACTGAACATTTACCGAAAATTTAATTGTAAGTGATGGATATGATTGTGAAATAAGAACAGTGAATATCTATAAGGTCTAAAAAAAACAGCTTAAACCTGCCTGTAAATAATACTTATATCCTTATTGGAAGGTGACATTACAACTACCAGAAATACCTGGATAGTTTAAATTATTATAGTCACTCCTAAACTACTTTCTTTGAATTCTATATAATTTATAGAGAACTAAAGATAAGTAAAGTATAGGAATGACTATACCATATAAACTGATTTATCATGAAAATTTTAGAAGGAAAAAGTATATATAGATAATTTTTTAGTAATCCTTTTGTTTGAATATAAATCGATCCTGAGAAAAGTATCTGTAATTCTGGAGCCAAACATATACTTTTTAATTTTTATAACAAAATCGTATGTTATGATGTTTTGTGATTAATGAAAAGTGAGGAATAAAAAAATGTAATATGACATGTACAGTACGACATCAAGATCACTGGGTAATATATCAAAATCATTGACATATCATAGATAAAATGTAAGAATGTGTTAAACATATATAAAAAAGTAAACCATGGAACGCAAATATTATAAATAAAGATCATTATTCATATTTCTTGATAAATGCATTTCATTGATACCTATTATCCTTTACCGTTAATGTTCATTGGGCTGCAGGAGATATGATATTCCTATTTGCATATTTTTCTTTTTTCTTTTTATTTTGTGAGAACGATGTGAGTTCCAAGTGATTTTATAAGTTTTCTACAGATAACCTAGTTGCTTTCTACAATGTTGGTCCTTCACTAACCTAAAATATTGTCACGTTTCTTTTATTCATTTTGCGAATTATTGGTGATGGGAGACTTAAATATTGATTTATCATGTGTGACGTATCATTACTTCGTGACACTGATGTACTGGTTTCTCATTCTCTCTCTCTCTCTCTCTGTGTATTTACCTATATAGTAGTATTTTACGGGAAGGGGAGCTATACTCGTGGATGCCCGTCTTCATATCTCATTTTATCTAAACTATTCTTAAATTCATGTATTGTTTTTGCACACACCACTTTCTCATCTAACTTGTTCCAATTGTCTATTACTCTGTGTGAGTGTGTGAGTGTGTGTGTGTGTATTCACCTCGGATCTGCTGCAGTCTCTGTCGAGACAGCCAGACACCACCCTACGGCAGTGAGCTCAGAGCTCATTATTAGCAGATCTCTGGGTAGGTCTGAGACCACTCACACTCCACACACCGGGAATGCAAGGTCACAAATCCTTGACTAACGTCCCGTACCTACTCGCTGCTAGGTGAACAGGGGCTACACGTGAAAGGAGACAAACCCAACTTGTCTCCGCCCGGCCGGGGAATCGAACCCTGGTTCTCCGGCTTGTGAGGCCAGTGCCTTACCAATCCGCCACCGGGCCGTGTGTGTGTGTGTGTGTGTGTGTGTGTGTGTGTGTGTGTGTGTGTGTGTGTGTGTGTGTGTGTGTGTGTGTGTGTGTGTGTGTGTGTGTGTGTGTGTGTGTGTGAGTGCGTGTGCGTGCGTGCGTGCGTGCGCGCGCGTGTGCGCGTGTGTGTGTGTTGCAGTACATGGGAGTGGAGTATGTGGGGGATGGAATGGGTAGGAGTGGATTTTATGCCTTTGTATGAAAGATGTGGCAGCCCGGTAATTAAATGTAATTTGATAGGATAGTGGTAGCAGTAGTGTTAGTTCATTTTCTATCGCCTAGTTACCGTGTTTTCTTAATTATAGCTTAGTATAGTAAACACAAACAGCCTCGTTAGGGCCAGTAGACCTGCTGTTGTTTGTTCTTCCTTTGTGTTCCTTTTTTTTTTTTTTTTTTTTTTTTTTTGGCTGCATCCCTTGTAATGGGTGGGGAAAGCCTTTCGTAGTATGTACAAAATATTTGCCATTAATGTCCAAAATATATTTTCATATTTTTCATATAGGACAGCTGTCTTAAGACAGCTTTTTTGATGTCTTATGTATGGGAAGATCTCCCTTAGTGCCGCCCTGGGGCAAAATTCTCAGTGACGCCCTCTCCCCTCCCCCTTCCCTAATCACCACTTCCTATTTCCACCATTCCTTACTGCCTATTCTAGGTATTGGCTTGCGAAATAACTAAACAGGTTTTAGAAATGTTATCTAATGTCCCTATTGCAGAAAGGATATGTGGAAAATATTTCATACTCTGTTGATTCTAAAGCAAAATTCGTATATTACGGTAAGATATTCAGGCCTTCTTTGACCTTTTTTTTATAATTGTTTTGTCAGCCTTGTGGAAGGTATGTCCAGACTAGAATTGCCGCCCCAAGGACATATGCCCCCCCCCCTCCCACCATGTGAGGGCCCTGGTAAAGGTTAACCCGATTTGAACTGGCCCGACCACATAGTACACAAATGTACTTGCAGCTCCGGCATTGGGAATATTAGCACTGCAAGGTAGTCGTTTGATCAGGAAGACGAGTTACCCAGTTGGAAGGGAATTATAAAGAAACGTGATCATACATTGTCCCAGTCACACGACTCGGTGGCGCAGTTGGTAGAGCACTGAACTGCCACGAAAGTGGCCTGGAGTTCCTAGTTCGAATCCCGTACAGGGCCGAAATTATGTCGGTACTGCTGCGCTTCGGGTCGTTACTCTGACTCTCGTGGGCGGGGAGTTGTGTGTGTGTGTGTGTGTGTGTGTGTGCAAGATCATAGCATTACCCATAGATCGGACCTACGAGCTCTGAGCTCTCTTCCAAGAGGGAAATAGCTGTTGATCACGAGTCCAACACGTGATCCAAAGACCAAGTGAATACATGACGGAAGTGAGTTCGATTGAGTAGAAACGACTTCGTTTACGATTTTTTTTTCGAATCTTCAAATGTCATATTACCTTTGCGTCGTATGCTGAGGAGCTGAATGACGAACTAAGAGAAGTTAAATCTATACGAATATTAGACACATTGTTGAATTGTCCATAGTAAAGTCTAGAATACCGTAAGCGAAGTCGTCCTTCAACTTTTCAAATTCACAACTTGTTTACGTTTCTTTTGCGTCCAATGTAAACAGCGTCCGGCGGACGGATAAATATAATCTGTTGTGTCTACAATCGTATATTTAGAATTGCTTAGATATTCAGCGACTTCTAGTGGTCCTTCAATTTAGGTTCACAGTTGTTGTTAATGAAAGAGGCACGTGTCAGCGTTACGCAACTGTAATGTATTGTACTTGCGCTTTTCTGGGGGGTTTTTCATATTGTTTCTTGAAGCTTGTAAATGTTTTCCTTCTACATTGTGAATACTGTTGAACATTACTGCATGCCTTATTGCGTAGTCTTCTACGCTTTATAGTGTACAACTGCATTTCAGGATGTTATTTGGCAATCTTAAACCCTGGTAATAGACTGGATTGACTATTGAGGGTCTTTGCCGTTGTTAAATTGACGGAGCCATAGAGACTTGAAGCTGAGGTGCTCAGTTTTTTCAAAATCTGATAGTATTTTTCGGTGATCAGGGCCGTGCTATAGCCCAAATGCCGGGGGGGGGGCAGTAAAGTTAATTCCCTTCCCCCCACCCCCCGGTTGAAGGAAGGGAAGGGGATCTGGGCATAAACGTGTCTAGAGACGTACACAGGATCGAGCAAAGGATGTACGTTGTTGTATACACGGGTAGTTGGCGACAGTCATTCACGAGGTTCGGCAGCTGGTGGTGTTCGGCAGCAAGCGCCTTGGCATTGTCTGGTGATTTAGGTGAAGTACGAGCACGGGCAATCCAATCACTTGCCCGCCTAATTTGCCCGAGCGACGGGCAAGTGCCCGTTCGGCAACGCTCGACCGTTTGTACGGGTTAGACAGCGGCCAGAAACGAGAAAACTTGTTTGTGAGTAGTCTTTCGAAAACAAAGTATATATTTCAGATCGTTTCAAAGGAGGATCCCTCCCAGGCTCCATCCTCAGAGCAGTCAGCGCGTCATCTGGCCAGCCAAAGAGGAGTCCGTGACCTCTAAAGTCACGGAGTGTGTCAGGAATATTGCAACATTGTACTGAGATTGTCTGGTGTAGCATATGTAGGTCACTGACTGGTGATCAGTGAGGTTTAGTTAGGAGGCAACCATTTAGATATCTAGAGGAAGGGGGTATGGTTTCCATATGTGAAAACATTACTTTCCCGATCATATTTATTATATATTTTGTGGTATGTCTCATACATTATACATTTACAATCCCTCTCGAGGTACATTATTTTCCCTCTAAATACATTGATTTAGCAGTAACCAGTGAAGGAACCCGTAGTTTGTGGGTAGAGTGTATTGGTGGGGGAAGTTACCAGAAAATGTGGAAGTAAAAAAATTAATTAATTAATAAATAAAAAAAATCCGGAGGGGGGGCAACTGTGAAGGTCGCAAAACTTTACGAATTTTACGTTTATTGCTAAACCGATATCTTGTAGACGATATGCAGCCGTGCATTATCTACTAGTCTTGTAGATTTCATACGTCTTCTGCATCCTTACATTGTTGAACTCTGCTCCATTGTCGTACATAATTCTCTTTGGTAGGCTGTATTAAAAAAAGAAAAAAAGAAAAAAAAATAATAATAATAATAATAATACTTTTTCATCTACTTTAGATAACAATGAACGATCTTGTTTTCCCTTGAATATATGGGTTACACGTTGGTAGCTAGTGCATATTTCTATTCCTTATTGTAAAACAGTGGAAGCCCAAACTATTGATATAGGTGTCCTCGTGGCAACAACAAAATCGCTAACGTTAATCAATTATAGCCAAAATTAGCTACATTTACGTATGTAGTCATAAATGATGAGCAGTACTACAGATATTTACGTGTATGTATTATGTGCATACGATGTACAAATAATTGTAGCACGTATTTATAACGAAATGCGTAAAAGTGGCAAATATTCTTAGGAAAAACTTGTTTGTGTTTGGTGGATGTTATGACCTTCGATTCGGTGCATCAGTAAACAAACATTTGAAAATCTGCCTATCGCTCGACAGGCTCGCAGCCAAATAAAAAAGAATTCTACCATTCACCAAGAAAGATTAAAGAAATTATTTACTTTTTCATATGGAGTCTAAAAAATATTTTTTGTCAAGTTAACTATTTAATTAATGCATTTCGTCTTGAGTTTTGTCTTGAGGTTAAAAAATAACTTACCAAACCAGTCGTCAGGATCCACTTTTGTTTATTACAACTAAACCGGTTTGTTCAAGGTCAGGATTAAGACAAATACTTTCAAACGGAGATCCTGTGTGACGGACGTCGACAGGAATCATCTCCTTGCAGCCCATTTTCAAAACTTATCAGGATCTTCACCGCCATCAGGAGAGGCGCAACCCCGAGGGCCTGGCATTCGGTGTTCAGATCAAACCCTATAATCTCTCTCGTCCAACGTCGATTCAATTTCCTTTTTCTTTTTCTCATTAAGGTGAACTGACAAACACCGACTGCTCTACTACTACTACTATTACTACTACTACTACTACTACTACTAATGATAATAATAATAATAACAATAATAATATACTATTACTACTACTATACTACTATTACTATTATTGCTATTACTTCTACTATTACTACTGCTTTTACTACTACTACTGCTATTACAACTACTACCACTACTACTACTACTACTACTACTACTACTACTACTACTACTACTACTACTACTACTACTACTACTACTACTACTACTACTACTACTACTACTACCACTACCACTACCACTACCACTACCACTACCACTACCACTACCACTACCACTACCACTACCACTACCACTACCACTACCACTACTACTACTACTACTACTACTACTATAGAGACAGACCTACACCTATACAACCGAGAAAGCAATCCAGAACTTGTTTCCCGGGGGCTATAGGTGGGAAGGTCCGAGGATCGTTGGCGGCTAGACAATATTATCATCATCACCCTCCAAGAGACCTTGGTATCAATAAAGTTCCTGGGTTGAATATTTTCACCACACATTGATCATAGCACTCCTCGTAGTATTGTCGCAGCAATGTTGGTAAAAGTTGTATTTTACTTACTGTGCTTCGTTAGGGTTAGCATGTGTCAGAATCTGACACATGCTAACCCTAACTTGGGTTACAATAGGTTAATTAACGAATTCTGCCGAATCTTGGCTAGGGTTTCCTAAATTCTGCGTTTTCGATTAGGGTAATACGGAATCAACATGGCCGTCGAGCTATAGTGGTAGCATTAAATAATATAAGAATGAATAAATAAATAAATGAAAAGGCCTGTTCCTTAGGCTTATGATGAGATCTTTGCCAGGAGCCGCCATAGTAACGGCGATATCTGTGTTTACAATTTTGGGCTAAACTTACCAATCGAGCCCTGCTTTGACTCACAATAATCAGCAAGACTTTGTGGCGACCCACTGATGCTCACTTATATCTGAGAAAGAACGCTGCAATTGCATGAGCGGCTAGAATCATCGTGGAGTGAAAATGGCATACTCTTTAGAAATCACCGTTTGTTAATTAAGATAACATCGTCCAAATATCCTGTTTTGTTATACTTTCCTTAATTTGTATTAGATTATATATTTATGAAATTACTTATTCGTACATTTTGGTCTGTTCTTCATAAACAACAGTTTCGTCATTAATCCCAAGACGTTTTACATTTAATTCAAGTTAGCACGAAGAAGTTTCTGCACTTCGCGCTACAGTGCTTGCGGAGATTACGTAATCGCTGCTCCGGCTTCTTCTATACTTTCTTGTATATTATCTACATTATTCGTACAGATATGACATATATTTATTAAATAGATAACTTCTGTGACTTGTTACATGGGTGAGGTTTAAGCTGAGCTACTGGTCAGAAAAGAGAAGTAAAGCAAAAGGTAAAGGAGGCAAAGAGGAGAGCAGATGTGAAATGGGGTAGGAGTATGACAGAAAATTTTGAAAGTAATAAAAAGATGTTTTGGAAAGAAATTAAGAGAGGAAGAGGAGGCGAATCAAGTAGGGAAGAAAAGGTAAAAGGTACAGATGGAGAGTTGATAATGGAAGAGATGGCAGTGAGGGGAAGATGGGCAGAATATTTTAGGGAGTTGCTGAATGTGAAGGAGGATAGGGAAGGAAAGATAGCTGCAGTGGGAAATACGAAAAAATGAAAGTGATGAGTGAGGAGAATGGAGGAGAAATAAGGAAGGATGAGGTGAAGGCAGTTGTAAAGATGATGAAAGCAGGTAAGGCACCTGGTCTGGATGGATGTCATGCAGAATGTCTGAAAAAGGGAGGTTCAGTGATGGTGGACTGGTTGGTGAGATTATTTAATGTTTGCTGGAGAGAGGGTAGAGTACCGGAGGACTGGAGTAGTGCCTGTATAGTTCCTCTTTACAAGGGAAAAGGGGACAAGTGTGAATGTAGTAGTTTCAGAGGGATTAGCCTGTTGAGTGTAGTAGGGAAGGCTTATGGGAGAATCTTAATTGAGAGGATTAGGAGAGGAACAGAAGGAGTAATTGGTGAGGAACAGTGTGGATTTAGGACGGGTAGAGGTTGTGTAGATCAGATCTTTGTGGTAAGACAGATATGTGAGAAAGCTATAGGAAAGGGGAAGGATGTTTTTTGGGCTTTTATGGATCTGGAAAAGGCTTATGATAGGGTAGACAGAAAGGCACTGTGGGAGGTTATGCAGATTTATGGGATAGAAGGAAAGCTTTTGGGAGCTGTCAAGAGTTTTTATGTGAGTAGTAGAGCATGTGTTAGGATTGGAAATGGAGAGAGTGAGTGGTTTGAAGTAAAGGTGGGACTTCGTCAAGGATGCGTTATGTCGCCCTGGCTGTTCAACTTATACATGGATGGGGTGGTGCGAGAGGTAAATGCAAGGGTAGTGGGTCAGGGATTGGAGATGGTTAAAGAAAATGGAGAAAAGTGGGAGGTGAGCCAGCTGTTGTTTGCGGACGACACTGCGCTTGTGGCAGGGTCAGAGGAGGGATTGAGGAAGCTGGTGGCAGAGTTTGGGAGAGTATGTGATAGAAGAAAGCTAAAGATAAATGTGGGTAAAAGTAAGGTGATGAGATGTACAAGGAGTGAAAGTGGCAGTAGACTGGAAGTGAACATTAAGGGAGAGCGACTGGAGGAATTGGATAGTTTTAGATACTTGGGTGCAAGTGTAGCAGGAAAAGGTGGAGTGAAGGTGGAGGTAGAATGTAGATTGAGAGAAGCGAGTAAATGCCTTGGTGGTTTAAAGAGTGTAATGAGAAATAGACATTTGGGAATGGATGCGAAGAGGAGACTGTATGAAGGAGTGATTATGCCAACAGCACTGTATGGGGCAGAAACGTGGAACATAAGAGAAGAAGAGAGAAGGAGTTTGAATGTGTTTGAGATGAAGTGTCTGAGAAGTATGATGGGGGTTACTAGGCTAGATAGAGTGAGAAATGAGGAGGTGAGGAGGAGAACAGGGGTGAAAAAGGATTTGGGAGAGAGGGTTGATGAAAGAATATTAGGATGGTTTGGACACATGGAAAGAATGAGTGAAGAAAGACTAGTAAAAGAGGTATGGAAGGCCGATGTGGAGGGAGTGAACATGAGGGGACGTCCTAGGATGAGGTGGATGGATGGGGTGAAGGGGGCTTTGGGGAAGAGGGGAATGTCTGTTGAGGAAGGAAGGGAGAGGACGGAAGACAGAGGTGAGTGGAGAATGGTTGTATATGGATGATGTTGTGACTGCATGAGGAGGAATGGGCGGGGGGTGGGGGGGGGTAGTATGTGTGAGTAAATTTTGACGCAGCCCGAAGGGATTTCTCCCCGTCCTCCCTTTATATGCAAAGGGGGACGGAGAGGGGGGGTCGCCGATTAAATGAAGCGGCCTTGCTGTGGATGTACTGTGTCTTGCGACACTGCTTCTGACCCAGGGCGGTGGGCAGGGTTCGGGGGTGACCCGTCATCCAGGAGGTGCTCAGATGAGAGGAAGGGTGGGAGGGGTGTGGAGTGTATTTAGGGATGAAATGGGTGGGAGTGTTTTTATGCCTTTCCCTTTGTGGCTACCTCCCTTGGAAGGGGGAAAAAGCCTTGGTATATGTATGTATGTATGTACTGGTCAGTTCCGAGCACCATAACGATGCTCGTAAACATATTAATTAAATTGTTGTTTACTAAAACTTATTCCTGGAACACGTCCAAAACAAGACGACACTTGCCTAATACTAATGTTGCCAGGTCGGCCTTTTTAAGGACATTCTGTATTTTAGGCCTTTTTTCTATTCAGGTGAAAAGGACAGACAATTTGGCCTTTTCTGTCTTTATTCGTTTTGATCTTATTTTCAAAAAATTTATCGGTATCTTCCGTGCATCTGTACTATCTGTGATGAGTAGTACTGTGCCTATATGTACTGTTTTCGGACAGTAATCAGTTTCACTTTTATCGTCTTTACTTTCATTTGAGTGGCAGTTATTTTCAATAACATCGCCAAAACGAATATTATTAGTGTTGTTGAGATTTGAAAAAATAATACGTCACTCGCTATTTGTTCCTAAGAGATATATTTCTCTATGGAAATAAATAAAAATCGTAAGAGTGTCATAGTCACATAATTACCCATCCTTATTGATTTGTGTTATTCATTCATTGTTTATCTATCTATTTGTTTGTTTTATTTAATTATATGTCTATTTGCTTAATTTACATATATAACGCCAACTTTGCCATTACATTCATCCTCTGCGATCCCTCAGAGACGACAAAAACAAGAACGTCGACAACCCTTATGAGTAGATTAGGCTAATTATCGTCTATCAACTCGTACATACGTACATATACCAAAGGCTTTTTCCACCTTACATGACAGGTAGCCAAAAAACAAAGGCATAAAAACCATTCCCTCCCATTCCATCCCTAATACACTCCCCTCCACCCTCTACCCTCCCTCTTATCTTGGCACCTCCTGGATGACGGGTCATCCCTGCATCTTGCCCACTGCCCTGGGTCAGAAGCAGTGTCGCAAGACACAGCACATCCACAGCAAGACCACTTCATTAAATCGGCGACTCCCCTCTCCGTCCCCTCATGCAGAAATGGAGAAGACGGGGGGAAATCCCTTCGGGATGCGTCAAATTTTTCTCACACATACTACCTTACCCCCCATCCCCCTCCCATTCCACCTCATGCATCACAATAACATCCATATACAACCATTCTCCATTCACCCCTGTCTTCTGTCCTCTCCTGCCCTTCCTCAACACATATTCCCCTCTTCCCCAAATCCCCTTTTACCCCATCCATCCATCTCATCCTAGGTCGCCCCCTCATGTTCACTCCCTCCACTTCTGCCTTCCACACCTCTTTTACTAGTCTTTCTTCACTCATTCTTTCCATGTGTCCAAATCATCCTAACACTTTCATCCACTCTATCTCCCAATTATCTTACCACCCCCGTTCTCCTCCTCACCTCCTCATTTATCACTCTATCCAGCCTAATAACCCCTATCATACTTCTCAGACACCTCATCTCAAACACATTCAAACTCATCTCTTCCTCTCTTATGTTCCATGTTTCTGCCCCATACAGTGCTGTCGGCACAATCACTCCTTCATATAATCTCCTAGCATTCATTCACAAATGTCTATTTCTCATTACACTTTTTAACCCACCAAGGCACTTACTCGCTTCTCTCAACCTACATTCCACCTCCACTCCTCCCTTTCCTGCCACATTCGCACCCAAGTATCTAAAATTATCCACTTCCTCCACCCCCCCCCTTAATGCTCACTTCCAGTCTGCTGCCACTTTCACCCCATTGTACATCTCACCACCTTACTTTTACCCACATTTATCTTCAACTTCCTTCTTTCACACACTTCCCCAAACTCTGTCACTAACTTCCTCAACCCCTCCTCTGATCCTGTTACAAGCGCAGTTTCGTCCGCAAACAACAGCTGGCTCACCTCCCACTTTTCTCCATTTTCTTTAACCATCTCCAATCCCTGACCCACCACCCTTACATTTACCTCTTGCATCTTATTTCACATCAGAACGTGTTAAAATGTTACTGTGAGTAATAAGAAAATAATGCCAGTTAATGTTAATAGAATAAAAATTATAGATAAGTCAATGAAGACAAGATAAGGGTAACAACTAAAGGAAGCACGGTACTATATAATACTAACGTACCAAACAAAAGAATTGATGCGTAAATAAATTATAATTCGTGCGAAGGCGTCCAAATATGAGGGAGGAAAAACATATAACAAATTCTTCAATTATGTCTGGTATTTGTAAAGTCTGGGCAGTGAACGTTGTGGATAAAGTTCTATTCTTCAAGTATAGACAAAGAGGCTATAAATTCAGCCCTGCTGTTATTCCGGTTACTGAAAAGAAGAAAAATAATGCAGTACTATTTTCGTACTGCCTGTAAAGCAAATGTTGACAGGGAAAAACATATCTGAAGTTCGACCACTCGGATTTTTTTATGTAAAGCCTGTATGCGTACGAGGAAAAACTTCTACTTATTCCCCTTGCTCTAGAATGCCTCTAGTATGACAGACTACCAGTCACCAACTAGGAAAATTATATACAGTATTTAGCAAATTCCTTGTTATATGGCAAACGCTCAAGAGCGCCTTCACCCCCGACTTCTGATTAATTTTCTCGAGTTTTTTATTATTATTATTATTAAGTCGTACTCAGATGGTAAGTACACCAAGATCCATGGTGCAATCAAATGAAGAAAAAATACATCTTACAAAATTACGAGCTTTCGGGTGATACATTTTCAATTAAAATAATGGACAGGTTTATATTTCTATGACGGACAATGCATTTTGTAAAACGGAGGGATCTTATGTAACGTCTGCGTTCGTTGAACTGGGAGAGGATGCTATTGGAGGTGGTTCAGGGGTCAACTTTTTGCTACATAGTCTTTGTACAGCAAGGATGGCCGGGTTGCTTTGTACGCAAAGTATTGTTCCCACAAAGTAGACCCAGAGCTAAATAGGTCATGTCGGATGATAACTGGCATCCTACGATCAACGCCCTTGTGAAATATTTAAAGACTAGCTGCAATGACGTGTAACCATCTCAAAGATCGAACGACATAAACAGCTAAATGACCCCAGACACTCACTCTATGGATACCAAGAAATGACGCGAAAATTTAAGTCCCGCAAAAGCCTATGGCCGTTGAGGTACAGGATCAAAGCAGAGTCGCTTCATACAAGCTAGAACGTCGACAGCATTCCGAGAGCGTGTAACACGAGACCCTGCCTTTACATTTACAAAGAATTACAAAAGAGGAGCATGTCGACAGGAGACCTTTTGGTCCATAACTAGGTCGGATGCGAAAAATATAATAATGATAAGAATAAATAACAATCATATCATAAACAATAATAAATAAAATAAATGCGTAGGCGTAGTTAAATAATAAACAAACAGGTAAATAGTAGATAATAATAAATTGACAGATAAATAATAATAAATGAAAATCAAGCAAATAATAAACAAACAGACAACTAATAACAAACAAATAAACAAACCCATGCAGGAAGGACTAGCTAGCATTAAACAGGGCAAAACCAGAAACAACTTCGACAAGTGAGACTTTGACAACAGCACCGAATGCACATGAAGAGAACAGGCATTCACATTGGGGATGGGGGGCAGCATTTAGGGGGACAGCAATATTATTATTCTAGTCTGGACATACCGCCCACATGGCTGACAAAATGATTATAATAAAAAAAAAAGGTCAGAGGAGCCCTGAATATTTTACAGCAATATATGAATTTTGCGTGAGAATCAACAAAATATGAAATATTTTCCCTTGTTCTTTCTGCAATAGGGACATTAAATAGAAAATTTAAAATCTGTTTCATTATGTCGCAAGCCAATAGCTATGATAGGCAGTAAGGAATGGTGGAGATAGGGGGAGGGGAGAGGGCATCACTGAGAATTTTGCCCCAGGGCGGCCCTTAGGCATGTAAGGGCTCTGGTAGAGAATTACAATGAGCCACTTTCTCCAGGAATATCCAATGGGTCCCCACTGCTCCAACCTGACCTTAATAATGAAGCAAAAAACACTGACTGCTCTACGGTTTTGGTTCGACAAGATATGATGATATATATATTATATATATATATATATTATATATATACATATATATATATATATACATTCATTCATATGCACATACATGCATATATATTATATATATATATATATATATATATATATATATATATATATGTATATATGTATGTATGTATATATACACAACAAAGTAATTACGGATGGTCATTAGTATAATACATACACACACACACACACACACACACACATATATATATATATATATATATATATATATATATATATATATATATATATTGGGTGGGTGGGTGTGTTTACCTATATGTGTCTTACGGGAAGGGGAGCTACGCTCGTGGTGTCCTGTCTCTGTATCTAAATGTGTGCAAAAACTATACACAAATTTAAAAACAGTGTAGATAAAACGAGATATGAAGACGGGGCACACGAGCATAGCTCCCCTTCCCGTAAAATACTAGGTAAATAAACACACACCTGCTGAATGTCCATTTTACGTATAGGTAAATAAACACACACCTGCTAAATGTCCTTTTTACTAGTTATGTCCTTTTTTGCTCAAGCGTCTGGCAACCCTGCCAAACTTGATGCTCCCACTGCAGAATAACGCAGTCGGCAGTCGTCCGCAAGTCAGCTGATCGTAAAAATGGCGGCGCCACTGGCCTTTCGAGGATTAAGCCTTTCTTCTTTTAACTTGCGTAACAGCCTACGAGTTTGCTCATCTAGTAAGGTAAACAAACTGAACAAAGACAGTTTGTCATTCTTGCGTGGGACAACCCGTTTTACCGAGAGGGCAAGTTGTATTCAAGGCCATGGCTAACTGCCATTGGAAGAGACCTTGGCCCTCAGCCTATGTTTAACTATCCCAAGAAACTTATGCAGATAGAATTTCAATGTCCAAATATTCATCACATTGATTGTAAGTCTTCTGAATAGTATCCTGATGCTTCCTGTACGCCTATACGTATCCATTTCGAGAGAATTCTTATTTCAGTTGGTGTTTACTACACCGGGCTAGCTAATCCGGTTTGCTGTTGCGATATCATGTAGTATAGATTTTGTAGACTCGTTTAGATGAAACTTGTATGATTAGAGAATTTTTACTGTTTATTTAGTCACCTGAAAAGGATTTCAGATATAAATAATTTGCTTTTTACCATTTAAGTACTAGCCTTGTTATGCCAGTGGTTTTAAGGATAGTAAATTAAGAAAATACTGTCCCTATGATGGATTCTATCGGAAAAACACAAGCTTCTAGTTCGAACACTAATAATTTTGCACTCCTTTCTTCTTTATTTTTGCCAGAACTTGAATTTGAAACTGTCATTATAAATCACTGCTTGCATATCAGAAAGCAGTACCCCAGAGTCGTCGTGTTCCACGATATTTTTATATGGAAGATTTCTAGTCCTAAATTAGTAAGATTGTGTATTTAGCAAGTTACTTGTGTTTTGGTAAGCGTTCCGGGCCCCAATATATTTTCATTTCTATCTAGTGCTATATATATTTCATGTCAGCATTGGGATATGCCGAAAAGTACAATAATAACAATAAACTACCATCCGAGAATAAGCAATTACATATACATTACCCTCTGACCTATTCTACGCTTCTCATTACCGGGCTGGAAAACTAACCTTCCCCAGTCCACACGTAAGTTCATATGATTATATCGCCTAATTTTCCAGTGTTCTTAGACCTTGAATCAATAAATTCAGTGGGAAAAAGTTAATAAACACATGAGTAAGCATGGAAGGGTATATATTTTTTAAGAATTTACTGACAATAATTACTTGATGCCAAGGTTTCCGGCCCGGCGCTGAGCGATGTCTTTAGCTAGGATTTAACGTTGTATATTTTGGTACGTGGAGCATGCCGATAGTTGTAGCTTACTTATTTCTTTCGTTATTTTACTTTTAATTTCTTATGTGTTTGCTTTTAAGGGGGCTAGGTTTTCCAAATATTAGCTGGGGTTTTCAAACTTCGAATTGTGGCGAAAACCCGCCAGAAACAACCATACCGATGGAAATAATCGTATTGTTTACATAGTGGCGGCGATATCATTAGCTTAATTTACTTGTGCAACTTGCAAGTTAAAGGTCTGGAACTCGTGAAATAACGAATTTGATTATCGATTATTACATTTTCTGCTCCACAAAGAACGAAACAGCCACTTTTGGCAGGCCTTTACAACCTCTTATTCTCAATAATATCAGTTTACTGTACATGACTTATTTGTAAATAGAAATGCTTGTATCATCCCTGCAAGGCAAATTAAGACGATAGTATCGCCGTAGATATGTAAACAATGCGCCAAGCTCGGCTGCCTTGGCGGGTTGTGGCAAAGAATCCGCCACTTATAGCCATGCTAGAGCATCCTTCTTATTATACATGGCGCTTTCTGACACTCGGAAAAGTAATAGAAGATATCCCAACCTGAGACACTAAATGAACTAGTTGATAAAATGTTCATATGCTCAGAATCCGTTAATTATCGAAATGAGACGACGCGGACAGCCTATTTACTGCCATAAACATAGGCTGGTATTTCCGCTAGTCTAGAAACGGCCAAACACTACTTTGGGGCGTATTTTTTGGTATATTTATAAATGCTTTTTTTCCTACGTATGATGATGTGCTTATAAATCCGTGTTTTATGATTTTTTTTTAATAAAGGTTATTTAAAGCTAGGAATTTGTGGCAATTCTCGTATGATAATTTGCCCCCTCCCAAATAAAATGTCTCATCTATACTTAAATTGAATTAAATCTATTTTATTTATTTTATTATTGTTCATTATTATTATTATTTTATTTTATTTTTTATTTTTTACAATTGGCTGAATATTTAACCACATTTCTGGAAGACATGGTCTATTCTTTCTTAATTTTTACTTTTTCTTTCAAAATACTGGAACCTGCATAGCACCTATACAATGGTTGTCAAGAGCATTCAAACTTAGACTAGAACAATGGCTTAAAAAAAAATAGAACGGAGACCTCCCCTCAGAAATCATCAATGACCTTGCTCACTCCAGACAACCATGAATCTGAGCTAAGCATCCAGTAGTGGAATTGAATTGCTAAACTCTTCCCTTGTTCAAAGAGAACCGAAGAATGGTCCTTTTGATAGTCGTGTGACCTTCAGCCCATACATCAGAGAACTGATAGTGAAAATCAATAGGATGGTAAAAATTATAAATACTATAACTAATACCAGGCATAGATTTTGGATGTCAGAATGAAGCTCGCACCACAGTCTACAAGCAGCTCTTGAGAATCACACTTGACTAGGCCTTTGTAGCATGGCCCCCAACAGTTAAGAGAATAAGTGTGGACACTCAACAAACTGCATGAATGAAAGCATTGAGAGTGATAACAGGGTGTATTGAAACCACCCCTAATAGAATAGCTGCATACAGTAATCAAAAACCTACCTAGATCAAATGAAGATGACCTTTTTTTTTTCTTCTCTTTTCTTTTCAAAATGCACCTTGACCTGCTTACCAGTGTCATTACATCACAAAAGTACAACTGAATAAAAAAAACACTAGCAAGAAAATACTCAAACAATTTAACACCTGCGTCACACAATATGTCCACACAAAAGCATATTCATACTTAGGTCATAGGACAAGCACTTCAGTTCAACTACCAAACTTCATACCTCATCAACCTCTGCCATACATTAGCCGCACAGAAAAATCCCTCCCAACAGAATAAAGAACCACATTTGTACAACTATATTCAGGTCACTATTCATAGACACAAAATGCACCAAATGCAAACATCACACAAAAACACCAAACACCTCGTGTATTCCTCCACCTTAGCTGTACCTAGACATCAACACAATATTTCTTCCTTGATTGACTTTTGGGTTGATTCAATGATTGCTACCAGTTACCTGGGAGCTACATGTCTCCCTATTTTGATGGAGCAACATTTTATTGATTTTTTTTATTTTTTATTTTATCTTTTCTTGAACATGATCTATTCAGAATAAGATGTGATTGGTTACTTTCAGCCAGAATTGTAAGTGATATCACTAATGGTGTGGTTTTTGGTAGAAATGTTGAATACAATCAATTTGTTGACTCAGGTCTCTTGAGAAATGCAAAATATTAAAAAATCCCACATAGTAATTGACTATGTAGTAATCTCCACATAGTAATTCATGGATACATGTATCCTACCCTAATCTAGCCTAACTTAACTGCAACTAACCTGATACTAATGATTGTGATGTCAATTTATTTATCTTAATTTGTTTATTTCTTTATATTCTATTCATTTATTTACCTATTTATTTATTTTTTATTTGTTATCATCATTCTGACACTAAGACAAAAGTGGCCTGTTGTGCTATGGTCGCTGCACAGTGGAAATTTTTTCTAATGATGGGGAGTGCATGTAATGACATTGTTGTTCCTTATCCATTGGTATATGAATACATTGATATTGATTAAAATTTTGAAATATGCCATAATTAAGATACTGTTTGATCTACATTTGGAGAGTAATGTCATCCTTTTTTTATGTTGTAAAATTTGATCTCAAACACAAGTGAATTTTTCTTGAACAAGTACATTTATATGTCATTACAATTTTCATTCACATTTTAAGTTTATTCAAGTGTCTTTGAAATTGAAACTCACTAGAAAGTGGTCTTGTAATTTGTTCTTTACACTTTAACTTGAGTTTAAACTTTAATTATTATAGCTTTCTAATTATTGATTGCTTTCTCATTTTCTCTGCTTGAATATATTAGACATATTTCTCTGTCAACATGTTTACTTATGAGTGTCTTTTTAATCATCATATTCATTATCTTTATCTTAATCATCATCAATTAATCATCATAATCATCATCATCACATCATATTATTATCAGTCATCATCATCATATCATCATTATGAATTATTTGCTCAAAGATTTCTGTCCAAGGGTCCAAGCCTGCCTTACAAGTTAAATCTAAATAGTTTAGTACCAGTAATTGTTGTACCAATTGGAAACCTATAGCTCTATAATAGCTGACTATGATTCTGTGAAGAAATTATTTACTCTTGTATTTGTGTGGGTCTGTTTCTATGTCACCAGCAAACAGTAGAGTAACAGCTGTTTGTTATCAGTTATCAGTTCTCACAAGTGTGTGTATTTTATGGGAAGGGCAGCTATGCTCGTGGTGTCCCGTCTTCCTATCTCATTTTATCCAGACTGTTTTTAAATTCATGTATCATTTTTGCACACACCACATTTTCATCTAACTTGTTCCAGACATCTATTACCCTGTGGGGAAAGCTGTTCTTTTCCAGGTCTCCTCTATAACTGTCTTTCTTGATTTTCTTTCCGTGTCCTCTTGTATCTCTACAATCCCATTTTATTAGATCCTCTCTATCAATATTTTCTATGCCTTTCATGATTCTATAAATAGTTATCAAGTCTCCTCTCTCTTCTTTGCTCTAACGTCTGTAGCTCAAGTTTTCCTAGTCTCGCCTCATATGATAGTTCTGAGAGTGTTGGTGCCAATTTCATAATTGGTCTTTGTATTCTTTCAAGTTTTGTTTTACATTTTTTTGTACTTGGTGACCACGTCGTCACTGCATACTCCAATCTTGGTCTTATCATAGTGACTAGTATTTTCTTCACCATTTCTTCATCCAGGTATGTAAATGCCACTGTGATTGTTCTTACTAATTTATAAGTTTCTCCAAAAATTTTGTTTATATGTTTCTAAGTGTATTATTCATAATAATGACTCCCAGGTCCTTCTCATTTTCTACTTTTTTTAATTTCTTCCTCTCCCAATTTATGATCCCGCTATTCTTTTTTTGTTTCTTCCAAATTCCATTATACTACACTTATTAATATTGAATTCCATCTCCCACTTCCTACTCCATTCCCATACTTTATTGAGATCACTCTGCAGCGACTCACAATCTTCTACAGTGTTCACTTTTTTCAACAGTTTTGCGTCATCCGCAAAGAAGCTCATATACAAGGTAACTCTCAATTCCTTTATCCATATTGATATATAAAGAGCAAACTTTATTGGGGCCAGAACTGTTCCTTGTGGAACTCCACTAATCACTTCATCCCAATTAGAATGTTTGTCTCTTATCACCACTCATTTTTCTTTCATGCAAGAAGTCTTCCATCCACTTCAGCAGTTTGCCCTGTATTCCTCCTGCAGTTTCTAATTTCTTTAGCAATTTCTTATGTGGTACCTTATCAAAAGCTTTTTTCAGGTCTAGAAATGCACAATCAGCCCATCCATCTCTTTCTATTAGCCTTGAATAGAAACACATTAAGTTTGTGACGCATGATCGTCCTTGTCTAAATCCTAATTGCCTTGGATTTAGTACATTGTTTTTTTTCCAAATGCTTTACTCATCTAATTTTGATTATTCTTTCACAAATTTTAGCTATTGTACTTGTAAGAGAGACCAGTCTATAGTTGGTAGGGTCTTCCTTGTTTCCTCTTTTATATATTGGTACTATATTTGCTCCTTTCTAATCTTCTGGAACTTTTCCTTCTTTCAGTGAATTGCTTATAAGACTATGTATTTTGTCTGTTAGTTTGTTCCTGCATTCTCTCCAAATCCAGTTTGCCATTTCATTTGGTCCATGCAATTTTCTGACATTGAGATTACTCAAGTGATTCATTATTTTTTTCCTTGTTACTTCCATCACCTTCATAGGGGGGACTTCCTCCTCCCACTTGACATCTCCAAGTTGTATGTTCTCCCTCGTAAACACCAATTTAAATGCTTGTTCATAATTTCTGCCATTTCTATTTCCTCTGTGTATTCAACTCCTTGTCATAGTTTCTCTAATTCTTGGTTGTTTTTCAGTTTGTTGTTTACAAATCTGTAAAATAGTTTTTGTTGATCTTTACATTTTTCTATGACAACTTTTTCATATTTTCTCTTTTCTGCGCACATGTACAGATTTCTATAATTAGTATATATTTTCCATTTTTCAGGTCTTTTGTCTTTCTTCCATTTTATCCAAGCTTTATCCCTTTTGTCTTTTAACTCCCTACATCTTTTGTTGTACCAACACTTCACATATCCTTATTCTTGTTTTTGTCTTGGAACATGCTTTTCCACTCCTTTATAAATTTTTGTCAAAATATTCCATTTCTCTTCTTCTGTTGTTTCCTCCTTGTGTATCCTTTCCCAGTCTGCTTTTTGAAAGAATTCTCTTATTTGATTAAAAAAAAAATTCCATACATCAATCTTCCCTTTATGTATTGTTCGTTTTTTTCCCATGTATTTTTCCTCATTTAGTTCCAGTTCAACCAATATGTGGTCACTTTTACTTATTGGTGTCTTACATTCAATCTTGTCCACAATTTCAGGTTCTGATGTGATTATTAGGTCCAGTCTCAATGGTTCTTCCTCATTCTCTTGTATCCATTGTGTCATTGTATATTCTATAATCATATCAAGTAGTACATTTCCCCATAGGTCGTCTCCACTCTTCATTGTCATCTCTTCCCAGCAGATTTCTTTACAATTAAAGTCACCCATTATAACTATTTTTCCTCCATCTTCCATTATCTTATTTAGTGTTATCCTTGTGTCTTCTAACATATTTTTGTGTTTGCTCTCTTTCCATGAAGTCGTTTTAGGAAGCACATCCCTGTCCTCCACTTCCATCATAATCATCTCTGCTCTATTCTTTTCATATGTGACATTCCTCACGTTTATATCCTTAGTCAGGAACAAAACTCCACCCCCTTGTTTTACCTCTCTATTTCTAATCCAATAATTGTATGCACCATGTCCTACACTGTTGGGTGGTAGTGGACCTTTCAATTTTGTCTCTACAATTCACTTTATGTCAGGTTCTTTATCCTTTAGGTAATCATTCAGTTCATTCAAACCTGTTGTTAAGCCATCTATATTTGTGTAAGACACTTTTAATTATCTGCTACTTTCATCCTGTTTTCTGTTTCCCTTTTGTTTTTCTCTGGTATGAACCATTTCCTCACTTTCATATCCACTTCTCTTCAATAGAATTTCTCTTTGACTCTGTTCTGTTCTATTTTTTTTCTTAGCTTCTAGTCTTTTTGTTTCCTCATCCTCTCTTTCCTCTTTATTCATCTCTCTTTTTATCCATACCTGTTTATACTGATCACTTTTTGCTAGTTTCCCAGTTTTTGCTAAGATATCTGCTGTCGTTTGTGACCTGAATTCAACCTTAATTGGTCTGGTCTTATCTGTATTGTATTTCCCTAGTCTATATATTTCTTCAATTTCTTTCCCTGTTTCTTGTTCATCTTCTTGAACTACTTCTAATATCTTATTTACTTTTTCCTTCTTTTATCTTGTAGTCCTATTTGGATTATGCTTCTCTTCCATCCCTAATATAATTATACATTTCTTTTTATCTGCTAAGTCTCTTGCTATATTCTCCTTCTCCCTTATCACTTTAATAACTGTGCCCTTAGTTTGTTCTTTCATCTGTTATTTTACTATATCTCTAAATTCAATTTTGTTGTTCTCTTGGACTTTTCTCCAACCCTGTACCTCTTTTGCTATGGACTCTTTATTCTCTTTATTATTCTTTAATTCCTCCTCATCCTTTACTTCTTTTAACTGTTTTTGATTATATTTCTTTAGTTAGGTTTTGATTTTCATTCTTTAGTTCTTCCAGTTTATCAACTCTTTGTGTAACTAGTGTAATTGGTTAAACCTAACCTCCCATGCTTCGTTCATATTTTTTTTTTTTTTTTTTTTGTCTCCTCAAGATTTACTAGTCAGGGGAGGTTGTCATCTCCTCCCTCATTAAATCCGTAAAAGTAGTTATCTTCTCTTTTCATTGAGTTGCTATTATCTATATTTCTACTTTTGATACCTCTGCTCCCCTGTTCTACCTCATCTGTGTGTTCTGCATACCTTTTGTTGACACCCCTTCTGACATCAGGAGCCCATTCATCCCTTCCTCATTTCCTTCCATTTTCCTAAATAATTTCTCCCCTTCTCCTTTTTCTTCACCTGCTCACTACACCATGAGCTTATCCCTTCCCCACAAATACAACATAGGTACTCACTCGTCATTGTAATCCACGAAAAGTGTGTTTCTTTCTGTTAGTCCAACGTTTGTGTATGTATGTGTATAGTAGGGGAGGGGGATTGTCAAAGATGATAAACAAATTAAACCCTTCTCAAAGCTACACCTCCAGGTAAAGGTGTTGTTTGTTTTGAAAATTGGTGGGAAAAAATAAACTAAGAAGTTCAGGGATACTTGTTTGTATTTAGCATTATTCATTGATATGACCTCGCTTCCAACTGGAGGTGCAACCTAAATGGGGCTGACACTTTGTCGCTGGTCTGGGACCAGGATCTTTCACTGTCAATTTCAACTTTATTTTTCCACTTTTACATAAGTAGAGCAGACAACTAATGACCGATCCCCTCCTACCAGTACTGTAAGGCACAGACATAGAAAGTCCCATACTAATACAACACAAGTTCCTTTCCAGAGGAATCTAAGAAAGGTCCCAAGGTCCATTGCTAGGTGCTTTGGAGCTGCAGATTTCTGGTCATTGAAACTCATGGCAACAATTATTATGTGACCTATTTTAAGTACTTCACATTTATCATATAATTTCATATATCACATTACTGATTGCTCAAACAGCTTTTAATCACCTCAAGCTTTATCTTTATTTCCTATCATTTTAATATTTGTTTCATTTTATGACATCAGGAAATTTACTTCACAGTTCCTTATTCTTTGATCTTACACTCTGCAGTAACTTCCTGGATACGTGATCACCTTCTAGGCATACTTGTATGTCAGTGCAGTGAGGTTCTTAGTAGAACTACACATTTGAACAGCTGAGTTTTGTTGGTAACTTTTGAATAACAAGTGACAGTTTTTTCCCTAACCTTACCTAATATGATTTATATTATTTTATTATAATCTATCATTACCACCTCATCTGTTTTATTTGTTGCATTACTTTACTGTTTTTACAACATAATTTTCAGTGTATGTAAATATTTTGATTAAGTCTTAATGAAAGGAGCACAGTTTAGCAAGTAGGAATGATTACTCCACAAGCTGCCTTTCTTAAAAGAAAATGTAAATCCAGTTATATTATCTCATTTAACCTTTGGTTGGTGTCAGAACTCGGGATAAACTCCCTTCTATGGTTTTGTATTCCTCCATATCTGCAGTGTATTTTGGTGTAACTATTTGCATAATCCTTTGCCTCAAGTCTCTTGCAAGAGGTTCACAGCTATCAGGTAGGTTATGGCCACTGGGTGGGCCCACAATTCATTCAAGGTAGAAATGCTGTGTTTCTGTCTAAGGATTGTTAGTGTGGAGCATTATAGAATGAGGTGCTCTGTGTCTATTGTGGTGGTTGCATCTGGGACAGTTTGGTTCTGTGGCCAGGCCTATTCTGTGATGATACTGTGTAAATGTTGATTGGTGTCCTGAATACAAGTATGCCAATGTGATTCTTACTTCTCTTGAGAGATTTTTCTGTGGGGCAAATGTCTTGGAGTTTTTGGTTGAGTATTAAGTTTGCTTGTCTGTCTTGGAGAGCTTATTTATTGATTGTGAATGCATTTTTGTGTGATGTATTGCATGGTACTGATGGTAGGTCTGCGATGGAGTTGTAAGCTGCCTGTTTGATATACTTGTAATGAGGTATGTGAATGGTGTTTAAGACTAACATAGAATTGTGTACCCATCACTTTTATATGATGTTCTGTGAGGAGGGTTTTAATATCTGTGTGTAGGTGTCCTATTAGGGTGTTTTTGGTGCAACTTCTTATTACTCTCAGTGCTTTATTTTGTATTGTTTGTAAAGTGTGTTTTTTGTTGATTGTTGGGAGCCGTGCAGTAAAAGTGTAGTCGGGGGTGGTTCATACAAATTGTTTGAAGACCATAATTACTCTGAAGCTTGTGTTTGCGATGGATTTTAGTAGGCTTGCTTGTTAACTTCGTAATTTGTTATGCTTCATGTATTCAATCAACAATAAAACTAACCTGCACAAATCCATCACAAGCAACGACTTTTGACAATAGAAAGAAACCATCTTCATGCAATTGATAAAAATCACACTTGATTATGCCTCCATAGCATGGTTCCCAAACAAATAGAAAGATAAACACACACAACTAACAAACTTGGCAGAAAAGAGCACTATGAGCAATAACAGGATGCACCAAAATGACTCCATTTGGACACCTACGTGCAGAAACCAAAATCCTTCCCGTAGAACACCACATGAAAATGACAAGAACAATTCTTTGCTAGAAACCTTACACCACACACCTATCACAATACATCTCCTTAGCAACACCAACAGGAAAAAAAAAGCAGCATACTACTCTAACATTTATAACAACCTACCACTTGTACCATACAAAACATTCATACAAAAATACATATACAGATCACAAAACAAGCCGTTCAAGATAGACCAACAAACTTGATACTCCACCAACAACTCCAAGATATAAGTCACACAAAATGAAACCTTTCCATATCTGGTAAGAACTGCACTGGTACACTTGCATTCAGGACACCAGCATCAAAACAGTACCAGAGGAGAATAGACCTTACCACAGAGTCAAACTACCTTAGATGTAACCACCAAACAGAGGGCATAGAACACCTCATAACTGCCATGCCCCACACACACAATCCTTAGACAGCACAATACATCTTCACTGGATGATTTGTGGAGCCACCTAGAGGCTGTTGTTACCTGAAGGCCATGGGTCTTCTACAAGTGAGACCAAAAGCAGTGGATTGGTGCCACCATATTGAATTGTAATTGTTTCTAATTTGCATTTACCAGACATGTTTTTCTTTTGTGCATTTTTGCATTTTTAATCATTTCTGAATTTTCCACATTATGTACTGAAAATTTATTTTGGGTTGATTTTCCAGTTTATACCCATTGTTGCAAGGCAGTTATTTTTATTACCTTATTTGACCACTTGGGTATTTAATGACCCCAGTCGTCTTCAAATGACTCCAATCTCCCATGGCAACCCCTACTTTTTGAACCTGTTCAGCAGAGTGGCATCTTTTAAGTGTTTACAGAATTTCCTTCCCTGCAATTTTCAAATTGTTGGAAGTTGGGAGCACAAAGTTTTTGTGTGTGTGTGTTTGGCCAAGCATTGTAATGACCTTTTCAAGCATGCCCTGCCAAGTACCAATTAGAATTTAATTTATTTTTGTACAAAATTTAACTAAGCAACCTTATTCTACAAAATTTATGTTTGCCAAATATTTATAGGCATGGCAAAGTTGTATTGTGTCTTATTATCATCAGACAAAAATGTTATTGTGCTTAGTCTTGCACTGTGTACTTGTGCAAGTTTAGCACATGTATACAGAGTACATTACAGTGTGTCCTCCTTATACGGTAATTCTTTATCCGGTAAATTCACAGTTACGGTATTTGGTAATTACTACCCTTGATTCTATTTATCGTAAGAAAAATTCACAGATACGGTATCTGCTCATGTTTTGGAGGTAAAATTAGAAATTTTGAAGAGGAAAAAGCAGGGAGAAGGTACATCTGCCATAAGTCAAAACTTGGGTTCGATATACGGTAATTTCAATTTATGGTAAGGTTTTCAGGAACACACATGTACTGTATAATGAGGACTCAGTGTACTAGAAATGGTAAATATAAACATTATCTTGTGTTTGTTTTCCATTGAAGTGCAAAACTATTTACTTTAGATCATGGAAGTGCCTGATATGCAGAAATTATTGCAGATATGGAACTGTAACTTTTCTACCAGCCAGCAGAGAGATGCCAGAATTTATGACACGGCTCTTGAAGCAGTAAAGGACATTCCATCAGGGTCCAAGTTGCTTGTGGGAGGTAAGTCTCCATTTAATTCATTACGAAACTTCATTAAGTAAAGAAAAAAATAAGAATACTGGATCAGTTTGAAATTGTTTCAAATTGGTTTCAGCCATTTTATTTTCATTAATATATGTTCTGGAGCAACTCATTTTAAGGCTCTTAGGAACTTGTAATTGTGTTGCTGTACAGTGCTTATACTTTCTACTTTATCACTTTCAGTTAGGGACCAATAATGGGTACTTGTGGTGGTCCTTCGGGAGGGACGGAAAATTGCCCATTTTGAAAACTCATCAATCCCCTTGGGTTGACACTTGTCCCTGGACTGGGCCCAAGATCTCGCTATCAATTTCAATTGTGTTTCATGCACTTTTTCATACATGGAGATGTTGACAACAAGTGACTGCCCCCCTTTCCCCTACCCCTTTAAGTTGATGACATAGTTTCCATTCTTAATACAACATAGACCTCACCTCACCCATCTCCTTGTAGGCCTGTCGGTTGATCAGCCTTTTCCAGTTTTCTCTATATAGGTAACTTTCTTTTAGGAAGACATCATCAAGGGAAGAATTCCTGTAGTGAAGTGCTTCATCAATATTTTGTTCCCATTGTTTCCGAGTTCTTTTAGGAAGACATCATCAAGGGAAGAATTCCTTTAGTGAAGTGCTTCATCAATATTTTGTTCCCGTTGTTTCCGAGGTCTGCCTATAGGTCTTTAGGTGTTAGGCTTCCACATATACCACTTTTTGGGGATTTGATTTTGCCCCATCCTAATGGAGTGCCCAAAGCATCTTAATTGAGCCTTTTGAACAAAGAAGTATCCTATCAGTGTTCAATTCTTCTCTTATTCTTTTGTTTCGAATCCTGTCTCTTTTTGTGATCCCTCTTATTAATCTAAGGAACCTCATTTCAGCAAAGAATTGTCTTGTAAATTGTCACTTTTACCTTTTTAGGGATATTTTTATCTTTCAAGAGTGGGAAAAAGAAATTTACATTTTTTGTGTATTGCATAAATGTATCCTGAACAGCCATTTCAGATCCTTCCCATCAATCTGTACATCCAAAATTTCATATTCTTTATAGACAACCATTATCTCTGTCTTCTCCAAGCTTAATTTTAGGCCAAACTTTTATTCCAAAAGGTAACAGTATTCCCAAGTGATTTAGGGAGTGATTCTTCTAACCTTACATCATCAGCATATGCTAGCTTGTCTGCATCTTCTGGTGTTTTTTATTCTTCTGGGCTTTCAGTTGTTTTGATAACTTCATTCATTAACAGACAGCAATCCAAATCTTTCTTCTTATAAACAAACTGCCAGTCCCCTCTCTTGTACAGGTAAACGTCGACTTACGATGGCATTAGGTTTCGATAGAGCCATCGTAAGACGATTTCATCGTAAGTCGATCCCCAATTTGTGTATCACTGTTCCGTGGTCACTGTACCTAGCCTACCTGTATATTAACCACCAGAGATACTGAATATAGCCTATTAAACATGTACAGTAGTTTATTTAATTATTTTTATCCTTTTTACCATATTCAAACACTATAATATGTATTTTCAGTACGGAACTTAAATCTCACGGGCAGCAGCCAATGCCAGCCGTACGACGTGACGTAATAATACTCGCATCATAAAATATAGTCACCGCTTATATCGATCGTTCTCTCTTTCACCCGCGAATTTTGAAAACCACAGAGAATGGGATTCAGGCACATTTGAGAGAATGTAAAAACACAGGGGCGACTACAATAAATATAATCAAGACGTCGATATGGCAGCGTTGCGAATCCACTTGCTCCTCATGACGCCTACGTGTGCGGCACCGTATGGAAGGGGTTAAATTATCATATCGTCGTCGTCGTCATCGTAAAGTCGAACAATCGTAAGTCGCGGCCATCGTAAGTCGACGTTTACCTGTACTCATAATTTATGACGCAACCACATGCATGTAATGACCCAGTTAATTAAACTATCTAAATCTATATACCAAAGTCTTCTTTCCCCTTATAAAGGAGAAACCCTTGTTATATAGATATAATAGTTTAAGTAACTGGGTTATTAAATGTGAGTAGTTATTCAGAGTAAAACAGGAGAGACTGGAAGAGACTTAACAAACTGATACCCGTAAATCTACTATATGCACACTTTCCCTCCTGTTATATTGCTAATTGTTTAAAGAGATAGAAAAAATGTTCACGAGGTCATATTCAGAATTTTACTGCCGTATTCTTCAAACTTAAGGATAGGGTGCCTTGCCCCATAATTTTAGGAAGCTTAATCTCAATAGATCAATCTATGGCCATTGATCTCTCTTGCAGGAGAACCACTGACTTGAGGAATCCAACCAGTCTTCAAGTTGGCCCATAGGTTTAGGGGTTAGAGCTGTGTTTCCCAACCCTTTCGAAATGATTACTCCAAAATTCAATTTCGCAGTTATCAATTACCCCATTGAACATAAACCCGGTAATATTGTGTGTATGTATATATATATATATATATATAATTTTTTTTTTTTTTTTTTTTTTTTTCTGTCACCTTATGAACTGCATGGGCCCGCTATTGGCTGTATATATTTAAGGATCCAACACAAATGCAAACTTTTCTACTTTTATGTATATTTAATTGGAGAGAGTTAAACTGATTGACTTGGTCAAGCTACCTCTTCTCACACAGAACATCCATTACCCCCAAAGATATAGGTCCATTATCCCATTGGGGTAATTTACCCCGTGGTTGGGAAACACTGGGCTAGAGGCTATCTCAGTTTACCCTTAAGTGACAGGAACACTTATGTAATTTCTTTTGTAGCTGTTGATGCCAAATGGTTCTGTTCAGCTACAGGACAGCCTTTTTTACCCACCCACTATGTATGGGTTAAAGCCTGTCGCAGTAGAAGTCCTTCTCAAGTTTTTCATTGCTGATGCCATCAGGCACTTTCTTCAACTGTGGGAATCTTCTTGTTGTTTAAAGGTTTGAGCTTACCTCAGTTAATCTATAAACAGTATGTATCATTCTTACTTATTTTTGTTTGACTGTTTTGCCACCAGATAATTTTCTTCAGCCCCCTTCCCCTTGTTAACTGGGAAATTACTATTTACACTAAGTCCCCTTGCCCCCTTATAAAGTGGGTAGTCAAGTTAAAGTAGACACCCACATCATACACAGTTAAAACCCATTTAACCACCCCTCCCATATCATCAAATTGGTGACCCTTGAAATTATGGGGGTTGGTTCCCCTAATTAATAGATTTTCATTTTACAACCCTTCATGATTACAGTGCTGAAAACAGAATTTTATTTTTCAGTTTTGATTCTTTTTTTATTGTGTATATTCTAGGCTTTGGTTTGTGTGGAATACCTGAAAACCTTATTGGTGCCTTATTAGAAACTAAGGCTAGTGAGTTAACGGCTGTTAGCAACAATGCTGGCGTGGATAACTTTGGCCTTGGACTTCTCCTGGAAACGAAGCAAATCAAACGAATGGTTTCTTCCTATGTCGGTGAAAATGCAGAATTTGAGAGACAGTACCTTAGTGGTGAACTTGAGGTGGAATTGACACCACAAGTAAGTTGCAATTATTGAGCATTGAAATGGAAAACGAGGGATTAATAATGGGAACCTGCAGATAGATATTTTATATATATATATTTATTTATTTTATTATTATTATTTATAAAAAAAAAAAAAAAAATTATAATAAATGGGAATGGATGCTAAGAGGAGACTGTATGAAGGAGTGATTGTGCCAACAGCACTGTATGGAGCAGAAACATGGAACGAGAGAGGAAGAGAGAAGGAACATGAATGTGTTGGAGATGAAGTGTCTGAGAAGTATGATGGGGGTTACTAGGCTAGATAGAGTGAGAAATGAGGAAGTGAGGAGGAGAACAGGGGTGGAAAGGGAGCTGGGAGATAGGGTGGATGAAAGAGTATTAGGATGGTTTGGACACATGGAAAGAATGAGTGAAGAAAGACTAGTAAAGGAGGTATGGAAGGCAGATGTGGAGGGAGTGAACATGAGGGGATGTCCTAGGATGAGATGGATGGATGGGGTGAAGGGGGCTTTGGGGAAGAGGGGAATGTCAGTTGAGGAAGGACGGGAGAGGACAGAAGACAGGGGTGAATGGAGAATGGTTGTATATGGAAAATGTTGTGATGCATGAGGTGGATTGGACGGGGGAATGGGGGTGAGGTAGTGTGTGTGAGCAAAAATTTTTGACACAGCCCGAAGGGATTTCTCCCAGTCCTCCTCTCCTTTATATGGGGGGACGGAGAGGGGGGGTCGCTGATTTGGTGAAGCGGCCTTGCTGTGGATGTGCTGTGTCCTGCGACACTGCTTCTGACCCAGGGCAGTGGACAGGGTGCAGGGATGACCCGTCATCTAGGAGGTGCTAAGATGGAAGGGAGGGTGGAGGGATGTGGAGTGTTTTCGGGGATGAAATGGGTGGGAATGTTTTTGTGCCTTGTCCTTTTTGGCTACCCCCCTGGTAAGGGGGAAAAAAGCCTTGGTATATGTATGTATGTATTATTATTTATTTATTTATTTTATTTTTTATTTTTTTCTCTTATAAAAAGAGAGGAATGTTTGTTGAGGAAGGATGGGAGAGGACAGAAGATAGGGGTGAATGGAGAAGGGTTGTGTATGGATGATGCTGTGATGAATGATGGGGAGTGGGTGGGGGATGCGGGGTGAGGAAGTATGAATGAGAAAAAATTTGACGCAGCCCAAAGGGATTTCTCCCCATCTCCTTTTCTGCATGAGGGGACAGAGAGGAAGGGTCGTCGAATTTATGAAGCAGCCTTGCTGTGGATGTGCTGTGTCTTGCAACACTGCTTCTGACCCAGGGCAGTGGACAGGATGCAGGGATGACCCGTCATCCAGGAGGTGCCAAGATGGGAGGGAAGGAGGAGGGTGGAGGGGAATGGAATGGGTGGGAGTGGTTTCTATGCCTTTTTCTTTTTTGCTACCTCCCCGTGTAAGGGGGAAAAAGCCTTTGGTATATGTATGTATGTATAATTTTACTTTCCTTTTTTATGTAGGGTACATTAGCTGAACGTATCAGAGCTGGTGGGGCAGGAATTCCAGCCTTCTTTACCCCAACTGGATACGGAACGCTAGTGCATGAAGGAGGTTCACCAATCAAGTATGTATTCAGATTTTTATGTTTGTGGCTGTGCAGTCATGTTAGAGTTACTTGCTTATTTTTGATAAAGTTTAGACTTGTCTTTGATTTTTTTCTTTTTTCAGTCATACTTCTAGTCATGATTCATACTCTTGAGAAGTAATATCTCCAAAGTCCATCCCCTGGCTGCAGTTCCACCGTATGATAATTTCTCACTTTTTCCTTCATAATTTCATTATTATTGACACACATATACATGCACAGCTCTCCACAGAGTGGTGGATGTCTAGAACAAACTAGACGAAACAAGTCTGTACAAAAACCATACACGAATTTAAGAGCAAGCTAGACATTGCAAGATACAAAGACAGGACACCACTAGTATAGCTCAACTTCCTGTAAGATACAACTAGATAAATACACACACACACAAAGGTGGAAACAAGGAAATGCCACTAAATTATAGGCCAGTATCACTAACCAGCACAATAGTGAAATTATGTGAAATGATTGCGAAAGATTGAAGGACCAAATATCTTGAAAAGATGAACATTCTGACAGACAAATTTGGCTTCAGATCAGAAATGTCAAGTGTGTTGAACCTTTTAAGCTTTTACTTGAGAGTAATTGATGTGATGCAAGAGGGAGAGGGCTGGATGGACTGCATGTACCTGGACCTAGAAAAGGCATTTGATAAAGTACCTCACAGTTGATTTATGTGGAAATTGGAGCGTATTGGAAGACTGAGAGGCAAACTGCTAGAATGGATGAAAGATTTGTGAAGGAAAGATAACACAAGGACAGTAGTAAAGGACAAAATGTTTGCAGATGATGCAAAATTCATGAGAAGGGTAAAAAATGAGGAGGACAGTAGACTATTGCAAAAAAGATCTCGACATTAATTTGCATAGAGCCAAGAATGGGAAATGAAGTTTGATACTAGAAAATGTAAAGTACTGGAAATGGGCAGTAGTGGCAAGAGACGATCTTTAATCTACTCCTTGGCATTACAAAAGCAAAAGAAGAGAATGATTTGGAAGTGTTGATAAAAAACAACCTGTCACCTGACATACATATCTGTAAGATTGTGGGAGAGACATATGGACTACTGCAGAAGATCAAAGTGAAGTTTCACTAGATGGATGAAGAGATGACAAAAAAAAAAATTATGAAACCCTGATACATCCAAGACATGGAGCACCTAATACTACACTCTCCTCACTCCTGATGTCAACACAAAATGCAATGATGGATCTGCTATCAAGTTAATGACAACCTTCAGGCTCTGTAAATCCAGAGAGGTCCTTATGTACTGTTACCATAATGTTGCTGGAGCTCTCCATAATAAATCTAGTATCAAGGTTCCAAAAATGTAGGTCCACCACTGGCAAAATCTCTTGACCTGTGTGCTGAATCTGTGGCAGTAACTAATTTCTTGTGGCCCTTGTATGTGCAACAGAAAAATGAGGCAACAGATTGATTGATTATATATATACTCTTACCTGTAGATATGGACCTGATGGATCTATCGAAATCCAAAGTGCAACTAGGGAGGAACGAAACTTCAATGGCATCAACTATATTATGGAAGAAGCCATTACTGGTGACTTTGCCCTCATCAAAGCTTGGAAGGCAGACAGAGCTGGAAATTTGCTTTTTAGGTAAGTTACTTATCTGGATCTTTTTTTCTCCCAAGTGGATAGGGTAGGGTTGGGGAGAGGTAGGATCGGTACATAGGGAAACACTGGAAGTAAACCAACTCCAGTTTTTGGGCCTTGTTGTGGAATCCCTGTCTTACTGCATTACCTTAAGAACTAAATGTTATAGCAGGGATGACCCTTCATCTATGAAATGCTGAAGTGGGAAGGGTGATGAATGAATTTGGATTGGTGTAGGGTGAGTGTATGCTGTAGGTTGGCCACCCCTTTCAAGGGAGAAAGGGACTTTTGGTGTTCCAGCCTTTGTATCATTTCTCTTATGAAGGAAAGACAAACACCAAAATAGCATCTTGTATTAATGAGAACAAGGTAAATGTTTCTTGGAACAGAAGACATAAATTAAGATGGGAGACTGAGATACAGATTGTAATAACTAATGAATTGTAGAACAGTGAATTGAAATGCATGAACTGCTATGCTGCGGAAGTGCTGTGTCTTGCTGCATTGCTTTTGACCCAGACAGTTGGTGGGGCTAGAGCCCTTCATTAATAAGGAGCTAAGATAGACAAATGGATATGGTATGGGTGAGTGGTGGTTGGGTTCTCCCCCATAAGAAGAAACCTTTTCATACATAGACTTGAAAAGAACTTTAAAATCTTGCTTCTTCACAGGAAAACGGCCCGCAATTTTAATGCTCCCATGTGCAAAGCTGCTAAGATAACTGTTGTAGAAGTCGAAGAAATTGTAGATATTGGAGAAATTCCTGAAGATGCTGTTCATGTGCCTGCCATTTATGTTGATCGTATCATAATTGGGGAGAAATATGAAAAGAGAATTGAGGTGAGTTCACTACTTGGCATCTTAAAGTAGTTCATGGTTAGTATTGAAGTTTGAACACTGGAATTTTTTTTATTTTATTTTATTTATTTATTTATTTTTTTTTTTTTTATTTTATTTATTTATTTATTTTTTTTTTTTTTATTTTATTTATTTTTTTTTTCAGAGGCTTACATTGAAAAAAGAAAAGAAGAAGAGTGCCGCAGCCTCAAACCCAGCTTTGGTCATGCGAGAAAGAATTGTTCGCCGAGCAGCCCTCGAGTTTAAGGATGGAATGTATGCCAATTTAGGTATTGGAATGCCCATGCTGGCAAGCAATTATATACCTCAAGGTATGCATATCATGCTACAGTTTTCATATGCTGCTATTGGTGACCATACATTTTTTTTCTTTTAAGTTTCTTTGTAATATCTGATCAATTTTTTTTTGTCTTTCATAGAAGGATGCAATGATTAAGAATATGTATATTCCTCTGCAGGAATGAATGTACAGCTTCAAAGTGAGAATGGGGTGTTAGGATTAGGACCTTTCCCTGCCCCTGGTGAGCAGGATCCAGACCTTATTAATGCAGGCAAAGAAACTGTTACTGTAACGCCTGGAGCTTCATACTTCTCTTCAGATGACAGTTTTGCCATGATTAGAGGGTGAGATGTGAAAAACAAAGGACATTACATTAGTCCATTTCTTAATTCCTTTGCCACAATGAGTATATATTAATATGGGGGAAGAGTATGATGGAAATTTTTTAAAGTAATAAAAAGATGTTTTGGAAGGAAATTGAGAGAGAGGAGATGAATCATGTAGAGAAAAAAAGGTAAAAGGTGCAGATAGAGAGATGATAACAGAAGAGGCAGCAGTAAGGGAAGATGGGCAGAGTATTTTATGGAGTTGCTAAATGTGGAGGAGGATAGAGAGAAATTGTTTGCAGTGGGAGGCATTAAGAAAATGACAGTAATGGATGAGGAAAATGGAGGAGAAATAAGAAAAGATGAGGCACAAGCAGTTATTAAAATGATGAGAGCAGGTAAGGTACCTGGGTTAGACAAGTGTCTGAAGAAAGGAGGTACAGCAATGGTGGACTGGCTCATGAGGTTTAATGTGTGTCTAAGAGAGGGTAGAGTGCTGGAGGAGTGCCTGTACGGTTCTGCTGTTCAAGGTAAAAGGGGACAAATGCGAGTAATAGTTTCAGAGGGATCAGTTTGTTGAATATAGATGGGAAGGCTTAGGGTAGGGTTTTGGTTGAGAGAAATAGAGGGAGTAATTGGTGAGGAATAGTATGGATTTAGAAAAGGTAGGGGTTCCATGGATCAGATTTTTAGCAAAGGTTAAGGATTTTTTGGGGGGCTTTTATGGATTTGGAATAGGCCTATGACAAGGTGGAGAGGGAGGCACTGTGGGAGGTTTTGCAGATTTATGGGGTTGGAGGAAAGCTGTTAAGATTATTTAAGAGTTTTTACAAGAGTAGTAGAGCCTGTGTTAGAATTAGAAGTGGAGAGAGTGAGTGGTTTGAGCTAAAGGTGAGACTGCCAGGGATGTGTCATGTCATCATAGCTGTTCAACAGGTACATGGATGGGGAGGTACAGGAGGTAAATGTGAGGTTAATGGACAGGGGATTGGCAAAGGTTAAAGAAAATGGAGAAAAGTGGAAGGTAAGCCAGTTGTTGCTTGTGGCAGGATCAGAGGGGGGATTAAGGGAGTTACTGATGGAGTTGGGGAAGGTATGTGAGAAGTGAAAGTCGAAGGTAAATGTGGGTAAAAGTAAGGTAATAAGATGTACAAAGGGAGAGGATGTTGGCAATTTGGAAGAGAGTCTAGAGGAAGGCTGGAGGAAGTGGATAGCTTTAGGTACTTTTGGTTGCATGAGCCAGGGAAGGGAAGAGTGGAGGTAGACTGTAGATTGAAAGAAGTGTGTAAATGCATTGGGAGAATTAAAAATTGTAATGAGAATATTGGGAATGGATGCTAAAAGGAGGGGTGATTGTGACATCAGCACTGTATGGGGCAGAGACATAGAACATAAGAGAAGAAGAGTTTAAATGTGTTTGAGATGAAATGTCTGAGAAGTATGGTAGGGGTTACAAGGTTGGATAGAGTGAGAAACAAAGAGGTGAGGAGGAGAGCGGGAGTGGGAAAGGAGATGGTAGATAGGACTAATGAAAGAGTATTGTGATGGTTTGGACACATGGAAAAATTAATAAGAAAGATAAGTAAAAGGAGTGTGGAAGGCAGAGGTGGATGGAATGAATATGAGGAGGTGACCAAGGATGAGATGGGTGGATGGGGTGAAAGGGGTGTTGAGCAAGAGGAAGGAAGGTAGAAGGCAGAAGATGGGGGTTAGTGAAGAATGAATATGTATAGATGATACTGTGATGAATGGAAGGGAGTGGAGGGGTGGGGATGGGAGGGGTTAGGGAGTGGTTATGTATTTACATAGTTGTATTTTACGGGACTGAAGCTATGCTCGTGTTGACCCGTTTTTGTATCTCTCTACATTTAGTTTGCTTTTGAATTCGTGTATATTTCTGGCATTAACTGTTTCACTGTTCAATGTGTGAATGATATTTTGACACAGCCCAAAAGGATTTCTCCCCATCTTTAATGTTTGCATTAGGGGATGGAGAGGGAGAATTGCCAATCATGTGAAGTGGCCTTGCTGTGGATGTGTTGTGTCTTGCTGCATTGCTTCCGAGCCAGAGCAATGGGCGAGATGCAGGGATGACCCGTCATCCATGAGGAGCTAAGATGAGAGAGGGAAAGGGTGGTGGATGGAAGTGGGAATGGTGAAGCAGATATGTGCCTTTGACTTGGCTACCTCCCACTAGTCACTACAGCACTTGTCATGTGCTAGCTGGGTTCAAGTCCTTGGCAGTACCACATATCAATTTCTGCATGTTAGCCTCCATTGTGGTTGTTAAAATGTATCTCTAGTCACTGGGACCCATTCAGTGTTGTACATATATATATATATATATATATATTCTCTCTCTCTCCTTCCTACCTTCCTTCTTTTCTGTAATTTGATTATTACACAAGCTATACTGCTTTTACCCAATGGATGATTTTAAATTTACAGAGGACATGTGGACCTGACTATATTGGGGGCAATGCAAATATCTCAGTTTGGTGACCTTGCCAACTGGATGATCCCGGTAAGATGTGACTTTGGCATACTTCATGGTCGTAGAAATATGTATTGTTGCCCTTTATTCACTCCTATTGATTAACTTATTTTATTCATTCCTATTCATTCAGTGTAAGGCGTTCAAATTTATTCAAGTGGAAAGGTGTTTGGTAATCGTGTTTATTGTTTTTCAGGGTAAGATGGTTAAAGGTATGGGAGGTGCTATGGATTTAGTGGCATCCCCTGGTACGAAAGTGGTAGTAACTATGGAGCATAGTGCCAAGAATGGGAAGCATAAGATAGTCGAAAATTGTAGCCTTCCCCTAACTGGAAAGAATTGTGTTGACCTAATTATTACAGAAAAGGTACATTTCTCTGACAGATAGTAAATTTGATGATATTGTGAGGAAAGTTTTCTACAATACTGGATTCTTTTTAATTTGACCCTTGTTTATCTTTTCTATTCCATGTAGTGTGTGTTTGAAGTGGACAAGGAAAGAGGTTTAATATTGACGGAGTTGGCAGAGGGAATAACATTAGAAGATGTGGTTGCCAACACTGGATGCTTATTCGAGGTGTCGCCAGAACTCAAAACCATGGGACAGATTGATGTTCCAGAGGAGTAAATTACTACAATATACAGGCATCTTGTTTTCAAGAAATTGTTCAGTATATAAAGTCAATTAATTTTGTATAGTAGTACTCTTGAGTCTACAGTTGATCTAATAATAAGTCAAGTCTATGTAAATAATTGCAGCTAACATTTCAATTCTTTTTGCAATTGATGATTGTCTAGTGAAAAAATAATCCAAAGATCTTTATGAATTGCTTTTATGCTTTTCATACATATTGTTTAATGATTCTCAGATTTCACTGACAGAAAAAACTGAAGCCCTGCAATGCCTGGCAATTGCCCTTGGACCTTCCTATAGATCTCTCCGAGAAGAAACTTTGGACTGTTGTCTATGTTGTATTAGTGAGAAACTGTGTATGGCACTGGCAAAAAGTAGTTGGAGAGGAAGAGTCACTAGTTTTCAACTCTATATACATATACCAAGGGTTTTTTCCCCCTTATAAGGGGGGTAGCCAAAGTCAAAAGGCATGATTTCACTCCCATTTCATTCCGACCCACTCCACTTCCACTCACCACCCCTCCCCCCTTCCCTCTTGTCTTGGCTCTCTATGAAAAGAGAAAAAGCTCTCTTTGTATCTTGCTGCATTGCTTCTGACCCAGGGCAGTGGGCGGGATACAGGGATGACCCGTCATCCATGAGGAGCTAAGAGGAGGGGGAAGAAAGGGTGGTGGATGAGAGTGGAATGGGTGGGGGTGAGGTGGGTAGGAGTGGATGCTTCCCTTTTAATTAGGCTACTTCCCTTGTAATGGGGAAAAAGCCAGTGATGTACAGATATAGAATGCAAAAAGGTGGGAGAAATACAGTTGAAGCTGATAGAGGCATGTCTATGGCCTACTCCAGAGACTTTGTAAAGTCCCGTGGGTCTGCATCTCCAGATGGAGATGAATGGGATGACAGGCTTCAAAACGGGCTTCAGAGAGACGATTCTTTCTGCTCACCATCTTGCAGGACCATCACTAGTAAGAACCTGTCATTGGTCACCTACATCTCATTTAAGCAAATGTTAATCGAAGATGGACAAGTCATGTTGAAGAAGAGATCTTTACTTTAGATTGTTAACCAGTCAATGAAGCCTGCAGGTCTTCTGCAAGAGAAAACAGGCAACAGAGTGATTGACTTTAGATTGTATGCCTGCCTACCTCATTAAATTGTCATTGTTTCAAAGATCATCCTACTAGCACACTGTTCACAAACATTAAACAAATATTGGATGCCTTAAACAAAAAGACACCACCTGATAGAATGTGATGGCGTGCTTACATACATCAGAAGGCCTTTCTCCCCAAATAATGTGGGTGGTTGATTCAAAGCAATCACACCCTACATCCATCCAAAAACCCATTGATTGACCTTGGTGGCATTAAGCACAAATAAGGTTTTAATCTGCATGATATAAATATTAATAATATACAGATAACTTAGTGATAGCTCAATACTGCAATTACAATTACCCTAAACTCAAAATTACCTTAAAGAGGACTTCTTACCATGAATCAAAAACACACCCAGGAGTCCAATTGCATGACCAGGCTTTTCCATAGGACAAAACAAAAAATACTCAGATTCCCCTTAGACACACAGATGACCATCAACCTCCACACAAAAGACCTTATAGCAAATGCACAAAAAAAAAAAAAAAAATGGACATGCTGTATAACTTCAAATATCTGGATTTTGCAAAGATCCAGACAAATTCTTTGCCACTTTTAAACTTCAAAGTTGAGTAATAAAGTAATACATACATACACATACCAAAGGCTTTTTCCCCCATACAAGGGAGGTAGCCAAAAAGAAAAAGGCATAAAAACCACTCCCACCCACTCCATCCCCAATACACTCCATACCCCTCCACCCTCCCTCCCATCTTGGCACCTCCTGGATGACAAGTCATCCCTGCATCTTGTCCACTGCCCTGGGTCAGAGGCAGTGTCGCAAGACACAGCACATCCAAAGCAAGGCCACTTCATTAAATTGGCGACCCCCCCACTCCATCCCCTCATGCAGAAAAGGAGATGGGGAGAAATCCCTTCAGGCTGCGTCAAATTTTTCTCACACATACTACCTCACCCCCCATCCCCCCACCCATTCCACCTCATGCATCACATCATCATCCATATACAACCATTCTCCATTCACCCGTCTTCTGTCCTCTCTCGTCCTTCCTCAACAGACATTCCCCTCTTCCCCAAAGCCCCTTTCACCCCATCCATCCATCTCATCCTAGGTTACCCCCTCATGTTCACTCCCTCCACACCTGCCTTCCATACCTCTTTTACTAGTCTTTTATTTTACTTTAATTTTACTAGTCTTTTATTCTACTTTTATTACTAAAGTAATAAAAATTAAAAATTAACTAAACACATTTGTAGAGTCAAAATAATCCCTGCTGATGACAAACCATCAGTATATGTGATGACTCAGCATATGTAACGAAGTAGTGTTCATATCATGTTGTGCTAATTTGTTTAAGAAGTATGGCGAGGGTTATGAGGGTGGGTAGAGTGAGAAATGAGGAGGTGGAGAGCAAGGGTGGAAAGAGCTGGCAGATAAGGTTGATAAGATAATAAAATGGGATAGTTTGGGCACATAGAAAACAAGTGAAGAAAGACTGACAAAAAAGAATATGGAAGGTGGAGGGTGATAGAGTGAATTTGAGGGAAGACAACAATGGGATGGATGGATGGGGTGAAGGATTTTTGGATACAAGGGGAATGTCTGTTGAGCAGGGAAGAGAGGGGGCACGAGATAAGTGTGAGTAGAGAGTGGTTCTAAATGGATGATAAATTTATGTGCTCCAAAAGGATTTCTTTGTATCTGTTCTGTAAATTCTGGAGTACATGAGGGAGGGTTGCCATGTTGAACCACCTCTGACTGTCAGGCCCTGCTTTGCAGATGTCTTGTTGCATTGGTTCTGACCTGAGCAGGCAACAGGGATGACCCTTTATCTACAAAGAGTTAAGATAAAAGGGACAACAAATGGGTGTGGGATGGGCAAATGAGTTTATGGACTGGCTGGGTCACCCCCCTTATAATGGGGAAAAGTTCTCTTGGTATATGTATGTTTGTATGTACTAAGCTAAAGGTAAAAACAATCCTTGCTGAAGATGATCCATCAGTGTAAGTATGCACTAAGCTATACTAGAAATAATTTTTTTTATTTCAAATGCTTGATTTATGGCCAGATTAGTATCATATATTATCTTTGAAATGCACACTTACCCATAAAAGATAGTATATGTACAGTGTATTACCTTTACAGTATTCCATACTGTATTCAGTCCTTAGGTGTTGTTTGATTTATTGTTTATGCAATTATTTATAATCAGTCTTGATATTCATATCATCAGTGCATAAAAGTGTAGAGCTGTGAAGCGAGTTATTGTGATATACTGTTTTAATATGCATATTTATTTAGCTTGGCAAGAGACCAGGGCCTGTAACTTGAAGAAAGATCTGGTTTTTAGAGTTCTTGGTCTTGGAAATTTTTATGCACTCAAAACAGTCACAGGCATTAGATTTGGACAGCAGAAGTAGTTATTGATATATACCAACAACTTTAAAGAAACACACTCTACTATGTCACTACAGCATGGAACATAATTATTAAGAAAACAACATTAGTAGACTGTCTGGACTCGGAAACTATATTTCCTGTAAATCAACACACAAGAATGATGGCGCATAATTATATGCTAGAGCCCTTAAACTCGCTCACCCAAGCAAACATAAAAACAATTTCAGCAGCATTCAACTTAAGTATCTACAGTAATGGTACCCAATACCTCACAACACATCCATTCAAAAACATAATACACATACATTGAAATCACAAACCCTCTTTACTAGACTGACAAATTTGATACATCACCAGACATCCCCAAAAATCAACCCAACAGAAGAATCACTCCCAAGACCAGCAAGAGTGTGCGTGGCATGCTTTCATAGAGATAACCACACACACAAACAGAACTAGCACAGACTCAGTCTGACAGCAGACACCAAACCCCCAAGGTGTAACCACCACACATAAAACACAGAACAGATCTTTTTACTAAGTCACCTGTGTATTGACCCAATGGGTGTTACCAGTTTCGAGGGAATTGTTGATTTCCCTCCAGAAAGAATCAGGATAGCATATTGATGGATTGGTTTACGAGTGAATTTTATTCCATGATTATTTTGAATGATGTTTTCTAGGTAGATGGTTTGTGATATAGGAAAACCTTGAGTTTTGCTTTATGTCTTTAGTGATCTTTCTTTTGTTAGTACTTACAGCAGGCTGTCTCAAGAAACTGACATTCTCACTTGAAATGTCTATTTTTGTACTAGTGCTAGGTTAAATACGTCTTTAGTTTTCTTCCAAGGTACATTCTCTTAAGTGTGTTGTTCAAAGTAATTGTGGTCTTAACTTATTTTTTTAAGCTAGAGTTTCTTTTAATATACTATTTACGAATGGGAAATGTGGTCACCATACCACTTCAGAAAAAAAAAAAAAACAATATAGAAGTAAAATCAGTAAAATCGGCTTCCGGTTTATTTCTGTGAACACTGCAGTCTTTTGACGTTTGATTTGGTCAAATATCTTTCTTTAAATTTCTTGTATTGTCAATTTAGACATAAAGTGTCAGTTTGTAAGTAGGCTGATAAGAAATAAGTTTTAAAATTGTGTCCATGTGCATTTGGAGTTTTGATATGATGTGATCTATTTTGATACTGTATATATTACTTATTAATAAATTTGTACCAGGAAAATCAGTATATTCATATTTTCATTTTCTTGTATATCTACATTGTATGTCTCCCCTACCAGAAAAAAAGAAATACTTGAGAACTTCTATCAGACCTGAACCAACTATCCACCCTATATTTTCTACTAAGAAATTTCAATGGCAGCCATATTTTTTTTTGGGGGGGGGACCACCACATCCCCATGAGGAAAACTAATATTCACTCTTATAAATATATATTTTTCTTCTGCATAAGAGGACAGAGAGGAGGGTGTCACCGATTAAATGAAGCAACCTTGCTGTGGATGTAATGTGTCTTGCCATGTTGCCTCTGACCTAGAGCAGTGAGCAAGATACAGGGATGACCTGTCATCTAGGAGGAGCTAAGAAAAGAGGGAAGGAGGAGTGGAGTCTGTGGGGATGAAATGGGTGGAAGTGTGGCTTCCTCCCTTGTAAGGGGGAAAAAGCCATTGGTATATGTATGTATATATAACTATACAACACAAACCAACCTAGCATTTCTTGTCCAATTAGTGACCACATCCATTCACCTGTCAATCTATGTACATCAGACACGTTGACTGGTCAATAGTACCAGACCTACAACAGTGATCACTTTCTATGTCTCCTTCAATATTCTCATAGCTTAAGAATTATATACTTCCATATTATATATATATATAATATATACACACACACACACACATATATACCCACTTCCCACTTGGTAAATCAACCAACACCATGAACCTAAAATGTATCATATTGTCCATTAGGATTGAAGTTTTGGAAAAAAAAGTTTGCAATTATAAAACTGATTCCACAATATTAGCTTTTGTATCAAACTTTCTTAATGTACATTACAATACCATTTTTTTAAGACATTGCAGGACACTTTGTCCTGTTTTGTGTTCCTCTGCTGGCACTTTAATTAGGTTAAGAAAACTTGTATATAATTGATATTATTTTCTATTTTGAACAAACATTTTCCATCAGTGAAAGTTAGCAAAATATTCATAATGTATAAGGTTGTACATTACAAAATCGGCATGCACCATCACTAGACAATTTATTTGTAATATGAGAAGACAGTCACTGCATTCCACTGTCAAACATGTGCACAGATGAGAAGGATGCATATCAGAATAATGGCATAGATGGCACAAGCATGACCACACAGATGTAATGACTGTTTATTGGATATTCATTGCCTCACATTCTAAAATTGAATCACATAAGATCTTTCTATTTGAGAGATGCTTTGATCAAGAATTTGAAATTGTACATGATGAATATAAACTGTAAAATAAGCAATATGTAGAAGTAATTTGACAAAGCCAGCCACAGAAGGACCCTTAAATCTTTGATGAAGGGCAGAAATAAACATGAGTAAGTGGCTGGATAGTAAAAGATACTTGTAGACTTGAGCTTGATCATACAGGTGGTGCTTCACATCAGGCCTTGGTATCGACTACTATGACTACGTATATGTTAAAGGTACTTTGGTAATTATTGTTTCCTTGAGTGTCATATTTGACAAAAGTATATATACATATACATACATATACCAAAGGCTTTTTCCCCCTTACATGGGAGGTAGCCAAAAAGAAAAAGGCATAGAAACCACTCCCACCCATTCCATCCCCTACATACTCCACTCCCCTCCACCCTCTTCCCTCCCTCACATCTTGGCACCTATATGTGTATATATATATATATATATATATATATACATATATATATATATGTGTGTGTGTGCTGTGTCTTACAAGATGCAGGGGTGACCCATCATCCAGGAGGTGCCAAGATAAGAGGGAGGGTGGAGGGGAGTGGAGTGTATTAGGGATGGAATGGGTGGAAATGGATTTTATGCCTTTTTCTTATTGGTTACCTCCCTTGTAAGGGGAAAAAAGCCTTTGGTATATGTATGTATATATATATTAATAGATATTGAATGGTCCCCAGTCAACAGATATTCATCCTATAAACCACATTAACTTGTTTCCATTTTAATTACTTGCAAACATGATTGAGACTAACAGGAGTATGTAGCTCAATGGAAGCAAATTCAGAAACGGATGTTGTCAGGATGAGGACTCAAACCTAGATGATATTTAACAAAAGGACAGTGACATAACCAACTCAGCCATCAAGAGGACTATAAGCACAATTTCTTATATATGTATGCTCAAGTTCATGTACACATGTAACTCGGGTATACATCCATGAGAAATTGTCCATAACTTATATCCCTTTTGATGATTGAGTTGGTCAAGTTACTGCCCATTTGTTATGTAAGGGCTAGGTTCAAGTCCTCAGCCTAACAATGTCTCGGCTACATACTCCTATTAGTGTCGATCATGTTTACAAGAGATTAAAATGGAAATAAGTTAATGTGGTTTATAAGATGTATAATATATATATATATAATTTTTTATTTATTTATTTATTTTTTTACATAACCGAGATGAGACGAAAGTGGCTTTGGCATTAATTAAGACCTTTGTTGCTACAAATATCTTCCACTGCTATACATGCCTCCTCTGCATCGTAAGTCACCCTTGTCAACCTTTCTGATGACCATAAGTACTTTGTTCAAACCACAATTTTTTTTTATACACATGTTGGAGTAGGTGTGAAAAAATAATATGGATGAAGATAAAAGTATTCTCGTTCATTGTGCCACACTGTGAGGAAATTAGTTTTCGTATTTCTTCCTTTAAGATTCCAAACTGTGATATTTCCAGTTAGAGCACAACACGGTCATGGCGTAATCCAATCGTGGTGAAACACAAATGCTTGCTGAAGGGGTTATTACACTGGGTTATTTTTCTTCCAACCTCGATTACTCGGCGATATCGCCCCCCCCCCCAGCAATTTACCTCGTAAAAATCAATGGCAAACTATTTTGTTTTCTCAACAATTTACATAGTATGTCATTTAATATACTGAAGGAAAATTATTCACCTCCAGCATATCCACTTTACCTCATAAAATCACTGGCAAACTATTTTGTTTTTTCAACAATTTACATAGTATGTCATTTAATATGCTGAAGGAAAATTATTTACTTCCAGCATATCAGATTTCTTCCCAAAAGCTGCAGGCTGCAAATCTCCGACAGTCGGAGGAAAAATAGCCCAGTGTGAGTATACATTTACATGAGAACTTCAATAAAAAATGTACCAGTAAACTTATAGTTTCCTGCATTATACATGTCGATTACAAAAAGAATTACATCATGTACTCAGCTATATATATTCTATACTTTAAAGACAAGCATGTACCGTCATGTACTATATGTATGACGTACATTTTCCCAGTGAACATAGTTTACAAAGTGCTGGAGACCGCCTACGTATTCTAAATTCAGACACAAAGTTTTTACATTCAACAAACCGAATGGCGATACCAAAATCTCGTCCTGGAAAAGTTATATGTAAAAATTGGAATTTAAATCGGTCAAGTTCGCCTCGAAACAAAAACATATACCGGGTGTGGGTATATGACTCCAGTTTATTAATGTTGTGGTTTTTTTTTCCTAACCCAGTTTCATCTCATTTTCTTCCACTGCAACATCTCTTCATAGTTAAGACGCACTTGTCAATATTAGACAATATTCTTCTACTGCCAGTTTCTGAGGAAATTATGCTGTTTCAAAACCCAATACTTTTTTACTCTCCATCACCCTACTCGTATGTCTAATCTCCTTCCCTTTTTTTTTTTCTTTCCTTCAACCCTGGCCCCTCTGTTCAACTCAAAATGGACATCACTCAATGCTGACACTTGAGCTGACTTTTCCACTGCAAGGAGACTTGGTTTTCCCCAAGATGACTGAAGAGATATGACTACATAACCCTTTTAACATGCTCTGCTTTGAAGCTGAATACTATTTTTAAGTGCATCACCCTATTTAAGGACATGGTGGTGCTTCTCACTATGTTGATATTTCATACTCGATTGCTGAAACTGCTCGTGGTGGTATTTGCATTCATTGAACTTAGGCTGTTCATCTGTTACATATTTGTTCAGTCTACAGCGTTTTCAGTTATTATTGGCGCCACTGCATTATGAGTTGGTTCTTCGTCATATTATTTATCTATATAGTCTCCAGCACATGGTTTTCCTATATGCACTATTATTTTTTCATCTGGAAATTTGTGAAAATGTGTCACTCGCCGCAGCACATTTTCATAAAAGTTTCCAGATGAAAAAGTCCCTTTTACCATTCTGTTCTCCACTCCACCTATGGCTTAATTTCTTCTATTTTCCCCCGGTTTTTCCTTTCCACAAAGCTTCACCTACCGTACATTTGGTACGGCATGTGCCCTTGCACGCCGTGGCTTCACTGAAGTTGTTGCTATTCCCTCCACAGCCACCGTAGTAAAAGACTTCACAGCAACCAGTTCGGGGGTTGAAGGCGTAACGGCGCATACTGGCCTTGCAACGACCTACTACCACGGGGAGCAGGCAGATATTATCCCGTTGTGACTTCACGTACTCCGATGATGTTGTCACTGCAACCAGACTGAGAGTCACTAACACCAGAATGCACTTCATGCTGAAGATCTTTTGCGATGGATTTCAAATTAATTTGTGATATAGTGGCTTTGTTAGTGTGGGCAAATGTCCGTAGTCTGGATGCAACAACTGCACGTCTTCAATGGTCGAGCCTGGAGCGCTACCTGGGGATTCCGTAAATGCGCGTTTCCTGCGTCGCCACAGCGGGAGCAGGAGGTTACAAATCGTTTCGTGGTATTTCCATTTTCTTCTACGTCTTCATTTTTATCCAAGTAATCTATCGTGCCGCATCCTGTCAACATTAGCTTGCTCTGGTTCTCTAGCCACTCTCGCCCTGCACATACCATCAGTGGTGGATCCAGGGGGGGGGGGGGAGCTAAGGGAGCTAGCCCCCCCCCAAAAAAAAAAAAGCATTACCACATTGGAATGGTCGAGAAACCTGCCTTGTGTAGACCAGTAAGTGGTATGATTATAGTGGCAGATTTTTTGCATGTAATAAAAGTTTTAGAATATTTGGATGGGGCATTCAAGACATTATTGAGGGTAAATATTTGAATATGTAAGAATAAGCATACTCTTGTCCAATATTTTTAAAGAAACTAAATCAAGTGAGAATATATACTTAAATTTACATTCAAAATCATAGTATTCACCGTACAGAGTACATATGTTAAAAGGCGGCATCTATATTTACTAAATTCAGGATAGCCCCCCAAAGCGGCATCCATATATTGACAAAAATCAATCCCCCCCCCACTCCATTTGATCTTGGGTCCGTCACTGCTCGTCATTGACAAAATTTTGACGCAATGTGTATATTTTTCTACAGAATATATGGATAAATATATAGGTTATCCTTCAGTACGGACAGGGCTAACACACGAAAACACACACGGAAGCTCTCCAGGCTGAATGAAATCGACTGACGACCAGAGCCATGTATTCAGATTGTGCAACGCCATGAGGGCGTTCGACATTATTTATTTCACAAAAATAAACCTGTCAAACAGCGGTTACACGGAAGCATTTTGACAATTAATCAGAGGAAATCGACATTGTCCAATAAAAGTTGGGGAAATATAATCATCTTTGTTCATCGAAGATATCCAACTCTCAAACTGTTTTTCGTTGTTGAATATTGTCGACTGGCGGAAACGGTCACCTTGAGAGATTATCTGTCTTGCGCCGGGAACGAACTTTGCTCCTCACAGACTGTGGGGAGCAAAGTTCGTTCACAGTTATTCACAATTACAGTAGAAGTCCTGGAATGGGCCTCTATCAGGTCTGTGAATCCAAATTAGAACACTACCACTATCGTGACAGCGGTGGCATCGGCATGTGCGGAAATTTGTTGATATTGTATATTTGCCTTATAATTGAAATAGCTTCCGACCCTTCCATGCTGTGTCCAAGTTGTGTTCAAACTCTTTAAACCTTTAGGTCATCCTGTTGGATTCGTGACATTGATGAAAGAGAGCAATCATGTATAGAATTGTAACACTCAGGGCTTCTGTACCTTGTGAAGCTGAGGGTACACACGAATAAATCGTCTATAATAATAAAGAATGAAATGTTGAAAATCTCTCCTCACATGATATGACATAACACGTTTGCTTGAACCGCGCCGAATCAAATGCACCCGATACTCCGATAATATTAATCTTTGAGAGAATTGAAAACACATTTCTACACATGCAAGTAAATAAAAACACCAGGAAAATAAGGCTATATAATTTGTATTATTAAGTAGTCCACTACGATTTAAAAACAACTTAACAGTAGCGGCATAACCGAACTGGAACAGGATTGAGTTTATCACAACAAAATATTTACGAAACCATGGAGATTAAAAAAATCTAGAAGAAAGAAACATTGGGAATTCAAGACTCCATATGTGGATCTCAATATTTTTTACCCAAGAAGCACTCGGTAAAAATCCCATCTTCCACTTGCTCAATAGGTGAATTATTTTTATGTATTTCATTTAATCTGTAACATCTAAACAAAATGGCATCTCGAAAAAGGTGGAGACTAGTTTGTAGAAATGTCAGTATTCTAACAGTAAAAGTCCGAAAACCTGAGACTGATGAGGGAGCTCTGAATGCTGTATAGCTTTGGGTTGTATATTTACAACGATAAAAACATTAAGTCGTAGTGGACTTATTCGGGTCGAAGATGTTCGACGTGAACAAATATTTGGTTCAGCTTCTCAAATAACATTAGGCACAAGAGAACAAGCAGAACAGGGGGATGGTAGAAGTTAGATTTTATTTATTTATTTATTATTTGTTTATTTATTTTCATTGATTGGAGACCATTCTTCATTCATGCAAGAAAAATGAGTGACTCCCATACCCGGTCCCTAAAAAAAGTTGCAGTGATATGTAATGTCAATTGAGTAGGCAATCTTAGCCCTGTACATCCACACATCATCAAGTAAACAGGAAATCTAATACTTTTGAGAGATCAATGTCTACCATTAATTTGAACTAAGAAATGGGGCTTGCCTCGATCCTGTGAATCGCTGGGTGTTTCTCTGCGTACTTACTCTGGCATTTTATTATAGTGACGAAGATATGATGAAAAGGTTCATCGAATATCTCATCTGCCTGACATGGAATATGCAACAGCAGTATAGTCCCGCCACAAAAGGGAATATACAAGAAAATGGAGAAAATACAAATGATTGCAACTAAAGCCCAGGCAAGCCAGTACGTACGAGTAGGCAAGTTGGGATTGTTCGAACTAATCTAGTTGGTGTCTTCAGAATGATGAAATGTGTGGACAAAATTAACAGAAATACGTATTTGTATAGGATAGAGTTATATAAATAAACGTATAAAACTGAGATTTTTTCCACACGGTTACATTTATTCAGACAATGCGGACAGCATGGATTACTTTTAGATAAAAAAGTATAATTGGAGATAAAAAAAAAAACGGTACCCCACAATCATAGTTCCTATCATGTATATCAGTTATTTGAATATAATCATACTAAGGGGAAGGGAAGTGGGGACGGGAGGCTTTTAGTGTCTCTGGGGGAGTCCACTGGTGCAAACTTTCTCACGAAGACCAACTAGCGCAGAGAGGATTGTGTCAATTCCAATTCATATTTCGTCTGCTATACAAAACGTGTCGGGTGTATTGCATACTAGTAAACAAACTATATTTGTACTGGTCCCTTGGGTATGGAGTTTTTCTAATTTGGCATGAATGAAATATGTTGTTTCATTGTAAATGATTAATGGGGTATGAATTTGATAAGTATAGTTGATCCTGTGGGGTTAAGTATAGATATATATACCGTGTTGTTCAATGTTTACTCTAGCATATTTTATATTTTATTATGATATTGTTAGGTTTATACGGGGCTCTTTGAGTTTAAGGCCATTTTATCATTTACATAATACTCACTTCAAACTAATCAATATGCTTTAATTGGTTCTATTCCAGGTAAAATTCTAGAATCACGCAAACATATACACTTATTCTTAACATAAAACTTATGGGAACTTTTTTTATTTTCCTGTTGTCTTCGATTTTGTTTATCCTAGGTTAGGATAGCCTGACCTATCCTATCCTATCCTAACCTAACCTATTACCCAAGATAAACAAAATCAACGACAACAGAAAAACTAGAAAAATAACGGTGGGGCAATAACAGAAAAGATTAAATTTATGTTGTCCAATAGCTCCTAAATTGATATATCCTAACCAGAGAAAAACAAAAATTTGAAATGTATAACCAAAATAAATTAAACATGTGGTTGTGTGATATAGAAATAATACCCTGTTCCAGTATCATACAAACACATTTTGATTTTCACCTTATTTTGCAATTTATTTTATTTTTCTATTGAATGGTTGCATTAGGTTAAGTTAGTTGGTAGTGCTTGTGTGATAGAAAGAGATGGGTGAGTAGTATTAAGGTATTCTAATGCAGTGATTCTTAACCTGTGGAGAATTCCTCACTGGTGGGGAATGGCGGAGTTACCAAGTGGGGAACGACCGGTCGGACTGAAGAACCAGTTTTTTTGTTTTGTTTTTTAATCGATGTGTTTTTGTTTCTTTTTGTTTGTTTCTGGTGTCTTCTTATTGTCACATTTCGTGAATTTGTTTCCACCCACAAATAATTGATAGTGCTTCAAAATTTATGTATTTTATTTCCATGTGATAACTGTTAGTAAAAAAATCTAATGTATGCAAAAAAAAATTAAGGGCCGTAACATGGCACAAAAAAGCAAGGCGTATATTTACGTACTAAACACTGCATGGGTTAAAATTGAATTTGTCAAAGACCGATGCAGTGGTGGGAAATGGAGAATTGGCTCACTAAAAAGTGGGGAATTGGAGAAAAAAGGTTAAGAATCCCTGTTCTAATGGCTATTGGGGGATGCAAGTTTTCATTCATTGAAATATAACTCAACAGTGTTATTAATGTAAGTGTTGAAAGGCTTTAATTCGGCAACATATATTAGCTTAAGCTAGTTACATTTCCTTAATGATCATTTCTCATTTGGACGTATGGAGCAGAATATTGGAATAATTATTTGTAAAAGGTATGATGAGAATTATCATATACTGTATAATTACTTGTTTTGATTTCCAGGACAATCACACCATATAATAACCCATTTCACTTAACTTGATTTCACTTAACTTAATTTCGTTTAACTTGATTTCAATAGTTCCAAAAGACCCACTTCAGAAATCTGGTAAATTTTCATGATATAGCATTAGAAAGTTGAATATTAATTTTGTAAATTATAATAATTTCAGGTGATAAATATATTTCTTGGCAGAAATTGGTAACAGAAAAGGTTACTAAAAGTAATATACTTATGAACACAACCACTGGGGCAGTTTGAGATGCCATCTATGTTTTGATAGATGTGATAGTCAAAGAAATTAAAGTATAATAAATTCATGTATTCTAACCTAACCTAACCTGCATTTAGTAATGCAATACCTGTAATTCCGTAGGTCATCAAGGTCATTGTTAGGGATGTTGATGGCAGGTTTTGGTATCCAATTGGACTGTGGGGTGTATAGGAGTTGCATAGCTTTAAGAAATGCATGAATCTCAACTCCGTAGCACTGTTTTAAAAGTATGTACCGTGCAAGGTACTGATGTACTGAGGGTGTATTCCAGATCATATGGTCACAGCTTTGTTCGGTAGTCTTTTTGCTTTTAATAGGACTGGACAGACAACATGGTGTCTCGGTCCTATGATCGCACATTCATTTGGTAGTGTATTTGCTTTTAGCATTTTTTTTCCCACCAAGAAAAATGTATACATTAGTACGTTGATAATGATATAATTTACAAAATTAATATTTAATTTTCTAGTGCTATATCACGTAGGTGTGCTTTTATGAAAATATACCCAAAATCTTGAATGCTCCAGTTTTCCCATGTTTAAGATACCCAAATTATATGTGTAGTCAGCTTGGATATTTGTTTCAGTGTGTAGATGTTCTGTTGGGGGTGCTTTTGATGCATCCTGTTATTATGTGCAGGGAGTGAACATGAGGGGACGTCCTAGGATGAGGTGGATGGATGCGGGGGGGGTGGGGTAGTATGCGTGAGTAAATTTTGACGCAGCCCGAAGGGATTTCTCCCCGTCCTCTCCTTATATGCAAGGGGGGACGGAGAGGGGGGGGTCGCCGATTAAATGAAGCGGCCTTGCTGTGGATGTGCTGTGTCTTGCGACACTGCTTCTGACCCAGGGCAGGGTGCAGGGATGACCCGTCATCCAGGAGGTGCTCAGATGAGAGGGAGGGTGGGAGGGGTGTGGAGTGTATTTAGGGATGAAATGGGTGGGAGTGTTTTTATGCCTTTCCCTTTTTGGCTACCTCCCTTGGAAGGGGGAAAAAGCCTTGGTATATGTATGTATGTATGTATTTGTTTTGTGCAGTTTATAACATGTTCATTTTCCAGATTGTTTGGAACTACACTGTGGAGGTATAGTTGAATGTAGTTCTCAAGAACTGTTTGTAGACTGAATTGAGGTTCCTTTTCTTGGCCAAAACCCAAGCTTGCTCCTGATCTTAGTATCTTAATATTCTGGTTGGTTTTCACTGTTAGGTCATTAATGTCTGGGCTGAACGGTATGTGACTATTGTAAGTGAGGATGAGGATTTTAGTGCTTTTCTCCCGTGGAAGGATTTGGCCATTTAGTTTAGTTTTTAGGATATATGCCACAGGGCATATATCCTAAAAACAAAAGTGAAGGCATAAGGGGTGCTGGAGGGCCTCGGACCAGCACCCTAAGGTTTGGGTCTTTTAATGTGCGTGGATGTGGTACAGATGAGAGTAAAAGGGAAGAGATAGGTAGTATGTTTGTGAGAAGAAAGATGGATGTGTTGGCTTTGAGTGAAACTAAGTTGAAAGGGAAGGGTGAGTGTAAGTTTGGGAGTGTAAGTGGGAGGTTATCAGGAGTGAAGAGAGGGCGAGGGAGGGAAGGGGTGGCTATTCTAGTAAGTGAGGAGATAGGTAAACAGGTAGTGGAGTGGAAGGAGGTTTCCTCAAGGATAATGTGGATGAAGGTGAAACTGGGAAAGGAGATGTGGGTCTTTGTAAGTGCATATGGGCCTGGCAGTGAGAAGAGCGTGGAAGAAAGGGAGGCCTTTTGGATAGATTTAAATGAGTGCATAGAGGGTTTAGGAAGAAATGTCAATGTAATAGTACTGGGAGACCTTAATGCTAGGGTGGGAAATGGTCCAATCGATGGAGTGGTTGGGAAGTGTGGAGTTCCAGGAAAGAATCGTAGTGGAGAGTTGATGGTGGAAATGTGTCTAGAAAGAGAGTTGATGATAGCAAATACAGTGTTTCGGAAGAAAGTCAAGCATAAGTACACATGGGAGAGGGTGGTGGAGGGAAGGGTGGTAGATAGAGCGCTAATGGATTATGTAGTGGTAAATAGGATTATGATAGGAAGAGTTAAGGATGTACATGTGCTAAGGGGAGAGGGTGGGGGAATATCAGATCATTTTTTGGTGGAAGGTAAGCTGAGAGTGGAGGATAGATGGAGAAAGAGGAAAGGGACAAAAGGTAGGGAGGTTCTTAGAGTGAACTCCTTGAATGAAAAGGAAAAGGAGAAGGAGTACGAAAAGAAGCTGAAGGAGGAGTGGGAGGGAGTAAAGGATGGAGCAGAGATGGGTGTGGAGGAGGAATGGGGATGGTTCAAGGAGGGAGTCTTAAAGTGTGCAAGGATGGTGTGTGGAACAAGAAGGACAGGGGGAAATAGAAGAAAGGGTAGTGAATGGTGGGATGAGGAAACAAAGAAGGTTGTAGAAGAGAAGAAGCGAGCATTCACAGATTGGTTACAAAAGAGGACGGGGGAGTCATATGAGACGTACAAAGAAAAGAAAAGAGAAGTAAAGCAAAAGGTAAAGGAGGCAAAGAGGAGAGCAGATGTGAAATGGGGTAAGAGTATGACAGAAAATTTTGAAAGTAATAAAAAGATGTTTTGGAAAGAAATTAAGAGAGGAAGAGGAGGCGAATCAAGTAGGGAAGAAAAGGTAAAAGCTGCAGATGGAGAGATGATAATGGAAGAGAAGGCAGTAAGGGGAAGATGGGCAGAATATTTTAGGGAGTTGCTAAATGTGAAGGAGGATAGGGAAGGAAAGATAGCTGCAGTGGGAAATGCGAAGAAAATGAGAGTGATGAGTGAGGAGAATGGAGGAGAAATAAGGAAGGATGAGGTGAAGGCAGTTGTAAAGATGATGAAAGCAGGTAAGGCACCTGGTCTGGATGGATGCCATGCAGAATGTCTGAAAAAGGGAGGTTCAGTGATGGTGGACTGGTTGGTGAGGTTATTTAATGTTTGCTGGAGAGAGGGTAGAGTACCGGAGGACTGGAGAAGTGCCTGTATAGTTCCTCTTTACAAGGGAAAAGGGGACAAGAACTGTTTGGGATTAGCCTGTTAAGTGTAGTAGGGAAGGCTTATGGGAGGATCTCGATTGAGAGGATTAGGAGAGGAACAGAAGGAGTAATTGGTGAGGAACAGTGTGGATTTAGGACAGGTAGAGGTTGTGTAGATCAGATCTTTGTGGTAAGACAGATATGTGAGAAAGCTATAGGAAAGGGGAAGGATGTTTTTTGGGCTTTTATGGATCTGGAAAAGGCTTATGATAGGGTAGACAGAAAGGCACTGTGGGAGGTTATGCAGATTTATGGGATAGGAGGAAAGCTTTTGGGAGCTGTCAAGAGTTTTTATGAGAGTAGTAGAGCTTGTGTCAGGATTAGAAATGGAGAGAGTGAGTGGTTTGAAGTAAAGGTGGGACTTCGTCAAGGATGCGTTATGTCGCCCTGGCTGTTCAACTTATACATGGATGGGGTGGTGCGAGAGGTGAATGCTAGGGTAGTGGGTCAGGGATTGGAGATGGTTAAAGAAAATGGAGAAAAGTGGGAGGTGAGCCAGCTGTTGTTTGCGGACGACACTGCGCTTGTGGCAGGGTCGGAGGAGGGATTGAGGAAGCTGGTGGCAGAGTTTGGGAGAGTATGTGATAGAAGAAAGCTAAAGATAAATGTGGGTAAAAGTAAGGTGATGAGATGTACAAGGGGTGAAAGTGGCAGTAGACTGGAAGTGAACATTAAGGGAGAGCGACTGGAGGAAGTGGATAGTTTTAGATACTTGGGTGCAAGTGTAGCAGGAAAAGGTGGAGTGAAGGTGGAGGTAGAATGTAGATTGAGAGAAGCGGGTAAATGCCTTGGTGGATTAAAGAGTGTAATGAGGACTAGACATTTAGGAATGGATGCGAAGAGGAGACTGTATGAAGGAGTGATTGTGCCAACAGCACTGTATGGGGCAGAAACGTGGAACATAAGAGAAGAAGAGAGAAGGAGTTTGAATGTGTTTGAGATGAGGTGTCTGAGAAGTATGGTGGGGGTTACTAGGCTGGATAGAGTGAGAAATGAGGAGGAGAACAGGGGTGAAAAAGGAGCTGGGAGATAGGGTTGATGAAAGAATATTAGGATGGTTTGGACACATGGAAAGAATGAGTGAAGAAAGACTAGTAAAAGAGGTATGGAAGGTAGATGTGGAGGGAGTGAACATGAGGGGACGTCCTAGGATGAGGTGGATGGATGGGGTGAAGGGGGCTTTGGGGAAGAGGGGAATGTCTGTTGAGGAAGGAAGGGAGAGGACGGAAGACAGAGGTGAGTGGAGAATGGTTGTATATGGATGATGTTGTGATTGCATGAGGAGGAATGGGCGGGGGGGTGGGGTAGTATGTGTGAGTAAATTTTGACGCAGCCTGAAGGGATTTCGCCCCGTCCTCTCCTTATATGCAAGGGGGGACGGAGAGGGGGGGTCGTCGATTAAATGAAGCGGCCTTGCTGTGGATGTGCTGTGTCTTGCGACACTGCTTCTGACCCAGGGCGGTGGGCAAGGTGCAGGGATGACCCGTCATCCAGGAGGTGCTCAGATGAGAGGGAGGGTGGGAGGGGTGTGGAGTGTATTTAGGGATGAAATGGGTGGGAGTGTTTTTATGCCCTTCCCTTTTTGGCTACCTCCCTTGAAAGGGGGAAAAAGCCTTGGTATATGTATGTATGTATGTTTTACTTTTGGACGTTTCTTTGATTCACATTTTTCTAGAGTGAGCAGGGTTACTGGTTATTTCTTTGGGGCAGCTTACATTTTATTTTGTCTAAGCTGTTGTTCTAGTTTGGGTGTTCTTAGCTGTTTTGTCGTTGCTGTGATTTATCAAACCTCATCTAAGATAAAGTGGTCTTTGTTAATGATAGAAGGACTCTGGCATTAGGTGAATTAATGATCAATGCCAGTAAGGGATAGTGTTAATTTTCAAAAGAACATGAAGTTGGAAGGTGACGTTTAGTATACTGGCCTTGTTACTATCGAGAACTAACCCGAGCCAAGATCCTTCATCAGAGAGAATGGCTATGTACCTTAACAGCCCTCCTGCATAGGAAAGCTGTGTTCTAGAATAAGATGCCATAAGTATTTGTTGTTTCAAGTTTCATTGATTGGAAAACTGCAACCCCACAGTAGTGAGCAGTGGGCCTCCAGTTTTCACATATATCTTACTGAAGAAAAACTTTGGACTGTTGTCTTTGTTGTATTAGTATAAGTCTGTCTTTATGCTACTGGCTTCCAAGAAGTTGGCAGTTGTCAGCTCTCTTTGTGTGAAGGGTAATGTAGACTGCTACCCAGGAACTGATGCATAATACTGAGGGGATATTTATTTAGGTGATTTTTTCATGTAATGCAGGGTTCATATTGCTTTCCAGATATAGCAATGGCTGCTCCTGACTTCTCAAAAATCAGTGAATCTGTTCAGGCAGAAGTCCAAGTGAAGCAATTTAGAGAGTTCCTCATGCAATACAATCGCCTGAGTGAAAGCTGCTTCGCTGATTGTGTTTGGGATTTTACTTCTCGCACTATCAAAGGGCAAGAGGACAGTTGCGTGACAAACTGTGTGGATAAATATACAAAGGTAAGGATTTTATGTAAAAGATTTTTATATTTGTATTTTGTTTTCAGGTTGCAAAATGGCTTCAGCACCAAATTTGTCAAAAATTTCGGACCATGCACAAGCTGAAGCTCAGGTTGCACAGTTCCGAGACTTTGTCATGCAGTACAATAAACTTGGGGAGAAGTGCTTCACTGATTGTATTTGGGATTTTTCCTCGCGCTTTATTCAAAATCGTGAAATAAATTGTGTTTTGAATTGTGTCACAAAATTCACACAGGTGAGAAATTATTGTACCAGAAACAAGTACAGACGCTCCTCAACTTACGTTTTAGTTACGTTCCGAACGGCCGAACGTAAGTTGTTACTGTACTATACATCCGTAAATTCTATTACCGTATCTTATAAAACACCCCTAAATCATTAATTAAACACACAACATTGTAAAATAATAACATTAATTTCAAATAGATTAAATTCAAGCAACATAAATTGAGATGGTGGAGGAGGAGGAGGCAAGGCATGTTCAGTTTGTCGTCTGCGCAATGTAAACAATGGACGCAGCATCGTGCGCAAGTATCGTTTGAACTACGGAGAGCGCGGTAAACTAAAAAATTCACTCAAAATTTTTTTTTATTATTTTTTTTTACCGTCAGTTCAAACGTAAAATCGAAAAAACATAAAACGAATGAACGTAAGTAGAGGAGCGTCTGTATAGGTTTTTCTTGTTTGCCGTAAGTGGTGATAACATTTCATAGGAAAGAAAATATGTATTTTTTTTTTTTTCTCTTTTAATATAAATATGATTCAGATTTGATTTTTTATTAATCTACTGAAATTTTTTAATTTACAGGTCACTCAAAGGATATCAGAACGTTTTCAAGAAATACAGATGCTCTCCAATGAAAATGCAGTTGCAGCAGCACAGAAGTTGGGGAAAGTAGGGGGAGTATGATAAAACACTGTTCATTAGGTATGGGAATTCATTGTAAATGTAACAGAATAAGTTGTTGTAAAAATATTTGATAATATAATAGAAAAAGCATTTTAATTAATTTTTTTAACCTACTAATATAAATCATATCAGATATGCTGATGACACGGTATTGGTGGCTGACTCAGAAGATAAACTGCAACATCTATTGAATGTAACCGTACGAGCTAGTGAGGAGAAAGGTTTAAATGTAAATATGGAAAAACTAAAATACTAGTGGCCAGTAAAACAGATCCACCAAGAGTGCAAGTACAAATAGCAGGGAGAAGAATAGAACAAGTAACCAAATTTTCGTACCTGGGAAGCGTATTGACAGAAGATTGTAGATGTGAAAAGGAAATAAAATCAAGGATAGCGATAGCTAAAATCACGTTTCAGAAAATGAAAGGGGTTTTAACAAACAAGAGAATGTCTACAAATATAAGGAGAAGAACAGTTAAAACATTTATATGGTCAACACTATTATATGGTTCAGAAGCGTGGGCAATCAGCCAAAAATTGCAGGAAAACTTAGAAGCAGCAGAAATGTGGATATGGAGACGAGTATTAAGAGTACCATGGACAGCAAAGAAAACAAACGAAGAAGTATTGAGAGAAATGGAGACAGATAGGGAATTGATGACAACAATAAGGAAAAGACAGTTGCGATTCTGAGGACATATAATGAGGAAGGAAGGGTTGGAAGAGGTGGTGATGATGGGAATGGTGGAGGGAAGGAGAGCAAGAGGAAAGCAGAGGGAGAAGTATATGGACGGGCTGATGAGGGCGACGGGAAAACCACTCAAACCAGCACAGATGTTACAAGTAACTAGGGACCGTGAACGGTGGTGCTCCATGGTTGCCAAAGTCCAAGAGGATATGGCACGACGGTAAGGTAACCTACTAATGACTCATGATTACCACTACAGTGCTTGTCATGGCATTATGGCAGCCGCCACTACAGTGGTCTGGGTTCGACTCTCGCCCAGGGCTGAAATAATTTCAGTATCACTGTGCTGTGGGGTGTTTGACTCCCATGGGTGGGGAGTTGGGTGTGTGTGCACGCATGTAAGGTCACAGTATTACCCATAGATCAGTTAAACTAGCTCTGAGCTCTCATCCAGAAGGTTAATTACTGTTGATCATGAGTTCAATATGTGATTCAAGACCATGGTGAATGGTGAATCACATACCATAAAAATATATTTGCACACTTGCCAAGATTCTAATACTCGGTGCTGCCTCCCTTATGCTTTTATGTCCCTCAGACATTTAGGAAGACTCACACAAGTTCCTAAGGGTCTGGGGAGATATATTAATCCATACCTCACGTACAGCAGACTCAAGCCATGGAACAGAATTAATATCCTTGCCCATCAAACTTCACTTCAGTATTGGACCACAGGTTTTCAATGGGGTTCAGGTCAGGGAATTACCTGGCCAGTCATTAAAGAAGCTCGCATCACAGTCCTTAAGCCACCCAACTACTGATCTGGTGGTGCGACACTGTGTACCATCCTGCATAAATACCGTTGTCCCACATTTGCCAAACGCATCAGGTAAATTGTCACACAACACCTCCAGATAATTATATTGATTCATATACTGGTTTTTGAAGTAGATACTTGGGTGCAAGTGTAGCAGGAAAAGGTGGAGTGAAGGTGGAGGTAGAATGTAGATTGAGAGAAGCGAGTAAATGCCTTGGTGGATTAAAGAGTGTAATGAGGAATAGACATTTAGGAATGGATGCGAAGAGGAGACTGTATGAAGGAGTGATTGTGCCAACAGCACTGTATGGGGCAGAAACGTGGAACATAAGAGAAGAAGAGAGAAGGAGTTTGAATGTGTTTGAGATGAGGTGTCTGAGAAGTATGGTGGGGGTTACTAGGCTGGATAGAGTGAGAAATGAGGAGAACAGGGGTGAAAAAGGAGCTGGGAGATAGGGTTGATAAAAGAATATTAGGATGGTTTGGACACATGGAAAGAATGAGTGAAGAAAGACTAGTAAAAGAGGTATGGAAGGTAGATGTGGAGGGAGTGAACATGAGGGGATGTCCTAGGATGAGGTGGATGGATGGGGTGAAGGGGGCTTTGGGTAAGAGGGGAATGTCTGTTGAGGAAGGAAGGGAGAGGACGGAAGACAGAGGTGAGTGGAGAATGGTTGTATATGGATGATGTGATTGCATGGGGAGGAATGGGTGGGGTAGTATGTGTGAGTAAATTTTGACGCAGCCTGAAGGGATTTCTCCCCGTCCTCTCCTTATATGCAAGGGGGGACGGAGAGGGGGGGTCGTCGATTAAATGAAGCGGCCTTGCTGTGGATGTGCTGTGTCTTGCGACACTGCTTCTGACCCAGGTAAGGCACCTGGTCTGGATGGATGCCATGCAGAATGTCTGAAAAAGGGAGGTTCCGTGATGGTGGACTGGTTGGTGAGGTTATTTAATGTTTGCTGGAGAGAGGGTAGAGTACCGGAGGACTGGAGAAGTGCCTGTATAGTTCCTCATTACAAGGGAAAAGGGGACAAGTGTGAATGTAGTAGTTTCAGAGGGATTAGCCTGTTAAGTGTAGTAGGGAAGGCTTATGGGAGGATCTTGATTGAGAGGATTAGGAGAGGAACAGAAGGAGTAATTGGTGAGGAACAGTGTGGATTTAGGACAGGTAGAGGTTGTGTAGATCAGATCTTTGTGGTAAGACAGATATGTGAGAAAGCTATAGGAAAGGGGAAGGATGTTTTTTGGGCTTTTATGGATCTGGAAAAGGCTTATGATAGGGTTGACAGAAAGGCACTGTGGGAGGTTATGCAGATTTATGGGATAGGAGGAAAGCTTTTGGGAGCTGTCAAGAGTTTTTATGAGAGTAGTAGAGCTTGTGTCAGGATTAGAAATGGAGAGAGTGAGTGGTTTGAAGTAAAGGTGGGACTTCGTCAAGGATGCGTTATGTCGCCCTGGCTGTTCAACTTATACATGGATGGGGTGGTGCGAGAGGTGAATGCTAGGGTAGTGGGTCAGGGATTGGAGATGGTTAAAGAAAATGGAGAAAAGTGGGAGGTGAGCCAGCTGTTGTTTGCCAGAAAATAGAAGCATCAGATGAGCACCGATCTACCGCTCGGATGCTAGACAGTCTGATAGCCACAGGGATCGCATATAGCGATTATAAGCAGCATCTGTTAAATATCTTTCAGAGCAAACAAGCAAACAACATTAACTTTCTCCTCACATTTCTAAATAATACTAGAACTCAAAAACAGACTAACATCAAAGACAATGTGGCCAACGCAATCAAGGAAATTAGGGAAAATCTAGAAAATAACAGCCCTTGGATCTGTACAACCATTACAGGAAAAAAGGCAGTGACATTAGAAAACCTATACACATTCCTGGAGATAGGCCTTTATCTTTCCCAACTCCCACCAAAGTGTCAAAGAGAAGCCACTCTGTACTTGTGGCGCAAGTTTGGAGCAAATCGCTGACCTTGGGATTTCCCCCCAAATTCCATGGGGTACCCCCTTTGAGATTTTTTTGATTTTGGGTCATTTTGGTCACCAGCGATTTAGCCGCTATGACACCCACAGGTCCGAGGCGGCCTGAAATGCCCTGCAGTGCAATGGCACACCAGTCAGGCACACGGTATCCGTGCCACAGGCATAAACGTCAAAAGGCCGAACTTTGGATGGCTCTCACGGCCACACCCTTGGTCTCAGGATTCTGCTGTCTACGGTGATGTGCACCCTATCCCACTGTGTACTTGTGGCGCAAGTTTGGAGCAAATCGCTGACCTTGGGATTTCCCCCCAAATTCCATGGGGTACCCCCTTTGAGATTTTTTTGATTTTGGGTCATTTTGGTCACCTCCACCGATTTACCCGCTATGACACCCACAGGTCCGGGGCGGCCTGGGATGCCCTGCAGTGCAATGGCACACCAGTCAGGCACACGGTATCCGTGCCACAGGCATAAACGTCAAAAGGCCGAACTTTGGATGGCTCTCACGGCCACACCCTTGGTCTCAGGATTCTGCTGTCTACGGTGATGTGCACCCTATCCCACTCTGTACTTGTGGCGCAAGTTTGGAGGAAATCGCTGACCTTGTGATTTCCCCCCAAATTCCATGGGGTACCCCCTTTGAGATTTTTTTTGGTTTTGGGTCATTTTGGTCACCTCCACCGATTTAGCCGCTATGACACCCACAGGTCCGGGGGGGCCTGGGATGCCCTGCAGTGCAATGGCACACCAGTCAGGCGCACGGTATCCCTGCCACAGGGATAAACGTCAAAAGGCCGAACTTTGGATGGCTCTCACGGCCACACCCTTGGTCTCAGGATTCCGCTGTCTACGGTGATGTGCACCCTATCCCACTCTGTACTTGTGGCGCAAGTTTGGAGCAAATCGCTGACCTTGTGATTTCCCCCCAAATTCCATGGGGTACCCCCTTTGAGATTTTTTTGGTTTTGTGTCATTTTGGTCACCTCCACCGATTTAGCCGCTATGACACCCACAGGTCCGGGGCGGCCTGGGATGCCCTGCAGTGCAATGGCACACCAGTCAGGCGCACGGTATCCCTGCCACAGGGATAAACGTCAAAAGGCCGAACTTTGGATGGCTCTGACGGCCACACCCTTGGTCTCAGGATTCCGCTGTCTACGGTGATGTGCACCCTATCCCACTCTGTACTTGTGGCGCAAGTTTGGAGGAAATCGCTGACCTTGTGATTTCCCCCCAATTCCATGGGGTACCCCCTTTGAGATTTTTTTGGTTTTGGGTCATTTTGGTCACCTTCACCGATTTAGCCGCTATGACACCCACAGGTCCGGGGGGGGGCCTGGGATGCCCTGCAGTGCAATGGTACACCAGTCAGGCGCACGGTATCCCTGCCACAGGGATAAACGACAAAAGGCCGAACTTTGGATGGCTCTTACGGCCACACCCTTGGTCTCAGGATTCTGCTGTCTACGGTGATGTGCACCCTATCCCACTCTGTACTTGTGGCGCAAGTTTGGAGGAAATCGCTGACCTTGGGATTTCCCCCCAAATTCCATGGGGTACCCCCTTTGAGATTTTTTTTATTTTGGGTCATTTTGGTCACCTCCAGCGATTTAGCCGCTATGACACCCACAGGTCCGGGGCGGCCTGGGATGCCCTGCAGTGCAATGGCACACCAGTCAGGCACACGGTATCCGTGCCACAGGCATAAACGTCAAAAGGCCGAACTTTGGATGGCTCTGACGGCCACACCCTTGGTCTCAGGATTCCGCTGTCTACGGTGATGTGCACCCTATCCCACTCTGTACTTGTGGCGCAAGTTTGGAGCAAATCGCTGACCTTGGGATTTCCCCCCAAATTCCACCTCCAGCGATTTGCCCGCTATGTCACCCACAGGTCCAGGGGGGCCTGGGATGCCCTGCAGTGCAATGGCCGGGCAGTCCGGCGCACGGTATCCCTGCCACAGGCATAAATGTCAAAAGGCCGAACTTTGGATGGCTCTGACGGCCACACCCTTGGTCTCAGGATTCCGCTGTCTACGGTGATGTGCACCCTATCCCACTCTGTACTTGTGGCGCAAGTTTGGAGGAAATCGCTGCCCTTGTGATTTCCCCCCAAATTCCATGGGGTACCCCCTTTGAGATTTTTTTGGTTTTTGGGTCATTTTGGTCACCTTCAGCGATTTAGCCGCTATGACACCCACAGGTCCGGGGCGGCCTGGGATGCCCTGCAGTGCAATGGCACACCAGTCAGGCACACGGTATCCGTGCCACAGGCATAAACGTCAAAAGGCCGAAATTTGGATGGCTCTCACGGCCACACCCTTGGTTTCAGGATTCTGCTGTCTACGCTGATGTGCACCCTATCCCACTCTGTACTTGTGGCGCAAGTTTGGAGCAAATCGCTGACCTTGGGATTTCCCCCCAAATTCCATTTTGGGTCATTTTGGTCACCTCCAGCGATTTAGCTTACACATACATATTAGACATAACCAACGCTTGCAACATCTCCCTCTCTGACCAGCACCATTTTGCTAGACTAAATAGCCTTCAGTCACACCAGCCCCCTAGCTCCAATACAGCGCAACCATCTAACTGGTGTTCCTACCATCTTTCAACAAGTCACAACACCAGAGACTGCATACAGAAACAACAAATGCAAGTACAACACCACACTACCCCTTGCTCAGTTCATGGAACTACTTCCCACACGGATTCTCAATGTAGAACGCAGCAATACCAACATCCGCAGACACAACACCACACTACCCCTTGCTCAGTTCATGGAACTACTTCCCACACGGATTCTCAATGTAGAGCGCAGCAATACCAACACCCGCAGGCACAACACCGCGCTACCCCCTGCTCAGTTCATGGTACTACCTCCCACACAGATTCCCAATGTAGAGCTCAACAACAAATCAAACAACTCACGCCCCCCCCCCAGACCCCCCAACATGTCAAAACCAACACGGCCAGGCAAATACTGCAACCTACACAAAACCACAACTCACTCCAACGAGGAATGTTCTCAACAAAAATCATAACCACAACCTCATCAGAGAACAAACAAACAAGTTACCGCACCTCGACAAACACCCTCCTCCCACACAACACATATAACTCAACACCGATTGGGGGAACGTGCACCAGCCTCACGCACCAGACCACCATAGGAACGTCCGACACACCACACAACTATATCACCCTAAATGTGACATTAGATCAAATTACTGTTGACATGATGGTTGATACAGGAACAAACCTGAACCTCATCCCCAGAGCTCTCTATGAAGCACTAAATGACCCACCCCAAATTCAGTATTCAAATACGGAAGGCCTACTGATAGAAGGATCAACCATATCACTTCATGATATGATTGATATAAATATAGAAGTAAACAATTCCCAGGTAGGCTTCACATCCTTCCACTTAGCTGATGAATGGAGTCTCGACCAACAAGGTATAATAGGTTTAAAGTCCCTACGAGACTGGAAGTCCATCATCAACTTAGATACCAACAAAATCTCCTTCCGAGATGAAAGTAATGAGTCAACACTTCCTGAAACACCCGACCCAGACACACAACCTCTTTCATATCTATCTAGCTTGAATAAACCCTCTCCAACTAAGAGCTACTCATTCCGTCCACCACCTTATGTCACCTCAAAAGCACTGATGTCTAACACAGTCATCATACCCCTTAGACATTCAATAACAGTTCCACTATACATACCCGGAGCAATAGAACATCAGGATGTCATAATTGATCCAGATATGTCAAGAATAAATAACATAACCCTATGTTAACGAATCTCTCAGACCAACACCGCAAAATTAAAGAGAACACATACATTTGTTCAGTCCATCTCCATAATTCCCCAATCCAGGAACCACTCCCTCAACACATCAACACTGTAAGACAAACACAAACCCTCACCCCTATCCACCCCAACCAAATCACAACATCAGCCAATGGAGAGATGCGTGACAAACTACAATACATCCTACAAAGGAATAGATCGGCTATCGCCTTAGAAGGCGAACCCTTAGGCAAATGTGATATAATCAAACACCACATCCAAATTCCCCCCAACACCCCCGCTTACCGCATACCCCACAGTAGGAAAACACAAGTCAACAACAGTGTGCACGAGATGTTACACCAAGGTGTAATTTCTCACTCAGACAGTCCGTGGAACAGTCCCCTCTTCCTAGTCCGTAAGAAAGACGGAACCTTACGCCCTGTTGTTGACTTTAGGAAAATAAATCACCTAACTCAATCTGACCCACACCCACTCCCTGCCATGCAGGATGTCTTACAAGCTATAGGTAACGGAAACACAGTATTTTCCACAATTGACCTTAAGTCAGCCTTCTGGTAAGTGGAATTGACTGGTGAATCAAAACCCGTAACTGCATTCTCCACTGATAAGGGACATTTCCACTTCGAGCGTATGCCCTTTGGCCTTAAGAATGCCCCCTCAACCCAACAGAGATTAATGACTCGCATTTTCAGCGACATGATAGGAATCTCATTATTCGTCTACTTAGACGACCTCATCATCTATAGTCCCACACAAACTGACCACCACCATACACTAGAGATTGTCCTAAAAAAGACTCAAAAAAACCGGACTGAAAATCCAACTAGGAAAGTGCAAATTCCTACAGACGGAACTCACCTTCCTAGGCCATAAGGTAGACGCCACAGGCATCCATACCACCCCAGATAAAATAAATGCCATAGTCAACTTCCCAATCCCCAGAAACGCAGATGAAACTAGAAGTTTCGTAGGACTAGCATCATACTATAGACATTTCATACACAAATTTGCAGAAATTGCATCCCCTCTCACCAAATTCACAAGAAAAGGCGAGCCTTTCAAATGGTCTGAAGAGGAACAGACAAGTTTCGACACCCTTAAACATGCTCTTACCACAGCCCCTGTCCTTGCCTTTCCTGACATGAAGAAAGAATTCCTTCTTTACACCGACGCCTCCTCTAAAGGAATAGGCGCAGTCTTACAACAGAAAGATGAAAACGGGAAAGAGCACCCCATAGCCTACGCAAGTAGAGTACTGAATAAGCCTGAAAGTAACTATTCAACTACCCACAAAGAAGGACTTGCATTGATATGGGGCTTGAAACATTTCAAATATCTTATACTAGGCTATAAGATAAATGTTTTTACAGACCACCAACCCCTAAAGACTTACATGGCAGAATTGCTAGGTGGAAAACCACCTTATTGGACTTTGATCCAAAAATAACATACCTAGCTGGAAAGGCTAACGTAGTAGCCGACTCACTAAGCAGACAAATCCACATATCCACCTTAACAAAAACAACCTGTATTCCTATGCAAGACCTTAGAGAAGAAACAGACAAAGACCCGACATGGTCTAAAGTAAAACAACATCTACTTTCAAGAACACCCTTACAGTCCCGACCACCTGTCCCAATAGAGGAACTCAAACTGGTCGACGGAATCATAAGGAGAACCACTAACGACAGAGAAGTTACTGTCATCCCCAAAGCCCAGTTCCCAAGGTCCTACACATATTGCACAACAGCGCAATGGGAGGCCACTCGGGCAGGGATAAGACACTGAATACTGCTAGACATTCTTTCTTCTGGATCAATATGAAAAAAAAAGACATAACCACGCACATACATAATTGTGTGACTTGCAACCAATTCAGAGGACCTGACCCAAAACAACTCAATATCAAAGACATTCCACTCCCTGCTGAACCATGGGAAACACTTGGCATTGACCTACTTAAAATGCCAACGAGCCATCAAGGTTCCAATTATGTACTCACGGCAGTCGACTATCTGTCAAAGTACACAATCCTAGTTCCACTACAGGACAAAACAGCAGAGACTGTGGCCAAAGCATTGGTTAACAACATATTCTGTAGATACAACATCCCCAGACGAATGCTGTCTGACAATGGTTCAGAGTTCAAGAACCAGGTAATGCGCGAAATAGCACATTTATATAACATAAATCAAACCTTCGCCACTGCCTACCATCCACAAGGGAATGGACTTGTGGAACGAACAAATAGAAAAGTGTTTGAAATCCTCAGACCTTTGGCCAACGATCTTTCGGATAGTTGGGAAGATTGGCTACCCCAGGTACAAGCTAGTATCAATAGCACAGTCAACTCCGCAACAAAGATGTCCCCCCATGAGATCATTTTTGGCCAAAGAATGCGCCTACCCTACCAAATATTCAACCAACCACCACCCCCCTTATACAACCTAGATAACCTTACCCAATGCCTAAAAAGAGGCATGCAAAGTATATACAAACAAGTCAGAGAAAACCTCAAAGTAGCTCAAGAAAGAACAAAAACAAAACAACACAAACGATCATCTCCACTTAGCATAACACTTGGAGACACAGTCATGGTCAGAAACTCTAATAGATCTAACAAACTCAAACCCAAGTTCTTAGGCCCCTTCACAGTCACAACCTCACTCCCCAACAATGTTTTCCTGTTAACGGACCCTTCCGATCACACAACCGTAACCATACACGGAGAGAAGTTGAGAAAAGTTAAACTTAACCTCGACCCAACCCCACCTCCCAACTACAACTCACCTACCGCACTAACACATAACTCACCCAAGCGCAAGTCCCATCACATGACACTACGTCGACGCAACTAAACATGCACTCTAGCTCTCGCCCCTGAAGATGCAGGACGTCATGCATCCCTCAGTGGAGGTTAAAATGGCCAATTTACAATAAGAACTCCCTTCCAAACATCTATCAAACCCTCTCTACTTCCTTCCGACCACTATAACCTTAGCGAGAGTCAGATAGCCATATCCTCATTCACTAAAACATAACCTTCATCCACAGGATGCAACCCATAATCCTGCTACCCATTCTCGTCCACCTCTCACTCTCCACTCCCATACTGATACCAGGAGCAATCGTCAACAACCATGGCAGCTTGCAAGATAGCACGACCCAACTTCCATATCTGTCCAGCTTACCCCTTCCATTTCCAATTAACCAAGTCCCAACCTTGCCTCTCAGAACTCACAACACCCAAAGTCATTTTTTCCGAGACATGTGATTTTCGCTTTTCGGACAACACTCAAATACACCACACCCACGTAGGACATAAACACTTCATATTTCTTCCCCACCCCACATTAGTATCCGTAATATGCCTACACAAACCACCCTCCCATCATAAGATCAACGGCTCTATCACTCTACCAGACACCTGCCACATCTATATGATGGACTCAATGCTCCTCCCAACAAACTCCATTACCAAGGCACTCTCAACACCACCCACGATCTAGGTCCCATAACCCAACTAACGCTTCCACCCCTCCCTAAGATCCCCGATACCATCCTCCCAAGTAAGATAGACATGGTACGTCTCCTAAATAAATCAACTACTCTTGATATGGACTCATTAGATCTACACTATAAAATTTTACCCTATGCCTCCACTGCCCTCTCAATCTTAACCATCATTTTTGTACTAGTGATACTAACAAAATACTTTTGCATGAAATAAGTCTTTGAAACATTTTTTTTCCTTTTCCCAAATTGCTGTAAACCTAGATTAAGTTTTATCTTGTGTCTCACCAATATCTTATAGTGACATATATATACTCATACAAACTCGTAGATAAGAGTTTCCCAGAAAACATAGAATATGACTTACAAACAGTGATATGTGAAATGTCATATAAACTCTTATGTGATAGTTGAAAATATGACTTACAAACAGTGATATGTGAAGTGTCGTATAAACTCTTATATGATAGCTGAAAATATATGTAATATTGGTGAAACACAACCTTATTCCCCATTCAGAGACACAACATCGCATACCATTTATTTCTGGTTCAACATGTCCTCTTGGGACCTCATAATCAATTCAACATCATCCCCCCCCCCCCCCCGTCTCCACATATAACCACCCAAAGATTTTGTGTCTCTGACTATATAGCCATATAATTGTATATATGTATCAATATTTTGTTAACCATGTACCATTAGGTGCCGGGTGCCACTTAACCCCAGGGGGAGGGCGATATGTATACACCACCTACATCACCATTTCCCACGCATTGTGAACGATGTCACAATCACCAACCAGACTCTCTGGTGCCTACCATATCCGCTCAAATCGCTGAGTCTGCATTTTAGCAGCCGAGCGCACCTCCCCGGGCGCCCACACACGGACTCACGAACACACACACATAATGGATGCCATTAGACACGACCCACATAACACACGGAAACATTACATATTAACGAGCCACCCCCCTGGATATGTATATATTACGACTTGTACAAAAAATATAGTAGGTAATTAGTGGGTTGCCCCAGCCATGTGGGGCGACGGACTTTCAAGGTGGAATTATTAAACAAAAGGATAAAACGCACCTCAAAAATTTGCTGAGTTAGGCACTTCCGGCAACAAAAACCCGGCGCACAGCTCCAAGAGGGTCGGTCTGATAGACGTGCCCTGTGTAAAGTGGTGTACTGCAAACTCTGTGTAAAACCATGTATAATAGTGTACTGCAAACTCTGTGTAAAACCATGTATAATAGTGTACTGCAAACTCTGTGAAAAACGATGTATAATGCTATACTGGAAACTCTGTGCAAAGGTGTGTAGAAAAATGTAGTGAACTCTCCTTAAGATTAATCAATAAAGTGAAGGAACTCAAGATCGTATCTGTAATTCCAAGAAGATACGGGAAGGGTAGGTAAACCAGACTAACTTGACCTATCCTAACCCAGCCTAACTTAACTTAGCCCAACCTAACCATCCTGACCTAATGCAAAATATCCTAACCTAACCTGTTCTATCCTAACTTAAACTAACCTAACCTGACCTAACCCAACCTATTGTAAACTACTCAAACCTAGCCTAACACAGTCCAACCAAACCTAACTCAACCTAATCTAATTTAACCTAACATAAACCAACCTAATCTAACATAACCCAGATTAATCTAACCCAACCTAATCCTAAAACAACCTAATCTATCCCAACCTATACTTACCCAGCCTAAACTAACCTAAAATCAACCTAAAATAACCCAATTTAACCTAACCTCAACCACCATAACTTAACCTAATCTATCACAACACAACCTAATCTTACCCGACTTATCCCAACCTAACTTAAACAAATCTAATCTTACTCAATATAGCCTAACCTAACCCAATCTAATCTTACCTAAATCTAACCTAACCTAATCTAACCTACCATAACCCAATCACATCTAACCTAAGTTAAACTAACCTAATCCAATCTAACCTAGCCAAACATAATTCAATATGACCTAAATTAAACCAAACCAAACCTAGGTTAGATTATGTAAGGTTAGGATAAGTTAGGTTAACTCAAGTTAAATTAGGTGGCTATGTTAGGTCAGATTAGGTTAGATTGTATTATGTTCGGTTAATTTGGGTTAGGTTAAGTTAGATTATGTTGGTTAAGAATGGGTTATGTTAGGATTGGTTAGGGTATGTTGCATTAGAGTAGGTTGGGTTCAGCTATATTAGTTTAGGTTGGATTAAGTTGAGTTAGGTTGGATTAGTTTGGAATGGGTTAGGTTGACTTGAGTTAAGTTTGGTTAGGTTAACTGTCATAGGTTGTATTAGGTTAGTCTGGGTTATTTTAGGTTAGATTGGTTTAGTGGAAGACCTAACCTAATCCAATTTGACCTAACATACCCTAACTCAACCTAACCAAAACTAACAATCTAACTTAATCTAATCTAACCTACATCTAATCTAACCTAACCTACCCCAACTTAACTTATTCTAACATAACCTAATGCACCTAACTTAACCCAGCTTAGCCTAACTTAACCAAAACCAACATAACCTTACATGATTAAATCCAGTCTTAACCTATCCTAACTCAACCTAACTTAACCCAACCTAACCTATGCTAACCTAACATAACCCAATCTTACCTAATCATATTTAATCTCTTCATCCAACTTATGCTAACCTAAGTTAACCTAACATAACTGATCCTGAACTATCACAAATTAATCCAACCTAATCAACCTTAACATATCTTTACCAAACCTTAGGTTATGAGTTTTATGGTTTAACATCACAAGCTCCCCCCTATCAGAAGGCTAGGATGGTGCCCCTCACAGAGGACTTTGTAGCGTGGAATTTAATGAGCCATGCCCTTAGTTGAACTTCGCTGGTGGCAGGGTTCGAACTGCCATCCCCTCAACCTTTGCCGCAAGTAACGACACCCTAACCCGCTAAGCCATTGAGCTTCCTTCCTTAGGATCTGACCCAATTCTATCCCAGAAGGAGAGAGTCATCCACAATACAAGGATATGGTCGTGGTGACCAGCCTTTTTTTTTTTTTTTCACATTCCATCTCTGGTGCCCGTACCTTTAGCATAAGCGGTGTCCAAGTTCAATCCACAGGAGGCCTGGTGGCCCTTGACCTGTGGCTGGGATGGTGACCCAATCTGAGCAAGTGACCATAATGGAAAAAAAAAAAAAAAAAAAAGTCAATTTAGGCATCTATGACAGAAACCGTCAGGTGTGCCCATTTAAACCAGTCTTGCCTCAAAGGGAGAGAGTCATCCACAGAGCACTGAGAGGTACTTGTTAGGAACCTGGACCCAAGGGCATGTGTATGGGGCCCAGCCAAACTAGAGGATCAGCATGGATTTTTCACTTTCTGCCCTGCCAGCTTACATTCTATATCGTAAGTCAGGTTAATTTTGAACTGAGTCACAGTGGCCCGTTGTATCAGTACTTTAACATGCTAAAGTGCTTTGTCAACCGTGACTGTGGTGTACCTTATGTTCTATATCGTGAATCAGGTTAATTTTGAACTGAATCATGATGACCCGTCGTATTAGTAACTTAACATGCTAAAGTGCTTTGCCCACTGGGACTGTGGTGGAATTTACATTCTATATTGTAAGTGAGGTTCATTTTGAAGTGAGTCACAGTGACCCTTCGTATCAGTACATGCTAAAGTGCTTTGCCCACCAGGACTGTGGTGCACCCTACGTTCTATATCATAAATGAGGTTCATTTTGAACTGAGTCAGTGACCCTTCGTATCAGTACTTTAACATGCTTAAGTGCTTTGCCCACTGGGGCTGTGGTGCAGCCTATGTTCTATATCATAAATGAGGTTCATTTTGAACCGGGTCACAGTGACCCGTCGTATCAGTAGTTTAACATGCTAAAATGCTTTTCCCACTGGGACTGTGGTGCAGTTTACATTCTATATCATAGGTCAGGTTCATTTTGAACTGAGTCACGGTGACCTGTTGTATCAGTAATTTGATATGCTCAAGTGCTTTTCCTACTGGGACTGTGGTTGTATTATACGGGAAGGGAGTTATGCTCATAGTGACTCGTCTTTGTATCTTTTAGCATCAAGTTTTTTCTTAAAATCTTGAATAGTGTTTGCACACACTGTTTCTTTATCTAAATTATTCCAGGTATCCAGTACTCTATGTGGGAAGCTATTTTTTTCAGATCTCTTCTATAGTTATCCTTTTTGAGTTTCTTTTTATGTCCTCTTGTTTTTCCATTGTCCCATTTTAGTAAATCATTCCTATCTAGGATTTCCATTCCTTTCATGATTCTATAAATAGTCAGCAGATCTCCTCTTTGTTCCAGAGCTGGTAATTCCAATTTGGACAATCTCTGTTCGTATGTTAATTTGGAGAGTTGGTGCCAACTTTGTTGTTGCTCTTTGTATTCTAATTTCTTTATATTCTTTTTAGTACTGGGAGCTATGCTTGTGGTATCCCGCCTTTGTATCTCGCAGTGTCTAGTTTGCCGTTATATTCATGAATGTGTGTGTGTATGTGTATGTGTGTGTGCGCGTGCAGTTAGTTGCTCATAGCAGCACTGCCCATTGCCTATACAAAAGTTCTGAGCTCTCATGTTCAAACCTGGAAGGATAATAACTATCAAAAATAAGTCCAGTTATCCAAGACCATGGAGAATTACCATCTTATGTGTGTTTTTTGTTGTTGTTTTTTTTACTTTGGTGCTAAAAAAAATCATTAGCTATCTTCCACTCCCTCTTTCAATCCTTAGTAATGATGATAGTTTTCTCCCATTAGCCTCTGCCATCTATAAATTTCTAGAGGTTGTCTAAAAGTAACGTATAAGTAAAGAAGTTACAAACAAGTCTGCTGTAAAGATTTATTCTGCATGTAAGTCCTTGGCTGTACCAAACACACCACCATGTCTAATGACACGTTAGGCTAAGCTATTGTTACTATTTACAAAATATGTAATTCATTTTGTATAATATACAGTATGCATTATGGGAGCATTATGATATTTGTATGACAAATATCAGGACTTTCTTGTTGCAATAAATATTATCCACAAAGATTTTAATGGCCCTAATATATGCATGTTTTGTACAGGGATTTCAGGACTGGATGAGCATGTACAGACCATTGAGCCACTCAGTATATCCCTCGACCATTCTTAAAATAATCTGTAAAATGTATTAATAAAAGTACATGAATGAATGAAAAAGCATAATATCCATTGGTTTCCAGCTGATGTTTCCGGATTATGTGAGTTAGCTTTTCTTAGTTTATGTGAAACGAGAATATTTGCAATTTTTTCCCCATTATGGTTGAAACAAATGAAAGAATCTATACCAACCATCTTCTGGAAGAGACCAACACCACCTGGATGTCCCATAGTTCACTCAAAGAAGAAACTTAGTACCTAAGATCACACCTGATTACACTTATTAGTTTGTTCTATGATAAAAAGCAATCCATGTAATATTCTTTTACCCATATCTGGACAAAATGGTTACAGAAATAAAATACAATTCATTAGAAACACAATCTTCTTCATAAATTGCAAACATTCCCTGCTAAATAAAGGTGACAAAAAAAATTCCAGGATATCATCACAATTAAACATCAGTGGATTTTAAATTAAGCTGCTTTATACTAAAGTTTACAGGATCATTATGAAAAAACAAGAGATGGTCAACAAGTAAAATATCTGAGCAGTAATTTGGCTACTTGCCCTTTTGGCAACCACCCTTCTAAGGTTATAGGATAGGTCTCTCAAGTTTGATTTACGATCAATCATATCAAACAATCAATTGTGCCAGGTCTACCTTAGAGGAGGCCCATGACCTATTCCTGGGTCAGAAGCAATGCAGCAAGACACAGCACACCCACAGCAAGGCCGCTTCACTTGATCGGCGACCATCTCCTCGTGCAGAAAAACCGAAGTTGGGAAGCCCAAAGGAATTTCTCCCCATCATCTGTTTTTCTGTATGAGGGGATGGAGAGAGGGGGTTGCTCATTAAGTGAAGCAGATTTGCTATGGATGTGCTGTGTCTTGCTGCCTTGCTACTGACCCAGAACAGTAGGCAGGATACAAGGATGAACTGTCATTCATGGGAAGTTGGGTTGAGGGGGAGGAAAGGGGGGTGGGATGAGTGGAAGTGAGTACTTTGGCTACTTCCCTTGTAAGGGGGAAAAAGCCCTTGATATATAGCTAGATAGATGTATGTATTGTGTATGTATGCATGTATCCAGGAGGTGCTCAGATGAGAGGGAGGGTGGGAGGGGTGTGGAGTGTATTTAGGGATGAAATGGGTGGGAGTGTTTTTATGCCTTTCCCTTTTTGGCTACCTCCCTTGGAAGGGGGAAAAAGCCTTGGTATATGTATGTATGTATGTATGTATGCATGTATGTATATATACGAAGACAGGAACATAAATGTCAAGTTTATAATGAAACTTTTCAAATTTATGAGCAGTACCTCTTTGTGAAGGTGTAAGGGTGTTTAATAATGTCCATACAGCATTTGAACATATATGATCTCCAAGACATTGTTTGGACTTCTAAACACCCACACATCTTCACTGAAATTGCTTGCAAATTTGAAAATGTTCTTTATGGACTCTACAATGCTTTCATTGCTGTGCACTTCCCATAAAAAAAAAAATATATATATATTTATATATATATATATATATATATATATATATATATATATATATATATATATATATATATATATATATATATATATATATATATATATATACAGTGAGACCTTGAGACCTCTCATTAACGGATGTTAATTAGCTGTGTTTGCGGTATTCTCGCTGTGTTTTTGGTGCTGTTGTTTAGTGCGTGCAATCGCTATGCCACCCAAAAACCACTCCAAAACACTGAAAACACAGCAAAAACACCACAAACACAGCTAATTAACATACGTTAATGAGAGGTCTCGCTGTATATATATATATATATTTGTGTATTTACCTAGTTTTACCTAGTTGTATTTTACAGGAAGAGAGCTATGCTTGTAGTGACCTGTCTTTGTATCTCTGACCATCAAATTTGTTCTTAAATTCTTGTATGAAAAACTTGTGTGTGTATGTGTGTGTACATCTGGGATGGGAAGGGTGGCTGCATGGGGTCTTGCTCAGGGATTCTGTGAGGAATGGCATAGGCATGTGAGTGACGGGACAACCCCCTTTGCATGTGCTTCCCACTGATGATGATGAGTTGGAAGGAAGGCATTTCTGTTAACCCCTTCAATGCAGTGATGCGATGCTACACCGAAGACCTAGTGTTTGTAAAAAAGCAACTCTTTCAATTACGTAATTATTCTGAATTATCAATGTGTAGTCACAGTGAATATGGTGACAATCCTCAGTGGTCAAAACTCAAAATTTGGTGTGTGACATACAGGTGCATGAGGAACTAGTCTCTATAACAAAGGGGGAAAACTGCACAACTACACAATCTGGTTTCCAACACTACTATCTGAAATTCAAATATAAGATCCTTTTCTATGTATCAGAGCAGTATTTTATGATTTCTCCATATGACTTGGAATTTACACTATGATTACATTTTCCTAACTAAATTTAGGAACACAGTGATGTACATACACACACCAGGAATTCAAAGATTGAATTACCTGGTTCCTCATAAAACAAGGAAGGCACGCCTTTGGCTGATAGACTAAAATAACAAACAAGCCAATGAAACTGAGGATTTCAGAGGCAGTTTTCAATACATGAACACAGTTACTAGCATATTCCTCTACATACCTCCTACTATATCCCTTGACCTGATAGCATGAGCTTTATTATTTCATCAGAACTTCATAAGACTACACCAAAAGAGCAAGTCTGTCTCCCACTTAAACTAATGACTATGTATATTTCAGGAAACCTGAAATATGTCTTGATATATTCATAAAAAATAACTGAAGATATTTAACTGTACAAACTAAAAGGATGAGCCACTACATCCCTATTGAAAAGACACTTAGGAAGTTGTAAATGTGAACAGTGCATGCTCTGGTTAGCTAATGCTATTAAGACCCCACCAGAAAAACACAAGTTAGCCTGAAAAACACCAGGCAATGGATTAACACTTCCATAACATATAAAACCACTGCATCTGTCACTTATTAAACAAGGTGGCACAAATTCAGGCAAACTATTATGCAGACACTCACTCAATGTTGTGCTATGACAATGAACTAAATATATGACAATGAACTGCTATGACAATGAATTAAATTAGAGTTTCCCAACCAGTATGCGAAAAGATTTTTTTTTTCCTTTTGGGGGTTATGCAAATGACTCCACAAAATACAATTATTATGCTTTAACAAAGAAATTTCTGTAGATTTGAGTTTATCGTATTTTGCTTGTTGCATACAGCTATTCATTTTGACAACTTATATACACAATCTAATTATTTTTCTCCAAGTTCACTTTTATCCTATTAAGTTTGCCGTTACACGGCTAAAATGTTATTATTAAAAGGGATCCGAGGAAAGTGACAAAACATCCCACGGGTTCTATGTATGGGGAACACTGAACTAAATGATGAGATACTTTTCAAACATGTACACAATTATGCTAGTCCTGTACAAATGGAATCCTTCTTAATAAACTTATCAAATAATGTGCATGATGAAGTAAACCATCAATCAATAACTTATACACACAAGGACCAGCAAGTTGTGATCCTGCAAGACGGATGTCAAAAAGAATAATTTCCTCTGCTGCTTGTCTTCAAACCTCAACACACTCACTTCCATCAGCAAGTGCAGCCCTGAAGGGCTGACATTTGGTCTCCACACCAAGCCCATGATCTCAACTTTGAGTTACTGAGCTCCCTTCACCTTTTCAAAAAAGTAAAGCTGATAAACAACAACTGCTCCCCTACTGCTACTTCAAACAACTGACAAGGAAACAGTCATACATAATCAACAAAGACAGCCATCTAACATTTCTTTCTAGAGAGATCTATGTAAGGGGCTGGAGACCAATGCCAACTGATGTGGGGCTGTGATTCTCTAGTCAGTGAAACATAAAGTAACACTTATTATCATGGTCATCATCGTACAAACAAACAAGCAGTAAGTAACCATATTATTTTCAGTAACATCACCTTGTCACTTCACATACAACTACTGCCTTTCAGTCAACTAACACACAATACACTTTTACTACAACCAATACTGATGATTTATGGAAGCCTTATGATATATCAATGACTGTTTTCATATAAATTGGAGATTGAAGAAAATCATCTTTGGTGAATATTTTACCATTAACAGCTAATAACAGCAGTGAAATAAAAGTACTGCAATAGTCTCCAGAGGCAATAATAACAAATAATACCAGTAACACTTGCACTTGGGAAACTCAATAAAGTTTGCAAAAGAAATCACTTCAAGATGACAAATATCAACAATGATTATCTCTCAATTCATAAACATAAAACAATGTATAGAGACAATATAAAATGGTATTATTGTGCTAGAGATGAATGAATATACAAATGGTGTTCACCTTCACTTCATAGGAGGAAGCAACTGCATCTAAGCCAATGATACACGTAGCTACTAAACATGAACATCTTCTTCCCTCAACCACAGGCAGGAGGTAAGTCCAACTGTTCTACTATCTGTTGTGGAATTCCCATCTGAAGGAGAGCTGCTGGAGATTTGTGGGGAAGGTGTGGGTTGTAGAAGCACATGGCTTCCCAACAGATGTCCCTGAGCTTGGCTACTCGTAGCCAAACCTTGAAGATTCGGGCAGTGCGTTCGTTGGCTTCTAGATTTTTTACTCCTCCAAAAATGTACATACACCCTTCCTGCGTGCAAAATTAGATTTATGCTTTTTAAATAGATAATTCTGATAAAATTAATAAAATAGCAAGTTAAAGGGTTTCCATCAAACATTAAAAGCTTCACATTACTACACATATATACAGTCAGGGGGGAAAAAGCCATTGCTATACATATGTACATATATAGATATACATATATATCAAGTAATAACAAAATTGATAACTCAATTTCCATTCTAAGCCTCAAATCTGTACCTCTGTGACAGTTGCAGAATGAAAGTAGAGCGGGACTGGTGTTTTGTACAGTAGTTTTCTCCATTCCATTGTGTCCAAATTTAATCTCCACATGTCGGAGAAAGCCTGTTTCCCGTTGTAGCCTCCATGAATAAACACCTCTGAAAACAAAAGATCAGTAGGTGTTAAAACAACTAGACCTTTGTGCATAAATGAGGCAACACATAAATGAGTAACACTATATATAATTAACTTATTACAGTACTTAAACTATGAATATGTATGCACAGCAATATGAGGTCACAAGTGCAGGTCAGGAGAAAATGTATACACACTAAGACTGGTGTGAGAAATGGGGGGGAACTGGTAGTACGTCTTGGTTTACCATATTCTACATTCTTCTCATCTGCTTCAAAAATTATTTTGTGTGAATGAGGTTGGAGGTTTGGAGTTTTAAGGATGTCTTGCTTCTGACCCAGGGTGGTGGGCAGGATACAAGGATGACCCTTCATCCACCAGGAGCTAAGGTGAGAGGGAGGAAAGGGTGGTGGATGGGAATGGGTATGTACCTTTTGATTTGGATACCACCCTTATAAAGGGGAAAAAGCCCACAGTATATAAATAGAATAGATATGATGAGGTTGGGGGGCTGCTATATGATGAAGATGCAGGCATAAACTAGCTCCATATATTGTGTCCCACTGAGGAAGTGCTGTGCTTTACAGCACTGCCTTTAACCTGAATGGCGCAGTGTGGGAAAGTAATAAACCTTCATCCATGAGGTACTGAGATGGATGGGGTTGGTGAGTTAGTATATTTACCAACAGTTCACCAGCACTTCTCTTGGGCCAGACTTTTTTTTATTCATTGGGTATTGGGTACCATGGATCCTTCCCCTTAGGTCAGAGGGCATTTATTTATACACTAAGTCCTCGTTACACGGTACATATGTGTTCCTGAAAACCTTACCGCAAATTGAAATTACCGTATACCAAACACGGGAAGAGACTGATTGTTGTGGTGGCCACATGGCGTGGTGGTGCTACAGTACGGTGTAAACAAAACATGAGCGGATACTGTATCTGTGAATTTTTCTTACTGTAAATAGAATCGAGGGTAGTAATTACCAAATACCATAACTGTGAATTTACCGGATAAAGAATTACCATATAAGGAGGACTCATTGTATAAAGCTTTTAGGAGATCGTGTTGGCAGGTCGGAGGAAATATATATACAGACGCTCCTCAACTTACGTTTTAGTTACGTTCCGAACAGCCGAACGTAACGTGAAAATGAACGTAAGTTGTTACTGTACGTTCCAGTAATGTATGACCATTCATACTGTACTATACATCCATAAATTCTATTACTGTATCTTATATAACACCCCTCAATCATTATTTATAAACATAACATTGTAAAATAATAACATTAATTTCAAATAAATTAAATTCAAGCAACATAAAGTGAGATGGTGGAGGAGAAGGAGGAGGAGGAGGGGGAGGAAGAGGAGGCAAGGCACGTTCAGTCTGTCGTTTGTGCCATGTAAACAATGGACGCAGCGTCATGCGTAAGTATTGTTTGAACGTCTCATACTAAAGAGAGCGCGCTAAACTAAAAAAAAAAAAAAAAAAAAAAATTAAAAATTTTTTTTTAGTCAGTTCAAACGTAAAATCGAAAAAACATAAAACGAATGAACGTAAGTAGAGGAGCGTCTGTATATGTATATATATATATTATGTGTATATATATATATATATATATATATATTTTTCAGTTTTGTTTCATTTATACCTTCTCACTGGCCGGGCTGATAGGCATGGAAGCTACTGTATGTACCAAGCTTTGCATGTTTTGTACAAACAGTAGGCCACATTTTTTTTTTCTTTTTTACTTTGATTGTTATACCATCAGTTCAACAGAAATAAAATAGAGGAATTTCACCAGGTTTTATTTTATTTTGATTTGGGGTTTCCCAACGTCAGCACGCCCATAATCCAATGATTATAAAAATCGAGCCTACGCTGTTGCCAAGTGATATTCTGTTCCTGGTGTTAGTTTAGCTGGTATAAAGCGCATTTATTTGGCAGTATAATATTTTTAAACTATAGGAATGTTGATGTGTCACATTAGAAAGTTTACAAGATGTGGCAATCATAGTTTGAATGGGAGTCTTGTCTCTTGTAGAAAAATGTGAAGAAATCATGGGGATATTGGTGTTATGTTCCTTCACCCCTTCAATAGAAGTCAAATTCTTGCGAGCAGCATTGGATGCCTAATGTATGATGCATCACACTTCTTGCATTATAAAATTTAAAGTCATGGCTGTATTACTTGTTCTCTATCACTCTGAGCAATAATAACCACAGAAAACTCGATCAAGCCAGTTCACAGAATTAGGGGGTCACTCAGCTACATCTACAAAATAAATATAATCAAGATGCCGGCATACTCATGTATCCATTTGCACCTCACGGTACCTATGCAGGAGTCATTGTATCAAAGAGGTTAACCTTCTGGTATATAGTGTGGTTGTTGTTTGAGGGGATAGGTAGAGAAGTAGGAAGTTGTTGCAAGGGGTTGTATGTGTAGGGCATCACACAGGTGAGAGTGTTGTCTCCAACCATGAGATGGATGTGTGTGAGATGATAATACCATGTTCTTAACCTCTTCAATATGAGTCAAATTCTCACAAGCAGCATTGGATGACTGATGTACCTAGTTGTATTTACCTAATTGTATTTTGTGGTGGACAGGATGCAGGGATGATCCATCATCCAGGAGGTGCCAAGATAGGAGGGAGGGAGGGAGGAGGGTGGAGGGGAGTGGAATATATGGGAAATGAAATGGGTAGGAGTGATTTCTATGCCCTTTTCTTTATGGCTACCCCCCGTGTAAGAGGGAAAAAGCCTTTGGTATATGTATGTATTTTGCGGGAAGGGGAGCTATGCTCGTGGTGTCCTGCCTTTGTATCTCGCAGTGTCTAGTTTACTTTTAAACTCATGAATGGTTTTTGCGCATACTATTTCATTATCCAGTTTGTTCCAAGTGTCCACTACTCTATGTGGAAAACTGTTTTTCTTCAGTTCTCTTCTGTAGCTATGTTTTTTTATTTTCTTTCCATGTCCTCTTGTGTTTCTCTTGTCCCAGTTTAGTAAGTCCTCTCTATCGAATATCTCTGCCTTTCATGATTCTGTAGATGGTTCAATGATGCATCACAACACTTGTGTTATAAAATTTACAGATTATCTTCGAGTAATAATAAACACTGAGACGACAATCAAGCCAGTTCACAGAATTCAGGGGTTACTCAGATACAACTACAAAATAAATATAATCTGGACGCTAACGCCAGCATCCTCGTAAACCCACTTGTGCCTCATGATGCCTCTGTAGGCATCATCATATGGAAGAGGTTAAGCATATTAGTGCTGTCTCAAAGCATCATTTACACTGGTGGAAAAGGTCATGGATGTACAGTAGAAGCCCGATTTAATGAATCTCAATTTAGCTGAAGCTCAAATTAGCGAACTGCAAATAGCAATGACAAAAATGTTCAATTTAGCGGAAATGGTCCGCTAAGTTGACCATTCTCCGCTAGCTGGCCAGACGTGCGTCTATGGAAATAGCTCAATTTAGCGGGAACAGTAAGCTTAGTTGAGCATTTTCCGTCAACTGGCCACATGCGTGTCTCAGAGTCCAATGTTACCAGATGTTACCAGATTGTGGTGGTGGAGTCAAGGAAAAATTTATAATTTAGTACTTTGGAGGTATATAAATATAATTATATATATATATATATATATATATATATATATATATATATATATATATATATACATACATACTATAATATATATACAATAATATATAATTCAGTATATGTATAAAGTATAATTGTAGCAGAAATATATTCAAGTAGAAGTAGACGGTATGATAGGGAAACAAAATAATGAAACAGTAAGTTGATGGGAAAATTCAAAATCAGTACGCGAGAGTAATCACCACGAAAAACACTTCTATAACAACGAACTACGTTTTCTGCAACAACACAACAATAACGCTCACTATCCAAAAACCAACTGCCCAGTTTTATTAATCACTAGAATTATGTACATCGAACCAAACATGAAGCTATGACTAATATTCCGCGAAATTCACACAGCTCATATCATTGTTACACGGCACACACACACACACACATGTTGCAACAAATTACTGCACGTTGCTGTTCGTTTGCAATTCATGATTGTGCTGCCTATAATTCACTTACAATAATATATATACTGTATGTGTGTGTGTGTGTACACTAGGGAATTTTTAGGTATGTGTCATTTTTATAATCCGCTCTGGCAACACTGTTACACCAACGCTCACTCGCTCAATTTAACGGAAAATTCAATTTAGCGGACTGGACCTTGGCTGAATTAGTTCGTTAAATCAGGCTTCTACTGTATATCAAGTTCGATCATCTTCATGTGGTTTGTTGGATGTTCCTCCTAGTATTTTTTCCATGTGTCTTGTAATGTGTACCAGAGGGTAGTGTTTCTATGCTGGTTAAAAACAGCATTGCAAAAGCCCTCTCCCCTATAGAAGAAGGATGGCAGAATCAAAGCACAGACCCACTTCATGAAATGAAACAAGGAAAGAAAAAGAATATCAAGCAAATAATAAACTATCAAAGCTAAAACAATTAAGTAAATGACGATATGGCTTACCATTACCAACTTTGACTAGGACATGACATCTTCGAGGAACAGGATGATTTTTGGTAACAGGATCTGGCTGTGTCTGTGTCTGAGTCCAAAGACTCTGTGCAAGGTTAAAAGTTGGAATAATTACTAAATCATACGCATCTATGTGCCGACCACCTCCAAATACATACAAGTTCCCTCGGTGCTCCACAATCTCGTGTCGATATCTGCAAAACAAGTGTTACCAAAGTTAACTTCAAATCAACACACTTATCATTCAAAAGAGCTCAAAAAAGCAGCAGCAGCAGCCCATACACTCTAATGGTATTCTGTGTAATTTGATGATCCAACTAGTATCAATTACTTAAATCTATGGGACTACTTGCACAACTTACAACTAGTAAAATTCCACCCATTTTCTTTCGACAACTTATGATCTACAAGGCTATAATCAACACAAAATACTCTTCTGTGGGAAGGGCAACCTACAACCACTTGCCTTGCTTCTGGAAGATAATATGGGTTGAGGATACGTGGGATAAGTGGGCACCACTCCATGTGACGTAGATCCAGGCGATGAATGTCTATACTATACTCTGTCCCTGTCGTCCCTCCTATGCAGAACATGGAACCTTTGTGTACACATACTGCCTGTAGTGAACACAAATACAGTAAAGCTGGTTAACTGATATTAACATACCCCATTACAGAACAAAGGTGAGCATACAATGTCCTGGAGAAGAAGAAGATTCTAAATGTGTTTGTGATGAAATGCCTGAGAAGTATGGTAGGGGTTACTGGGTTGGATAGAGTGAGAAACGAGGAGGTGAGCAGGAGAGCGGAAGTGGAAAGTGAGTGAGTTAGGAAATAGGGTTGATGAAAGAGTATTGGGACGGTTTGGTCATGTGGAAAGAATGAGTGAAGATAGATTAGTAAAAGAGGTGTGGAAGGCAGAGATAGAAGGAGTACACATGAGAGGCCAACCAAGGATGAGATGGATGGATGGGGTAAAAGGGGCATTGGGAAAGAGGGGAATGTCTGTTGAGGAAGGACAGGAGAAGACAGAAGATAGGGGTGAATGGAGAATGGTTGTGTATGGATGATGCTGTGATGCATGAAAGGGAGTAGGTGGGGGATGGGGGGTGAAGGAGTATGTGTGAAAAATAAATTGATACAGCCCAAAGGGATTTCTCACAGTTTTCTTCATTTCTACATGAAGGGACAGCGAGGGGGGTCGCTGATTTAATGAAGCGGACTTACTGTGGATGTGCTGTGTCTTGCAACACTGCTTCTGACCCAGGGCAGTGGGTGAGATGCAGGGATGACCCGTCATCCAGGAGGTGTCAAGAAAAGAGGGTAGAGGGTGGTGGGGAGTGGAGTGTATTAGGGATGGAATAGATGGGAATGATTTTTATTCCTTTGTTTTTTGGCTACCTCCCTTGTAAGGGGGAAAAAGCCTTTGGTATATGTATGTATGTATTACTGTATCACTCATTCTCTTTCACGGAGTAATAACAAACACCGAAAACGCGATCAAGCCAGTTCACAGAATTTGGGTGTCGCTCACCTACGACTACAAAATAAATATAATCAAGACGCGAACACCAGCCTCCTTGTATCCCACTCTCACCTTATGATGCCTATGTAGAGGTCATCATACGGAAGAGATTAATATCTTTCCAAAACATCTTTTTATTACTTTATGTTTATTTCTATTAATAATCAAATAAATAAACAAAATGAAATAAAATAATAAGTAAAATGAAATGAATAAAACAAAATGAATAAGTAAATTAATACACAAATAAATCATATTAACACATCAATAAAAATCTTATTAACATACTCACACATGTACACATACCAAAGACCCATCCTCATAATAAATGGGATGGCCTAAGGAATGTGATGGGAACAGGGCATGGTGTGGAGGTGTCCTTTGGCTTAGACAACCCCCCTAAGGAGACTGTGTGGTCTTTGTCTGTATACAAAAAAGGTTCTGCCCCCTTAGAAAGATAGCCAGACAAGACATGCGCCCACCACCACCCATCCCATCCCACTCCCATTTGTCAGCACCCCCCCACCCATCCCACTTTTATCTGTAAGACAATCCTCCTTTCATCCCAACTCCATGCCCATGTGTAAGGCGGCAGGCAGACGAACTCCTTCCGCCCACGGACGATTTCTTTCAAGGAACAACGGGCCTCCTTACCCAAGAGAAGCCCCTATGAGGCCCATCGAAAAGAACGACTCTTTCATCGCGGCACCACAGCTGCAGGGACCACCACAGATCAGGTCACCTAGTGACCTCCTTCTCCATACATCTTTCAAGATCACCAAACAAACATGAGAACTCGCTCAATCCAGGGTCAGAGTTCACACCTACGGCTCTGGCCCCCTCTTGCACCTCAAGACATTCTATTGGCTACCCTTCTCGGGGGGCACGCCCATTTTTTCATATAATTGGCTGCCTTCTTGTGGCCACGCCCATTTCTTAATTAGATTAAGTTTAGCTAGGAAAATCTGGCACCTCTAAAGTTGACTTCGGAGCTGCCAGGCCAAGATTGTATCAGATCAGGCTCACCCCAATAAACCGGAAGAAACCTATCTGCGTTTTCCACCAAAACCCCCTCCAACACATGAAGGGCTATCTCTGTTCCCCACCCACTGACTGGGTCAAAGTACATACATACATATACCAAAGGCTTTTTACCCCAGGGAGGTAGACAAAAATAAAAAGGCATAAAAACCATTCCATCCCTAATACACTCCACTCCCCTCCACCCTCCCTTTTATCTTGGCACCTCCTGGATGACAGGTCAAAGTAATGCAGCAAAAAACTGCACATCCACAACAGGGGCCACAGTCCAAGTTGGTCCACTTCCTATCTCTTTGTACGTCCACCCAATGATACCTACATAGGTGTCATGATGCATGAGTGGGTATCCGAGGATGCTGGTGCCGTTGTCTCCATTATATTTATTTTGTAGTTGTAGCTGACTGACTCCCAAATTTTGTGAACTGGCTTGATCATGTTGTCTATGTTTATTACTACTCGGTAAAAGAGAATGAGTAATACAGCAGTGACTTTATATTTTATAACACGAGTATTGTGATGCATCTATCATTGTACTTCAGGCATCTGATGCTGTGTGCAAGAATTTGCCTTGTATTGAAGAGATAAAAAAAAATAATAATAAAATTTAAATAAATAAATAAATAAATGAATAAATAAAACTTAACAAAATATCTGAAAATAACATTTACCATTACTTTCACACAAAACAATGGTTTGTAACATACCTGGCCATACATAGGAAAGGGCAAGTCCCCTTTGGCTGTTACCTTCCTCCATTTAACTGATGGCAGATGGCAAATATGTAACTGCAAAGAAACAAAATTTCAGATGAAACATATCAATATATACTGTATAAGTTAGGAGGTCAGAGTGCTTACAAATGTATGACCCTGGTAGTGACAAAAGTGAGGAGAGAGAAGAGTTCTGAAGTTAATAAAGTGGGTGGAGAGATTTAAAAAAAATAAGAATGTAGTGTTGTTCAGGACCTAGATGCTAGAGCACCAGATCAGCCAGTGGATGAATGGATCCATTTCCCTAACTCTTTTCATATGTGTAAAGTTTCAGAATGGCTTGGGATGAGGTGATGTGGGCAAGAAACATCCACATTTTTAAAACTATGTTAGATCAAAGCAGATATGGGGGCAGGAATAAAAAAAGGTCCCTTGCACAATACAACTAAACAAATATACCTAGAAGAATACACACACAAAACATACAAATCTACAGTGCATATTCTTCTTACATACATAATACAAACTACACATCTTACCAAGTTAGAGGATGCTGACCCAAATGGCATGGCAGTTCCCCCAAAGACCACCAAATTGGGCCCAACTTGTAGTGCACAATGTGATGCCAATTCATTGGGAACTTCTCCACTCCCTAGTAACCGTGTCCATGTGCAACTCAAGAAGTTGAACTGCCATAACTGTAATTTCCAACACAAACTATGGAGAATATGTCACACGATATGGAAGTGTTGAGTTTAAGAATCTATTTTACACTCATGAAAAATTATTTCAACTGAAGTGAGCTTGAAAAATGCTAATGTATAAAATAAATAAGACTCTTACACATCTTAAAAGAAAAAATAAATCAAAATACCTCTTGAAATAAAGGACATGTTCTCTGCCAAGTGAGATCATTATAATCTTCCTTCGATATGTATGGATTGTAACCTCCAAAGGAGTAAAAACTTGGCCCATAACACACGATACGATGTCCACTTCTGGCTTCTGGTGTAGGTGTACCTATATAGAAAATACACAAGAGAAAAGTATTACTGGTTATTCTCAAATTTATCTCAGCTTCTGGAACCACATTAGTAAAAATAAAGTGAAATATACCCACAAATATTCATGATTTTGTTTGATTCTGATAAATATAATAAAATCCCCTCTCAGAGTCCTTACAGAACTTTTGTGAAGCAGTGGATTCAATGTGGTAAATCCTTACTATGAACTCTCTTGCTGCTAGGCAGGGCAAAAACTGACTTGATTTGTGCAATAAGTAACTATGCACAGCCCTGATGCAGCCCACTCACTCTATCCATTTCCAATTCTGACACAGGTTTTACTACTCTCATAAAATCTCTTGACTGCTCTTAACAGCTTTCCCCCAATCATGTATATCTGCAATATCTTCCACAGTGCCTCCCTGTCTACCCTGTTATAGGCCTTCCCCACACCCATTAAAGCCTAAAAATCATCCTTACCTCTTGCCAAAGCTTTCTTCCAAATCTGCCTTACCACAAAAATTTGATCCATGTATTCTCTACTCTTCCTAAACCCACACTGCTCCTCACCAATTACTTCCTCTGTTCCTCTCCTAATCATCATAATTAAAACCCTCCCATAAGCCTTTCCAGCTACACTCAAACCGATCACTCTAAAACTACTACAATCATATTTTTCCCTAAAGCAAAAATATACAGGCACTCCTTCAGTCCTTTGGCATTCTATTTACATAATTCCACCTAAGATAATGCCTTCCTATTTTCAACATAAAAATGTGGCTACAAGGGGTAGGGATTGCATACTTTTGATGAGTATAGCAAGTTCTCCTTATACAGTAATTCTTTATCCGGTAAATTCACAGTTACAGTATTTGGTAATTACTACCCTCGATTCTATTTACATACATACATACATATGCCAAAGGCTTTTTTCCCCTACACGAGGGGTAGCCAAAAAGAAAAAGGCATAGAAACCACTCCCACCCATTCCATTTCCTATATATTCCACTCCCCTTCACCCTCCTCCCTCCACAGATAGGGTATCCGCTTGTGTTTTGAAAAGGAAAGAGCAGGGAGAAGGTACATCTGCAATATCCTATTATTACATGTTATAATGGGTTCAGTATACGGTAATTTCAATTTGCGGTAAGGTTTTCAGGAACGCATATGTACCATATAACGAGGACTTACTGTACTGTATATAAATTGTTAGTTTGTCCACATTTGGAATATGCTGTTTCCGTATGGTCACCAAATCACATTAAAGTCACTGACAGATTGAAAAAGTACAACAGCGAGCAATAAAACTGATTGCAAATATCAAAAATTGATTAAAACTTATGAATTTATTTTCCCTAAAAAAGCATAGACTCAGAGGTGACTTGATACAGGCCTTCAAGATTCTAAAGGGAACTGACATCAATGGTGATAAAATTTCCACACTGAGAATCAGACAAGAAATAATGGTCTCAAACTGTCAGGAAATAGATTTAATTTGGAAGTGGGTAAAAACAATTTTGCCAACCATGTAGTTAACGAATGGAATAAACTTCCTGCAGAGGTAGTGCAATGAAGTTCAGTTTGAAACTTTAAGATTCGTTTAGATAAACACCTAAACAAGGTGTTATAATGCCTGCCATTTATTTTACTTTATCTATTTGTCTGTTTATTATTATTTTCATGATTATCACTTTATTATTATTTATCTGTGAATTTATCATTATTTACCTGTTTATTATTTAACTTTACCTATCTATTTACTTATCTTATTTATATTATTATAATTTTTATTTATGTCTATTTATTCATCATCATTATCAATTTTTTTTTTGCATCTGACCTAGTTATGGACCAAAAGGTCTGTTGGCATGCTCCTCCTTTGTAACTTTTATCCATATACTGTCTGCAGATATATCATTTGTTTCTGACACTAGTAACTTTGCTTTAAGCTTAGATTTCATGTGTATTTACCTAGTTGTGTCTTATGGGAAGGGGAGCTATGCTCATGGTGTCCTGTCTGTATCTCACCATGTCTAATTTGTTCTTAAATTCATGTATGGTTTTTGCACACACTATCATTTCATCCAGTTTGTTTCATACATCCACTACTCTGTGGGGAAAGCTGTTCTTTTTAAAGTCTCTTCTATAACTGCCCTTTTTGAGTTTTTTTCCATGTCTTCTTGCATTTCTCATATCCCAATTTAGTAAGTCTTCTCTATCAAGGACTTCCACTTCTATCATGATTCTATAGATGGTCAACAAATCTTCTCTTCCTCTTCTTTGTTCCAGAGTCGGTAACTCTAGATTTGACAGTCTCTCTTCACATGATAGTTTTGAAAGTGTGGGGGCCATCTTCATAGTTGCTCTTTGGATCCTTTCAATTTTCTTTATATTCTTTTTTGGGTACTGGGTGACTATAGTGTCACTACATACTCCAGGCTTGGTCTTATCAGTGTGACTAGTATTTTCTTCATTTCTTTGTCCACATAAGTAAATGCCACTTTTATTGATCTCAGCAACTTGTGAAGAACTGCCAAGTGATGTCGTAACACATTAGTAAATACACTAAAAACCCACTGTTGATTGGATTCAAGAAAAGAAAGGAAATAACAATTTCCATATATTTCGATCATTGGCTGTGATCCTCTTCAGCAAATACAAAGTCAAGAGAAAGTGAAGTTGTGAAGAGTTCTGTGTGTCCTTTTTTTAACAAACCCACTGGGGTATATTTTCTTAGTTGCTGTTCCTTTTCAGTTACTTGGTTCTATTTCTCCTTGGTGTTACTTTTAGCTACTCCGTCAACTCTCTCTCTCTTCTTCAAGTAAATTATGATCCCTAGGGGTCCTACTAAATATTTCCTGGGACTACCCAATAACACCCAGTACCAACAAAGCAGTAAGTGTAATGTCTGAAGGATTCTAAATTGTCTAAGCATTTCAGTCAATTCTGTTTCGGTTTTATAATTTTCATTTTACTAGACAACTTATCACACTCTCTTTTACAGAAGTTGACATTCCAATACAGCTTCTACCCAGTTTTGTTATCCGCCATCGACTTGTACACTTGCATTTCATGTGAAAGCAGTAGTCACAAATTTCACATTCCAAAGCTTATCATGGTCACTCACTGTATTGTTACATTTTCTGCTTTTGATATTTTTCATAATTTTGCTTACATCAATCACCATGGTTTAGATATATGAAAGACAAATTGAATATTTTCTTTGATGTTAGGTTATCATATATTCACTTGTTTCATAAAAACATGATCAATTTTTTACTAAAATTACATAACATTATGATATTTGTTTGCCTGATGACTAATAACTTAAAAAGAAAAAATATTTAAACTTGAATTTGAAATTGTCTACAAATACCTATAAAATTTCATTAAATATTCCATTAAAATGAACAACATGAACATTGAAAGTCCAGTTAAAAATGTACTACAAAACTTCTGTGTATAAGAATAGAAATACTGGATTTTACCAGCCTAGCACTATTTGGCAGAGGCTACAGCTCTACACAACACATCCAACTAACATGACCACCACATTCCACTATTTTTTCACCAATGATTCTCTAAAGGCCTTACAAATGATTGATGTGAGAGAGACTGGACAATATATTGCAGGTTCTGATTTGTCTCCTTTCTTGTATATCTATATTGGCATAACACTGGACCCTCTCCTGTCTTGGTAATACGAGGACAATTTTTCTTAATCAGGAACAAAAATGTAATCATAAGGTAAAGGTACAACATCCTTTGCAAGGAACCACTCTCTGGGTCTGGGTAGTGACACAGGGCCTAGAGCTTCTTCCAGAAGTTCGGCTATAGGAATAGGGGCTCAATCAATGATTATATGATAGGTGAAAGTGACAAGTCTTCGAGTGACAAGCTTTGATAATGTAGAGAACTGAATTAGACATACATGCATGGAGAATGATTACAAACAATTTTCGCGAACTTACAACCATCAATACATGGTGATCTCAAAGTATGTCACAAAAATCATACAGGTTAGTAACCGTCACTGATAACAGGTCCTACATTATGCTAAAGAATTGGAAACATCACAAGTGTTCAATGGATATTTTGTCGTGTCAATATTTCATAATACTAATAAGACTTACGTATGTCGCTTATGCTTAATTCTAAATGAGGCTTACCATCCCTGTTATTTCCCCTAGGTTTAACAGAGGTAAATGTAAAAGGCTTAAATTTGTAAGTGCCCTTCATGTGAAATTGGTGATTCTCTAGCCTCCCCCGTCCCAAATGATGTACTGTTTACAACACGTAGTTGAAATACAAGTCAATAGATGTCAGCACCAATTACATAAAAACACGTATATCTAACATCGGTCAAATATATGTTAATTTATGAAACTGTAAATGGAAATATATCTGAATATATGGATATCGAATAAATTATGCTTCTATAAAGAGGGCAATACATGCAGTTGTTTTGATTTTTAATCGTTTTGTCTTTGAATATTAGATAATCACTTGATGAATAGTTTCCGTTTTGTTTTACTGTAATATATCTTGTAATGGTTATATTTAATCATGATTATAGAACGAATTTTACTTTGTGATCAGGTGCATACATCACAAATCCCACAAATCGATTCTAAAAACACTGACCGCACAATAGCAAATCTTGTGATTTCCGATAGACAACCTTGTCTTGATGATCTATAAAGTTTGGTGGAAACTGATCTTAGTCATCACAATCGAGAAATTTAATAGTTTGGGATAGTTATTAATTATTCCACGATATATTTTGATATGGCTTGGAAATATTTCCAGTTTTCATTCATACTAATACTAATTAATGTGATATCAGGAAGAAAGGTAAGAACGGCTTGAAGTTACTGTAACTGTGTAACCGATAATAACTTGTTCTAGTAAATGACAATGAAGTACATAGCAGGTTGCCATGCTTTAGTATCATATAGCAGACTTATAATGATTAAGTTGATTCAGTCTGACGTGAGATTGTCGTCACATGACACATGTGAACATGCAATACGGGAGTTTCAGTTAACACTTTATTTATTGGCAGTGGCTATTTTTACAACAAGTAAGAATAGTCCTCAGGCTATTCTTACATGGTTGATAGCACCCTCTATCATGAACTTTTGAACTAAATTTTTACGACAAGTCATAATAACCTAACCTAATAATCCTCCCAGGAATGTAACTGTTTAAGAAAAAATTAAATGCGCAGATTTATCTTAAGTTGCTAATGACGTATGAAGATGTCTTGGAATAGACAGAAGTCTAGTTCTTATTTACATTTGATTTGGTTGTATCCCAGTAGTAGATTTTGGCGGTCTCACTAATTGCCGAACAAACCGAACAAAACCGAGAAAAGCCGAACAAAACAACAAAACCCAAACAAGGACGGGTTTTGCTCAAATGCACACTTCTTTTAAGTTTCTTACTGTTGTGTTAAATTGCGTGAAAATCACACAATTTCTCGTTCCAGTACTCCAGTCTCCTCATGATTATTTTTATTTCAAGTAGGTAGAAAATCCAGGAAAAATCAATAAAGAAAATTGGTTATTTAAATTATATTAAGATAATCAGTTACAATTCCTCATGTAATTGGACTGGAATTCCTAGAGATGTTCATTATTGGTGTTTTTCATAAAGTTTTACAAGTTTTTTCCTGTCACAAATGAACCACTTATGAATTACAAGTCCCCTCCCACTTTTTGGGGCCAGGGAAGACAGTACATGTCTGAGAAAAATACAAAATACGGAAAATAGTTTAAAGTCACCATTTGTTATAGAAAAACAGTAAATTTTTATATATTAATAGTAATTGGATTACAAAGTGTAAAATTATGATATTTGGGATAACCTGCCCAGAAATTTGATTGCAAAAGTGTAAAAACTTGATATTATGAAAAAAAACCATGATATAACCTTAATTAACCTAACCAAATCTAATGTACTTACGAAAAGAAAAAATACCATGAAACAACCTTGCCTAACCTAACCAAATGTAATGTAACTTACTCAAACCTCATCTACCTGACCAAGCCCAGTCTACTTGATTTAACCATACCTAACCTAATCAAACCTAATCTGCCTAACCTAACCTAGCATGGTCGAAATTATCTTAATTTATTTGATTTTGGTTGCTCCAAATCCTTATCTGATGGCTCATCCTTCATTTCTGGGCTGTGGCTGGATCGAGACTAATTGCTTGATATAGGCACTGTCACACTTTACTTGGCTAAGATAAAACCCTTCACTTTCCAGATGGGAAGCTAAAGAGTCTCACCCAGTTTGTAAATGAAGTCTCATATACTCCATTTAGCCAATGCCAGATGATTTTATACAGTTGAGAACCACATTCTTCCTAGTGAAGTAATGCATTACAAAACTAAAACCATTATGCGGTTATTCTTCCAGAGGGAATTAAATAAATAATTGTACAATGCAAATGTCTATAGTTTGCTCTTAAATGGCTCTTGTAATGTAGCAGTACTTCTATCAATTAAGGAAAGTTATCTTTTTGCTTACCAGGTCACATATTATTCATAATTTTGTGACCAGTTAATGTTTATAAGTATTTATTTATCTATTTATTTATATTTCAGGTATCACTAAGTATAAATCCTGGATGTGAAGAATATGACTACCCTCACCTGGTGCAGGTTAAAGCAGAAGGTAGCAATGATACTATAATACATTTGTGGTCCATCTGGGGATCACCAGTTTTTCTAGTGGCCAAGGCCCAACCCAACGCAACAGTGACAGTACAGTGCGAAGATTTCATAGATTTTAAACCAAAATCTGTTGTCATTGATCCAGAGCCAGATTATGTCTTTGGGATTGTTTTTACTCAGGTGAGTTTGCATTGCTAATTATGATACATTGGACCAAGAATGGGTACTTGTTATTGTTGATACTGCAAGATTAGTGGCAAAGTTATGCACATAATTAAAAGTAACAATAAGTACGATAACAAGTTATTCGGAAATTTGTTAACATAAACGGATAGTGAAGAGGATCTTGGCGTAATTATCAGTAATGATCTCAAATCATCTAAGCAGTGTATTTCCACCTCTGAGAAAGCAAATAAGATTCTAAGATTGAATGCACAATCTTTTGATTTTAAAATATCATCTGTCATTAATATACATACATACACCAACGGCTTTTTCACCCTTACAAGGGAGGTAGCCAAAAAACAAAGGCATAAAAAGCCATTCCCACCCATTCCATCCCCACATACTCCACTCCTATCCACCCCCTCCCCTCCCTCTTATCTTGGCTCCTCCTGGATGACAGGTCCCCTCATGCAGAAAAAGAGAAGACAGGGAGAAATCCCTTTGAGTTGTGTCAAAATAAACTGGATGCCGAGAAATACGAAAACAGGTCACTACGAGCATAGCTCTTGTCACGTAAAATACAACTAGGTACAACTGGGTAAATATATACTCCCTCACCCCCCCCATCCCCCACCCACTCCCATGCATCACAGAGAAAGATATTGATGGAAGATGTGAAACAGGCCTTGAGTAAAAGGGGAATGCCTGTTGAGCAGGAAAGGGAGAGGGCAAGAGATAGGTGAGAGTGGAGAATGGTTGTGATTGGATGATAAATTGACACTGCCTGAAAGGATTACTCTTTGTCTTCTCTCATTACTTATGAGTGGATGAGGAGAGGTCTATATAATGAAGTAGTGGGGGTAAACCAGCTTCAACCATGCTATTTCTTGCTGCATTGCTTCTAACCTCAGCAGAGGGTGTGGACCAGGGATAACCCTTCATCTTCAAGAATCTAAGATAAAAGAGAAAACAAATGGGTATTGGATGGAAGAAAGGTGGGTTGTCTTGACTGGCTACCTCCCTTGTATGAGGAATGTGGTCTTTTTTGTATGGAGATATAGTGAATTTTTGGCTGTCAGGCCTAGCTGTGGAGGTGCTGTGTCCTGTTGCATTGCCTCTAGCCCAGACAGTGGGCAAGGGACAAGGATGACCACCCACAAGCAGCTAAAGTAAAAGGAACAATTGATGGGTAGTGTGTGTGTGTGTATGCCATAGCTAGGCCATCTCCCTAACAAGAAGGAAAAGGCATTTTGATATATGTATGTAGATGTATATGTTGGCTACCTCTCTTTTAAATAAAAGAAAGATGTCTTTGGCATATAGGTAGAATGTGTGTATGTTTGCGCGTACAGTATTAGTAAATCTCAAAACCATGCATTACCTTGCACCCTATCCCCCCCAAAAAAAAAATCAGTTTTCTTTAATGAACATTATCATTTATACTGGTGTGTAAGTACAAGTACAAAATATGTGTATTATAGTAATTTTGCATGTGTGGTGGAATGGGTGGGAGTGGGTTTGTGCCCTTGTTGGTTTATGTATTGATATTTCTCTTACAGTGTTTTATTGATTTTACAGCTGTTATATTTTGATGATAGTAATGACACTGGCAAGATAGATAACATTCCCATTGAAGACCAGATACCCTTCCACATGAAAAGATTCACATGGGACATTGATACTCTCTTGAATGAATCAATAGAAGAAGCAGGGATTTCCATGAAAGCCATTGAGTATAATGGAATTACTCTGAAAAACACCACCAAGTTCAGCATAAAGGTCAGTATATTTTCTTTCTTATACAGGGAAGCTCGCTGGCTGAGCGGGTTAGGGCGTCATTACTTGCGGCAAATGTTGAGGTGAGGGCAGTTCGAATCCTGCCACTGGCAAAGTTGAACCAAGGGCATGGTTCATTAACCCCTTCCATACGGTGCCGCACACGTAGGCGTCATGGGGAGCGAGTGTATTCGCGAGGCTGCCATATCGGCGTCTTGATTATATTTATTGTAGTCGCCCCTCTATAATGACATTCTTTCTAATTCTTTTGTAATCGCATTTTCTATGGTTATCAAAATTCACGGGTGAAGAGAGAACGATCGATATAAGCGGTGACTATATTTTATGATGCGAGTATTATTACGACACGTCGTACGGCTGGCATTGGTTGCTGCCACCGAGATCTAAGTCCATGACGCCTACGTGTGCGGCACCGTATGGAAGGGGTTAAATTCCATGCTACAAAGCCCTCTGTGAGGGGCACCGTCCTAGCCTCCCGATAGCGAGGAGTGTGTGACATTAAACCATATCACATCACAAACAGGGCAAGTGGGGCATCCACTTCTGTAGGGGCCCATAGAGTTCAAAATGGATGAAGAATTTAGAAACAGGTCATCATTGTCAGTTTCCTGAAGCATATGCAGAATAAGATATGCTCAAGTCTTGGAAGGAGTTTCTTCTTGTAGTAGAGAAACTGCAAGAAAATTTTGCACACAAAAAAGAAGAGAAGAGAGAATATATATACAGTAAACCCTCAAGAAACTGAACTGATTTGGGGGGAGATTCCTGATGGTTGATCAGAAAATTCTATTTATAAGATGGAATAGCACCTTACAAACCAACTGAGGGTCAGTTTAAGTGGCGAAATGTTCATTAACACATATGTCTAAAAAGAGTGGCTTTTAATTTTATTATTATTATTTTATTTATTTCTTTATTTATTTTTTATAATTATTATTTATTTTTTATAATTATTATTTATTTATTTATCTTTTTTTTCTATTTATTTATTTATTTATTCATTTATTTATTTTCTTTTTTTTTTCTTTTTACAATACATCTTTAGTGGTACATTGTTGTAATATAGATAATAAGGAACATCAAATAAAAAGTAATTTTGACTGTGTCGCACTTCACAAACAAGGAAAGTATGCTGTGTTGTACCAATATATAAAGGAGGAAACAAGAAAGAACCAACTAACTACAGGCCAGTCTCACTAACAAGCACTATAGCCAAAATTTGTGAGAAAATCATCAAGAATAGATGGGTAAAACACCTGGAAGACAATAATGTAATAAACCCAAGACAATTTGGGTTCAGACAAGGAAGATCATGTACCACAAACTTAATATGTTTCTACTCAAGATTAATAGACATAGTGCAAGAAAGGAATGGATGGGCTGATTGTGCCTTCTTGGACTTACAAAAAACTTTTGACAAAGTACCACACAAAAAATTATTAAAAAAAAATGGAACATACAGGAGGGATACAAGGGAACCTACTAAAATGGAGGACTTCCTGATTGGTAGAAAGATGAGAGTAGTGCTCAGAGAAAAATATTCAGGTTGGAAAGAGGTGATCAGTGGAGTACCGCAAGGATCTGTATTGGGTCCAATAATGTTTGCTATTTATGTGAATGACATGGATGATGATGTGAAATGTTACATGAGCTTCTTTGCAGATGATGCCAAACTGTTAACCACTTCCATACGGTGACGCCTATGTAGGCGGCATGAGGAGCAAGTGGGTACTCGATGATGCCAACGTCGGCATCTTGATTATATTTATTGTAGTCGTACCTACGTAATCTCCATTCTCTCTAAACTGGCTTCATCAATTTTCTATGGTTATCAAAATACACGGGTGAAAGAGAACGAACGATTGAGCACTGACTTTATTTTTTATAATGCGATTATTATGACGATGTGCCCTGGAGTGAAGAGGTTAAGGAAAGTAAAAACTGAAAAGGATTATGAATCACTGCAGGAAGACCTGAATAAGGTATGGAACTGGAGTCAGAAATGGCAAGTGGATTTCAGTATTAACAAGTGTAGCATAATGGTTTGGAAAAAGTAAAAATCGAATATCAGGACAATATAAAATTGGAACCAAGGAGGTAAAGAAGGAGAGATCTGAAAAAGATTTGGATGTAATTATCTCAAACGACTTGTCCTATGATAAACAGATAAACAAAATTGTTAGAGAATCCTACAACTTGCTAAGATCAATAAAAGTGGCATTTATATATTTGGACGAAGAAATTATTAAAAAAGTATCAGTCACACTGATAAGGCCTAGACTAGAATATGCGGTGACATTGTGGTCACCCAGTACCAAAAATAATATAAAGAAAATAGAAAGAATCCATACATACATATGTATGTAGAAAGAATCCAGAGAGCAGCCACAAAAATGGCACCTGCACTTGCAAACTTGTCATATGAGGAGAGGTTAGCTAAACTGGTAGACACTTGGAACAAAGTGGACAAAAGAATAGTGTTTGAGAGCAAACTAGACACTGCGAGATACAAAGGCAGGACACCACGAGCGTAGCTCCCCTTCCCGCAAAATACAGCTAGGTAAATACAACTAGGTAGGTAAATACACTGAGCTGTTTGGTTGCACATTTGCACACAGCTTCACTGGCATGTTTGGTTAGCTTTCAAACTCGTCATATAAATCAGATGTGTGGTTGGTATACTGAGGGAAATTTGGTTGGCACAAAGGGGTCAGTTTACCTAAATTTCAGTTTAATGAGCTTCAATTCATCTTGAGTTTACTATACGAATATATATATATATATAATATATATATATATATGGGAAACTAATGTTATAACACATTTGTAAATGTACACATTAAACCCACTATCAGAGAAATAATATCAGAAGTACAGGACATCTGTATATTTCAACTACTATCTGTAGTCCTCTTCTGCTGAAGAGGACTACAGATAGTAGTCAGAATATACAGATCTTCTGTACTTCTAATATTATTTCTTTGATAGTGGGTTTAAAGTGTGTAAATATATATATATATATATATATATATATATATATATATATATATATATATATGAGGCATCTAGAATAGAAAGGGACAAATGCCACACCTCCTCAGTACAAAAATATAGTTTTTAATGTTTAGTGTTAAGAGGCAAAATGGCTTATGCATGATGCCAGTATATTCCCCTCTCTATTCCAGATGCCTCATATATGTGTACTTATAACTATATACATATATAAAACTATGTGTGTGTGTGTGTATATATATATATATATATATATATATATATATATATATATATATATATATATATATACATACACACACACACACACACATTTATACAGCATATTCATGAACTTCACTAACAAACTTTGGGAATACATTCTCCAATGAAAAACAAACCTACATTATTCTGTTGTAAGGTGCCAAATTATTGTTTTGCAAACAGTGTGGTAGTCCAAGTCATTATGCTTTGCAGCCAACTGAACACCAGTAACCCATCCTTACCCTTCTCTCTCTCTCTCCATCTCTCTCTAACTTTCCCTCTCCCTCCATCACTCCCTCTCTCTCTCTCTCTCTCTCTCTCTCACTTTTTCTTTTGTGCATTTGTCTGTAGTTTATGTGACCAGGTTTGTTTATCTTATATATTGTCTTTATTTACAGTTGACAGCTTATGGTGTAGATGGCCGTAGCTCCATTCTTCCACACCTTCTTCGAACTTTTGAGTCTGCACAGCTGGATTTTGTTTTAGATGATCTTACTTGGACCGAGTTTCCGTAAGTATATTACACATGGCTTAAAGACTTGAAATGTATGAAGGATTAGAGAATATATAACATCAGTCTAGGTGGAACTAATGACAGGTGCATGTGGTGGTGCTGCAAGACAAACATCAGAAAGAATAGTCTCCCTATCCCCCGTCTTCCAAACTCCTCAACACCCACAGCATCACTCTTCAGCTTGGGCTTAGGATTTATCAACCTCCTATCTTTTCAAACAAAGAAAGCTGACAACAGGAGACTGCTCTCCTCCTCCTCCTCCTCTTACTTTTCTTTCTCCTATAAGCTCGTGGCATAGAGACAGATCCATGTTAATACATTCTTTTATCCCTAGAGATTTCAATGGGAGGGCATGATGACCATTGCCAATTACTGTTGGACTTTAGGTTTCCAAGCACTGAAACTCAAAGCAACAATTATTATTATTACTATATATACTGAGGTATTGAATCACATTTTTCTATGGTAGAGAGAAATCTCTACTCATGTAGGAAATGAAAATTTTTCATATATATGTGTGTGTGATTCACCATGGCCTTGGATCATGTGTTGGACTTGTGATCAACAGCTATTTCCTTCCCAGAAGAGAGCTCAGAGCTCATATATGACCATTCTATGGGTAATGCTATGACCTTACACACACACACACACGCACACTTTCAACGAACGGACGGCTTGAAGAACGTTCTGAAGAAAAGTGAAGATTGTGGATCCCAACGCAAAGAGAAGTGCCTTTTTGTATTTGCAGGGTGGGGGGAAATTGCTCGTGGGGTAGTGGGAAAGTAAGGAAAGAGGAGAGGGGGAGGGATTGCTGGGGAAATGGAAGGTAATGAGGAGGTGGAGGAAATGGCCCTGACGGGCCGCCGAAAGGTAGACAAACGACCCCAAGACGAGTTGGATGATGACGACATGTCTAATAGGAATGTGAAGATTAGAGGTATAGATAGGAGCAATATAGCAGAAAGTGATGAGAATATTTTCAAGGGATTTAAAGAGAGTGGGGGGGACACAAACCCCCCCCGACTGACAAAACTAGAGAAGAAGGTTGATAAGGTGATCGAGGACTTGGAGAGTAGGTTAGGTCATATGAACACCATTTTACAAAGGGTTGAAAGATTGGAAGAACTGGAAAAGGCGAATAAAAACTTAACTGATGAAATAGAAGACCTAAAAAGACAGTTAAGAGAGGTAAAGGTGGAGAATGAGGAATTGAAGAAGAATAGTAAAGAAAACAGAGAAACGATAGCTAAAGAAAGTAAAAATTGGAAGAAAACCCAAGAAGGAAATAAGATTTCATTCACTGACATAGTCAAACAGCAATTGAAAGAACATACTGAAGACTCAGTTATTAAAGTGATGAGACAAAAGGAGAATATAGTAAGGGATTTAGCAGACAAGAAGAAATGTATAATTATATTAGGAATGGAAGAGAAACACAACACAGATAGAACCACAAGAATCAAAGAGGAAAATGAAAAAGTAAGCCAATTACTAGAATCAGTTCAGGAAGATGAACCAGAAATTATGAAACAAATCGAAGAGAAATTTAGACTCGGAAAGTATAGCACAGACAAGACCAGACCAATTAAGATTAAATTCAAGTCACAAACAACGGCAGAGAATATCTTATCCAAAACAGGGAAACTAGCAACAAGTGAACAATACAAAAAGATATGGATAAAAAGAGAAATGAATAAAGAGGAAAGAGAGGAAGAAAAGCAGAAAAGACTGGAAGCTAAGGCAAAAAACGAGAACAGAACGGAGTCAGAGAAAGAGAGATTCTATTGGAGAGTAGTGAACATGAAACTAAGGAAGTTCGACATACAAAAGAAAAACATAAGGGAAACAGAGAACACAATGGAAGTGGCAGAAATACAAGAGTGTCTTACACAAATATAGATGGATTAATAACAGGATTGAATGAGCTGAATGATTATTTGAAAGAAAAAGAACCGGACATAATGGGAATTGTAGAAACAAAATTAAAAGGCCCACTACCACCCAACAGTGTAGGACATGATGCATACAATTATTGGATTAGAAACAGAGAGAAAAAGCAAGGGGGTGGAGTTATGTTCCTGACTAAGAAGGATATAAACGTGAAAGGTGTCATATATGGAAAGAATACAGTAGAGATGATTATGATAGAAGTGGAAGACAGAGATAAGAAGAGCAGAAAATTTGTGATCAATTATGTGCCTCCGAAAACAGCCTCATGGGAGGAGAGTGAATATAAAAGTATGTTAGAGGACACAAAGATAGCATTAACTAAAATAATGGAAGACGGAGGAAGAATAGTTATGATGGGCGACTTTAATTGCAAAGAAATCTGCTGGGAAGAAATGACAGTAAAGAGTGGTGATGACTCATGGGGAAATGCTCTACTTGAGATGATTACTGACCATTCAATGACACAATGGATACAAGAGAACACTAGGTATAGAAATGAAGAAGAACCATCGAGGCTAGACTTAATAATTACATCTGAACCTAGAATAGTGGACAAGATTGAATATAAAACACCAATAGGTAAAAGTGACCACATATTGATTGAACTGGAACTTAATGAAGAAAAATATATGAAAAGAAATGAACAATATAGAAAAGGAAGAATGATGTATGAAAAAACAAACTTTGATAAAATAAGAGAATTCTTCCAACAAGAAAACTGGGAAGAAATATACAAAGAAGAAACATCAGTGGAAGAGAAATGGAATATTTTGACAAAAATTTACAAAAAAGGAGTGGAAAAGTATGTCCCAAGACAAAAACAAGAAAAAGAATATGTAAAATGCTGGTACAACAAAAGTTGTAGGGAGTTAAAAGACAAAAGAGACAAAGCCTGGACCAGATGGAAAAAAGACAGAAGACCTGAAAAATGGAAAATATATACTGGTTATAGAAATGAATATGTACAAAAGTGCAGAGAGGAAAAAAGAAAATATGAAAAAGATGTTATAGAAAAGTGTAAAGATCAACCAAAACTATTCTACAGATTTGTAAACAATAAACTGAAAAACAAACAAGACTTGGAGAAATTGAGACAAGGAGGAGTTGAATACACTGAGGAAATGGAAATGGCAGAAATTATGAACAAACATTTTAAATCAGTGTTTACAAGGGAAAATATACAACCTGAAGAGATTGAGTGGAAAGAAAAAGTCCCCCCTATGGAAGAAATAGAAGTAACAAAGAATGAAATATTGACACACTTGGGTAATTTTGATGTCAGAAAATCGCATGGGCCAGATGAAATAGCAAACTGGATTCTGAAAGAATGCAGGAATGAACTGGCAGACAAAATACATAGCATAATAAGCAGTTCCTTAAAAGAAGGAAAAGTTCCAGAAGATTGGAAAAAAGCAAATATAGTACCTATATATAAAGGAGGAAATAAAGAAGAACCTACCAACTATAGACCAGTCTCTCTAACAAGTACAATAGCAAAAATTTGTGAAAGAATTATCAAAAGTAGATGGGTAAAATACTTGGAAAAAAACAACGTACTAAATCCAAGGCAATTTGGATTCAGACAAGGACGGTCATGCGTCACCAATTTAATATGTTTCTATTCAAGGCTAATAGATATAATACAAGAAAGAGATGGATGGGCTGATTGTGCATTTCTAGACCTAAAAAAAGCTTTTGACAAAGTACCACATAAGAAGTTGCTTAAGAAATTAGAATATGAAGGAGGAATACAAGGTAAATTGCTAAATTGGATGGAAGACTTTTTGCAAGAAAGAAAAATGAGAGTAGTGATAAGAGATCAGCACTCAAAATGGAATGAAGTAATAAGCGGTGTCCCGCAGGGAACAGTTCTGGCCCCAATAATGTTTGCTATATATATTAATGATATGGATGAAGGAATTGAAAGCTATATGAGCTTCTTTGCAGATGATGCAAAACTACTGAAAAGAGTGAAAACTGAAGAAGATTGTGAATCACTACAGAGAGATCTAAATAAAGTACAAGAATGGAGTAGGAAGTGGGAGATGGAGTTCAATACTAAAAAGTGTAGTATAATGGAATTTGGAAAAAGCAAAAACAGAATAACAGGATCATATAATTTGGGAGAAGAAGGAATAAAAAAAGTAGAAAATGAGAAGGACCTGGGAGTCATTGTTATGAATAATATGTCACCTGAGAAACATATAAATAAGATTTTTGGAGAAACTTATAATTTAATAAGAACAATCAAAGTGGCATTTACATACCTGGATGAAGAAATGGTGAGGAAAATCCTAATCACCCTGATAAGACCAAGATTGGAATATGCAGCAACGATATGGTCACCAAGTACAAAAAAATGTATAAAAAAACTTGAAAGAATACAAAGAGCAATCACAAAACTGGCACCAACACTCTCAAAACTATCATATGAAGAGAGACTACAAAAACTTAAACTACAGACACTAGAGCAAAGAAGAGAGAGAGGAGATTTGATAGCTATTTACAGAATCATGAAAGGCATAGAAATTACTGAAAGAGAGAATCTGATAAAATGGGATGACAGAAATACAAGAGGACACGGAAAGAAAATAAAAAAAGACAGCTATAGAAGAGATTTGAAAAAGAACAGCTTTCCTCACAGAGTAATAGACAGTTGGAACAAGTTAGATGAGAAAGTGGTGTGTGCAAAAACAATACATGAATTTAAAAATAGTTTAGATAAAATGAGATATGAAGACGGGACCCCACGAGCATAGCTCCCCTTCCCGTAAAATACAACTAGGTACAACTAGGTAAATACACCCAACTCTCCGCCCATGAGTGTTGGAGTAACCACTCGCAGCGCAGTGATACTGAAATTATTTCAGCCCTTCATACAGTCTCTTCTTAGCATCCATTCTCAAATGTCTATTTCTCATTATACATTTTAATCCCCTAAGGCATTTACTTGCTTCTCTGAATCTACATTCAACCTCCACCTCCACTCTTCCCCATCCCGCCTCATTCACCCCAAAGTATTTAAAGCTATCCACTTCCTCCAGTCTCTCTCCCTTAATACTCACTTCCAATTTGCTGCATCCTCTCCCCTTGCACATCTCATTACCTTATTTTTACCCACATTTATGATCAACTTCCTTCTTCCATACACTTTCTTAAACTCTGTCACTAACTTCCTTAACCACTTCCATACGGTGACGCCTACGAAGGCGTCATGAGGAGCAAGTGGGTACGCAATGATGCCGACGTCGGCGTCTTGATTATATTTATTGTAGTCGTACCTACGTAACCTCCATTCTCTCTAAACTGACTTCATCATATTTTCTATGGTTATCAAAATTCACGGGTGAAAGAGAACGAACGATTAAGCACTGACTTTATTTTTTATAGTGCGATTATTATGACGCAACATCGCACGTTGGGCAGCTAATGCTGCCAGACGTGCGATGTGCCCCGGAGTGAAGAAGTTAACCCCTCTTCTGATCCTGCTACAAGTTCAGTGTTGTCAACAAACAACAACTGGATTATCTCCCATTTTTCTCCACTTTAACCATTTTCAATCCCTGGCCCATTACCCCTGCATTTACCTCTTACACCACCCCATTCATGTCAAAATTGAACAGCCATGGTGACATAACACATCCCTGGCAAAGTCCCACCATTACCTCAAACCATTCACTCTCTCCATTTCTAATTCTAACACAGGCTCTACTTTTGCCCATGAAAGCATTTTCTGTTAATTGTGAACAAGATACAGGAGGCTAGTGTACATCATCTTCTGGTTTCAACAATGCTCAGAACTTTCTCAATTGTCATATGTGGAACAATTCATTTACCTTTCATGTGTTTATACTTATTTTTAATTGTTATTCCAATAATTTCTAATATGCTTTATCCATCAGGCCACCTCATCCAGTGTTTGAAAATCCTCGCTATGCATTTGCTTTTCAATTGTTCAGCACCGAGAATTTGACTACTGACAGCAGTATAGAATACATGACCAGGAAAAGCTTGGATGACGAGAACACACCTGGCGTCTTTAATGTGAGCATTGCAATTTAATCTTCCCCAATTTGTTACATCATATTTATATTTTTTTAGTTTTGAGTTTTTATAGGTTAGTTTTAGTATTTAGGGATGGAATGGGTGGGAATGATTTTATGCCTTTTTCTTTTTGGCTACCTCCCTTGTAAGGGGGAAAAAAGATATGTATGTATAGTTTTGATAATTTACAAGCCTTTTACTGGGGTATTGACTGCATGGTGACATGTAGTTATACTTAGAGACTCTTTTTGATGTGCCCCTATGGACCAGATGCACATACTATTTGTCCATGTTAGAAAAAAATATACTTGTAAAGACATGACGAGATGCTTTTTTGCTGCAGTTATCCATATTTCATGCTGTCCCTTTGATCACTTTATCACTAATATGATTCCACTTCCTTCTCTTATGCCCCTGTGGTGAAGGGGATGAAGAACGCTGGCCAGCATGTCCCATGCATCTTAGAAGGTAGCTTTATGGGATGTAATGAGGGGACTAGGGATCTCCCAGTGTGATTTTCTTGAACAAAAAATCAAGCCATCAGTAGGGACTGGTAGGAGAACTCCAACCAGAACTCTAGTAATTGGGTCATTAAATGTATGTGGATGTAGTATTGATCAGAGAGGGAAGAGATTGGTGGTATGTTTATGAGCAGAATGATGGATGTGTTAACCTTGCAACAAAACTGAAAGGAAAAGGTGAGTTTGGGGATGACATGGTGGGTGAGGACCACCAAGTAATGAAATAAGTAAGTGATAGAGTGGAGAGAAATGCTATTGAGAATATTATGAGCAAAGATTAAATTGGGATGGGAAATATAGACTTTTGTGAGTATATAAGAACCTGATAGGAAAGTGAAGAGGAGAGGGAAGTCTTTTAGACTGATATGAATGAGTGTGTAGAATTTTGAGAGAAATATGAATTTAATGTTGAGGATTTAAATGATCAAGCAAGAGATAAGCCATTGGGTGGCAGAAAGGTATCTTAGAAAAGAGATGGTAGAGATATATACTGAAAGAGACATGATACAATATGTAATGTTTAAAAAGAGAAAAAGCATATTCATATGTTGGCCAGGTTGGTGGGTTAGAATATAATCTGTAGGGTGCTAATGGACTTTGTAGTGGTGCCAATGACATAGGAACAGTCCCAGCTTGATATAATACAGACATCATTCCGAAGTTACTGGGTGTTTTCAGTCAGCAAAACTAGGGCACTGATTCAGTTTGAGGGTGGGTAACATAAAGATAGTTATCAAGAAGTAGTAACATGTTGACATGTGCCCATTACATTTTATTAGCATTTCTAATTACCAGTTCCTGCGTTTCCTGATTCCTTTCAGCTAGATGAGATTACGACCCCATTGGCAAGAAAGTCCAGTAAAGGGGGCTACATGCAGTGGCGACCCGTCAGCTACCTCACCCCAAAGCGGGACATCAACGATGCCACAAATGTCAAAGTAGATGGTGGCATGACTATTCTCAACAAAACGGATGAATATCTGAGTAACTCTCTTGCTTATGGCATGTTTGGGAATGAGTTGTCCATGGCAAGAGTTGCAGCCACCAAATTGGTGATTGGACGGCCAAAAGACGGATATTACTCAAAGTACAACTATGCCACATGGTAAGTGAAAGGCTTACTTGTCAACTGCATGGGAATATAAAAGCATAATGGCATGAAATCCAGAATGATCAATGTCTACCCCAAAACAAAACTTCCTGACCTGGGTTTCACACAAAAAATGTCACATCCAAAACAAACAAAAAACTTAAAGAACTCAGAACCTATTTTTTCTATCTATATAACAAGTGCTTCCACCTTATAAGGAAGGTAACTAGTCAAGGCAGCCCACTCCTATCCATTCCACCACCTTTTGTTTCCTTATCTTAGCTCCTCATGGATGAAAGGTCATCCCTGTCTCCAGCCCACTGCCTGAGTCAGAGGCAATGCAGCAAGACACAGTGGACCCACAGCAAGGCCGCTTTACTTACACAGGGACCTTCCCTCCTTGTCCCCTCATGTGGAGAATAGAGATGGTGGAGAGAAGTCCCTTCAGGCTACATAAAACATCACCCACACACAGCTATTCTCCACTCACCCTATCTCGTGTCCTCTCCCTTCCCTACTCAACAAACATTCCCCTCTTGCTTTGTCAAAGCCCCTTTTACTCTATCCATCTATCCTAGGATGAGGTGGATGGATGGGGTGAAGGGGGCTTTGGGGAAGAGGGGAATGTCTGTTGAGGAAGGACGGGAGAGGACAGAAGACGGGTGAATGGAGAATGGTTGTATATGGATGATGTTGTGATGCATGAGATGGAATGTGCGGGAGGATAGGGGGTGAGGTAGTATGTGTGAGCAAAATTTGACGCAACCCGAAGGAATTTATCCCCGTCTTCTCCTTTTCTGCATGGGGGGACGCCGATTTAATGAAGCGGCTTTGCTGTGGATGTGCTGTGTCTTGCAACACTGCTTCTGACCCAGGGCAGTGGACAAGGTGCAGGGATGACCCGTCATCCAGGAGGTGCTCAGATAAGAGGGAGGGTGGAGGGGTGTGGAGTGTATTCAGGGATGGAATGGGTGGGAATGATTTTATGCCTTTTCCTTTTTGGCTACCTCCCTTGTAAGGGGGAAAAAGCCTTGGTATATGTATGTATCTATCTCATCCTTGGTCATCCCCTCAAGTTCACTCCATCCACCTCTGCTTTCTTTTTGCTAAGTTTTCATCACTCATTCTTTCCATGTGCCCAAACCATCCCAGTAATCTTCCAACAATTCTATCTGCTAGCTCCCTTTCTGCCTCTGCTCTCCTCTTCACCTCATTTCTCACTCTGTCCAACCTTGTAACCCCTACAATACTGAAATGAACTGTGACTCACTACAGAGAGATCTGAACATGGTTTGGGAATGGAGTCAGAAATGTAGCATAATGGAATTTGGAAAAAGTAAAAAAAAAAGGATATCAGGACAATATAAAATTAGTGAAAAAGTAGTAATGAAAGTGGGATCTGGAAAAGACCTTGGAGTGATCATCATAAAAGATATGTCCCCTGACAAACATATAAACAAAATTGTCGGTGAAACCTATAACTTGCTAAGTGCAATGAAAGTGGCTTTTACTTACTGAAATGAAGAAGGATAAAGAAAATATTAGTCACACTGATAAGGCCTAAATTGGAGTATGCAGTGACACTATGGTCACCCAGTACTAAAAAGAATATAAAGAAAATTGAGAGAATCCAGAGAACAACTACAAAGATGGCCCCAACACTATCAATAATGTCATATGAAGAAAGATTGTCAAAACTAGAACTACCAACTTAGGAACAAAGAAGAGAAAGAGGTGACTTGTTTACCATCTACAGAATTATGAAAGGTGTAGAAGTCCTTGATAGAGACGATTTACTAAACTGGGATAAGAGAAACACAAGAGGACATGAAAAGGAACTCAAAAAAGGACAGTTATAGAAGAGACATGGTCAAAACAGCTTTCCACACAGAGTGGTGGATGTATGGAACATAGTAGATAAAACAATAATGTGTGCAAAAACAATACAAGAATTTAAGAGCAAATTAAATATGGCGAGATAAAGAGGTGGGACACCACGAGTGTAGTTCCCCTTCCTGTAAAATACAATTAGGTAAATACATTTAAACTTCTCCATTTTGCCTCTTAAAGTCCAAGTCTCCACCCCTTGTAGTCTTGTATGGACAATTACCCTTTCAAATAATCTTCTCTTTGTATCCATTCCCAGATGTCTATTTCTCACGATGCTTTTCAATCCCCTTAAGACATTTACTTGTGTCTACAGTTTACCCCCCCTCCCACTCCATTACCTGCCACATTTTGTATACTAATGCCCTTGTATTGGTGTCTTATTTGTTTACAGGACTGTGGCCCTTGGTTATGGAGCACCACCGTTGGAAGGGTTCTCTCTGCTGGTCATCATGGTCATTGGTTTTGGGGTGGGTATTCCACTTGTTCTCTTCCTAGCAGGTGGAGTCTTCTTTCTTGTTAAGAGGTTGAGAAGGGACAATGAACTCCTGCTCAACTAAAATCAAAATGTATAGCTCCAGTATGGTTTCACAAAGAAAACTTAGACAGGGTATACGAGTGAACCACATCAATCGTAAAAAAAATCTGTGCTATAATATCATGCATGCACAGATATACCAATATTCATCAGTACAAGTAGTGTTGGTGCCAGAGTATTCAGTACTCTAGGCTAGCCCCACAGAGTGTGACCCCCACCTCTGCCCACTAAGTTTTGATAAAGTAATTACACAAAATTACAGTAGATGTTAAAAACAGTTCCAGTATATTTTCTTCTTCAACATTGTTATCTTGTTTTAGCCACAACTCTCTTTATAGCCAAGATTTTTTTGTTTCAGTTGGATTAAGAAATTTGGCTAGGATGTGTAGAGTTTACTGTCTTAGGTTTACCTAATGGTAAAAGAAACTTTCAATAATATTTGTAGCTTCCTCTCTGGACAGTAGGTTCTCATTTTATATGAGGGATGGTTTCTAGGTATATATGTACAACTTAGAAGTTGCATAATTATTTTCTCCTTTCAAGGTAATGGCAATTACTAAAGGTGTATACCATGATCCTAAGCTTAACCCAAATGTATACAGACCACTAATCAACCCATTACCCCAGGTTTCTTTTGTAGGAGACCCATAGCTCCCAAATAACTGGTAACACATACCAGATTGGTCCACAAGTTAATCAGGAAATATTATGTTGTTGCCGGGGAAGGGCAAGGGTGGGGTGGTATAGGATGACCCCTAAATAGACAATTTCCCCAACTAAGAGCTGTGGGTATACTGGAAGAGAAAACTAGGTCAGCAGATTGATTCACCATTAATAGTGTTTCTCACACACAAATTAATACCATCAAATCATGAGGGAGAATATCTTTTGAGTAAGGAAGAGTTTAATGTCACCAGTTCCCCCCTATCAGGAGGCTAGGATGGTGCCCCTTACAGAGAACTGTTTTGCCACATGATGATGATGATATGGTTTAACGTCACACACTCCCCCCCTATCGGGAGACTAGGACGGTGCCCCTCACAGAGGGCTTTGTAGCGTGGAATTTAATGAACCATGCCCTTGATTCAATTCCGCTGGTGGCAGGATTTGAACCACCCTCACTTCGACCTTCGCCGCAAGTAACAACGCCCTAACCCACTCAGCCAGCGAGCTTCCAAACATCAGATAATTAATTTACAGACTGGAGGACCTTTTCCTCTTTATAAGGGGGTGGCCAAATGTAAGCATACATCCATCCCACATCCATCCAAAAACCCATTCATCACCAACGTCCAATTTAGCACATCATGAATGGTCATCAAAACAAGTATAACTAGAAAATCAAACTGCCACAGATGCAAACATCACATATAAGACAAGGAACACGTCATCTTATACAGCCCCACCCAAGCCATACCTAGACTACAACAAATTATTTCTTCCATGAGTGACTTATGGGCCAATCTAGTGGCTGTTGTTTATCTGGGACCTGGGGTAATAGATTAAGATTATTTGGACACCCCCCCCCCCATCCCCCATAATTCAAACTCACATAAAATGAGAACAATCTGTATATAATAAGATGCCAAAATAGGATTTTTTTTCAAGATTGTTGATCCTGAGTTTACAGCCAATACATGATAAATGAATTCATATAATGTGATGTGACTACTCAGGAAGATGAATTCTTTTCTCTTGTGTTCAGTAATATTGTTTTGTATGCTGAATTGAAGTATAATGTCAGATATAATGAGTGTTAACCTCTCCTTTCTATAGGACTAGATTAGTGTCAATAGAGTTATTCATTAAAAATGTAAATTACAGAAATTCTAAAGGTTTTATGAATAGAGAACCATTTTTAAGTACAGTATTGTAGCATATGTATTTACCTAGTTGTACTCTGTGATATTTGTGGTTTATTCTGATTGTTTATTATGAATTCATAAAACTAAGAAAGGTACACAGTGTAAGCTTTAGAAGTCAATGGAAAATGTATAGTGCCTTCTCCCATCACTGGTAAGAGCGAACAAAATGTACCACTTTTTAGTATTTAGTCATGTTTTCCATTAACTCTATGACTATTTTCAGGTGTCTAGGCATAGAGTTAAATTTTTTTTTTTTCTTAAGTATTTTGTATCCTTGTCCATTCTTCATATTTTTTGTATCTTGTGGATGAAAAGCAGAAGAGATGACATATCACAAGTTACTAGGTAATTTTTCAAATGATTCCAGCAATTCTCAATAGGATTTAACTCATGAGAGTTGCCTAGCCAGCTAAGAAGCTAATACTGTGGTCTCTTTTTTTTTCTTGTTTCTTTATCATTTATATATGCTTGTGTGTGTGTGTGTGTGTGTGTATATATATATATATATATATATATATATATATATATATATATATATATATATATATATATATATATATATGAAATGGAACAAGTTACTATTAGCAACAATGTAATTCAAACAATTAGGCCTGGGCATCATGCAGCTTAGCACATGGGTCCCCGTGAGCGAGAGGATAACACGTGAAAATAATGCTCAGATGGACCCACGTTCAAAAATGCATGATGGCCAGACCTGATTGTTTTATATATATATATATATATATATATATATATATATATATATATATATATATATATATATATATATATATATACATATTTCTCTCCCTCATGTTTATGGTCTGGTGCACCATCCTGCATAAATATATCATTCCCATGCACATCATGAAAATGCAGCACATGATTTTCAAGCACTGGCACATATCATTCAGCTTTCATTGTCACACTGATAGAAAATGCAAGCCTACATACACACACACACACACTATTTGGAAGCGTTGATAAAAGACAACCTGTCACCTGACAGACAATAGCAGAATTGTAGGAGAGACATATAGACTGCTGCAGAAGATTAAAATGGCCTTTCACTATATGGATGAAGACATAATGAAAAAACTCATTGAAACTCTGATCCATCCAAGACTGGAATATGCATCAATGGTATGGTCCCCACACAGTGAAGGCTGAGAAAATATAAAGGAGCAGCAACCAAGGTGGTCCCTAGCCTGGCAAGTAGACTATATGAGGAAAGACTAAAAGCACTGGGTCTGCCAACTTTGAAAGATTGAAGAGAAAGAGGTGATATGATTACAGTATTCAGGTTACTAAAGGGGATAAATTACATTGACCAGCTTACATTCCAGTTTATAGACTAAACTTCCTTTAAGGATGGGAGGACTTCAAGGGGTGATATTATTACAGTATTCAGGTTACTTGGGAATACTTGGTGGCAGTATTCTTTTCCCCCACCACAGGGAATCCACCAAAGGGGGATAAATTACACTGACATGAGAGATTTCTTGGTTAAGGATGGAAACAAATTGAGAAAGAGCACATGTCTAAAGGATGTGAAGAAATTCACTATCAGGAAGGAAGGACGGTTCACATTTTTGTTGTGTAATGGGATGAGTTGCAGTCAGACTTCCTGGAACACGTGACCCTTCCTGGCTATGTTTTTATGCATAGGAAGTTAATTTTATCACTGAACAGCCCCCATCCATCTCTTTTCTGCAGTATAGTTAATATATATACATGCAAAAGGAAGTTTAGTCTGTAAACTGGAATGTAAGCTGGCCAGCTGTTTCTGCAGCTAATGCTGTATATTTGTCCTGATTCCTTCCAGTAGTTTTGGGCACCTTTTCTTCAAATATCCAGTGGTGATTTTTGGATCTTTCAATAATTCATGTCTTAGGAGGTTATCAGTACCCTTAGAAATCTTCCATAGCCTTCTAGCAACTGGTGGTATGCTGAGAGGAAGGTTGTGTCTTGTGGCAACAAAACAACGGATGCTAGCTATTTCTTTTAACATGTTACCACTTTTCTAGATCAAAATGAAAGCCTTTTCTTCAGCACTGAGGTTTATAGGAGCCTACATAGTGTATTGATTCAAAAACTGTAGTGCCAATAACTGAACAAATCATGATAGAGGGTATGGTAATGGAACAAGTAACATTAGTCCATCCTCAAAGGGAGTTCAATGAACATCAGCGTACCTTCTTGGTGTACTCATTTCTATTGAGTTACCAGGTGATACATGTATATGGTCACGAGAACAGGCTATTTTTTTACCTATTCATTTCTATGGCTTGCACCTTTGGTGAACACTGCAAATACTTTTCAATGTACTTTTGATAAATATAGTATCGCTCTGTATCATGACCAAATATTCATAAACATGATATCAGTCATATTTGTTCTGCTCAGTGACATGATTATTTGATATCATTTCCATACACATACTAAAAACATTGAAATCAAGGATTAGGTAAATGACTCCAAGAAAAACTTCTGGTACTGTCATTCTTGTCTGCATTTATTTTGCCAGCTGCATTTCAGTTCTCGTTAGGCACAGAGTTCACTTATCCATGAAACTGGGCAGTTTTAGTAGTTTTTGCATTGTTGCTTGCTTGCATTTTTTTCCCTCCTCTTCATTGTGGTATAATAGAGTTGCTCAAATTGTTATTGGAGTACAGTGCCATAGAAAATGAGAAAACAGATTGGCCTAACATGATCTTGCCAGGGGAACTACACCTTAGATATGATGTGTTTGTGTCTTTGTATATACCCAGTTATGAGGGTGTCTCTATGTCTCCAATGGACCAACTTGCATTTAAGTCATTTATATTGTCTGCATAAACTATATCTTGTTTATGTCCTGTAAACATTCCACCTTCTTAAGATTCCTCCCAAGTGCTTTTGATATTCTTTCATTCCATACTTTTAACTCTTCTTCGTTAGTCTTATTCATATGGTTATGATATAATAACCAAGACATAAATTTATATTCTACTTGTTCTTTGTAGTGTGATAAGCTCTGTACTGTGTTATTCAAAGTTTATATAATTTACATACACTGCTATGAGTATATATAACTGCCATAGATGTAAAAACTTTTTTTTTCAGTTTTTATGTAGCTTTTTTTTTAGGAATGTTCCTTTTGGGGCTACAGAGAGTAGGATGCCTAGCCCTATCCCCGTCCTGTTCTTGTTGCCTTTTACGACTCAAGTGGGAACATTCGGTAGCCATATTCTTTCTCCCCTACCACAGGGATGACCCATCATCCAGGAGGAGCTAAGAAAGGAGGGAGGGAAGGATGGTGAATGGGAGTGGAGTATGTGGGGATGAAATGGGTGGGAGTGGATTAATGCCTTTCACTTTGGCTACCTCCCTCGTAAGGGAGAAAAAGCACTTGGTATATGTATGTATATATATGTAGTTTTTATGGGTTACGTAGGAAAAGTTGTGTAATATTTTTATCAGTCAATTGATCCATAGCTTCAGACTTCTCCTGCAGGAGATTAATGGCCCCAATCACCAGATTGGCCCATACATCATTCAGGGTAGAAACTTTGTATTGATTGAAATGGGTGATTGTATGGTATGCAAGTCACCATGTAATTTGTCTTGTATAGTGGCTTCCTTGATGCCTATTAGGCCAGTTCAGTGATGTTCTAATTACTGCATTCATTTTCAATGTTTCCAGTAGTTGGCATGTTTCCTTTACTTCCACAGTTATATTTTTCAATCCATCATTACATTTCACTGTATTCTCTCCTACAAAGTCATTTTCCAAAGTGAAAACTGATTAGAAAGTTTTGTTCACAATCTTAGCCTCTCCTTTTATTGTTAGCTTAGAGATTTCTTCTGTGTTTCAGTTTGATGTTGACAAGCTTGTAGAACAGTTAAATTTCAAATTTTCATTTATTACTAATATTCTGTTCAAAGTTCTTTTCTTCCTCTACAGATTCCCATGTTATTTCTAGTTCTCTTATTTCTTTCCATCCTCATATTTTGTATGCCACAGAGAACAATGACATGTACCTGCTAGAGGGCCTGCAAGATTTATGTCAGAGAAAGATCTCCCTGCTACCGTTATTCAAAACCCATAAACATCCTCACTTGGAGGTAAAGCCCCAAGGTGATGCCTCTTGGTTTTTAGGTCCAAGATCCCTCAGTTGACTTCAACTGAATTTTCTCCATATTTTCACTTTAGGGGGGCTGGCAATTGTTCCTCTTTTCTTGCTACTCCTAGTCACTGACATAGAAACATTTATACAATACAAACAAGTCCAATTGTTCTTCCCAGGGAAATCTAAAGGAGGAGCACTATGGGACTACTGGTTTTCAGTCCGTAAAACTCAAGACTACCTGGCTACCTCCCTTGTAAGGGGGAAAAAGCCCTTGGTGTATGTATGTATGTAAAATTCAAGATGACAATCATTATTATTCCAGGCCACATCTTTGGCTGTTTTAGCTCTCTTATTTTTTTTTTTTTTTTTTTTTTTTTTTTTTTTTTAATGAAATTAATTCTTCTTCCCACTGATCTTTGACACATGTTCAATTGTACCCAAGTTGTGGAGGTTTAGAAAGATTTCCCATTTCTTCAATTTTCTAATTATTCATGAATTTTTCCAAGTCTGTTTCTTTAACAAATTTCTCCAAACATTAATTTTTTCTTCCCAAAATTGTATTTGTCTATTCTGTATGATTTGTTTCTCAGCTCTGTAGCTTCTTCTGCCAGCTGAAATGGAACTGTTGATATATATCACTGGGTTATAGTCATTGGCGGACTTAGCCTACATGGTGCCCTGGGAAAACCTCACCTTCAGCGCCCCCCTTCCACAATGCACATCAAATGCTTGGCTTCTCCCCCTCCACAATGTAAATAAGAAGTTTAAGACGACCAAAACTTTCACAAAACAACTTTTTATTGAAATATTTATTGCTACTACATGGTTTGATCGGCATTTGGGAGGGGGCAATGCTGCCCCCTCCCAAGTGCCGCCCTGGGCGACTGCCCATACCACCCATAGGAAGAACCGCCACTGGCTATAGTAGGAGGAGAGAAGTAGTCTCAAGATGTCAGCTCTTTTTGTATGAAATATTGTTGAACTTGATAAATATCTTGTGTCCCGATGGAGGCGAGTTTGATGGATTTTAAAGATCGGCAGCAGAGAGGTGATTGTCTCTAATGCCCTCTTGGAGGACAAACACTTGGAGGTACTATATCAATCAAAATAGATTTAAATCTTCATTAATAGGCATATGATATTTACTAGAAAGTAGTAGACTGTGATTACTGCTTTACATTTTGGATAAAAAATGTTAAACCTGTGATTGATTAAAGGTTGTTTTTATATTCTTTAAAAGGTGATCAAAGACAAAAGAGATTTTAATTATGTGCCTTGTGACTTGTTTCCCCTCACAACATGCCATTTTGTAGATTACTAAATAAGCATTAGGTTAAGTATAAGATAGCAGTAAGCATTTAGTAGCTGGTAGTAATGTGTTGTAACAGAATAAGTAGGTTCAAGCATTCCATTGACAGGATGAAGATAATACACAAAGCAAGTGTTGTTGGTTGATGAAATTGGTCACAAGTTGTGCGGCATTTATTTGACTAATTTTACTTGTAAAAAAATCATGTAACCAGATATATGGGATTGGGGGAAAGCTGTTAAGGACAGTCAGGAGTTTTTACGAGAGTAGTAGAGCCTGTGTTAGAAATGAAAGTGGAGAGAGCAAGTGGTTTGAGGTAAAGGTGCGACAGCAACAGAGATGTCATGGCTGTTCAATGTGTACATGGATGGGGTGGTGTGGGAGTTACAAGCAAAGGCAATGGGCAGGGGATTAGAGATGGTTAAAGAAAATGGAGAAAAGTGGGAGGTGAGCCAGTTGTTGTTTGTGGACAACACTGCTGGTGGCAAGGTCAGAGGAAGTATTAAGGGAGTTGGTGACAGTTTGGGAAGGTATGCAATAGGAGAAAGTTGAAGGTAAATGTGAGTGAAAGTAAGGTGATGAGATGTACAAAGGAAGAGGATGGCAGAGAGTTGGAAGTAAGTCTTAAAGAAGAGAGACTGGAGGAAGTGGCTAGCTTTAGGTCTTTGGGGTCACATGTGGCAGGAAAGGGAGGAGTGGCAGTAGAAGTAAATTGTAGACTGAGAGAAGCAAGTAAATGCCTTGGGAGATTAAAAAGTGTCATAAGAAATAGGCATTTGGGAATGGATGCAAAGAGGAGATTGTATGAAGGGGTGATTGTCCCGATGACACAGTATAGGGCAGAGGTCTGGAATTTAAGAAAGGCAGAGAGGAAAAGTTTAAATGTGTCTGAGATGAAATGTCCGAGAAGTATGGTAGGGGTTACAAGGTTGGATAGAGTGAGAAACAAGGTGGTGAGGGGGAGAGCCTGGGTGGAAAAGGAGATGGCAGATAGGGCCAATGAAAGAGTATTGGGATGGTTTGGACACATGGAAAGAATGAGTTAAGAAAGATTAGTAAAAGAGGTGTGGAAGGCAGAGGCAGAAGGAGTGAACTTGAGGGGACAACCAAGGATGAGATGGATGGATAGGATGAAAGTGGTGCTGAGCAAGAGGGGAATATTTGTTGAGCAAGAAAGGGAGAAGGCAGGAGATGGGGTGAGTGGAGAATGGTTGTGTATAGACAATACTGTGATGTAAGGTACGGAGGGGATGGGAGGATAGGGAGTAGTTATGTGTGAATGATATTTTGATGCATTCTGAAGTGATTTCTCCCCTTCTCATTTTCTGCATGAGGGGAAAGAGAGGGAGGGTCACCAATTAAGTGAGGCGGCCTTACTGTAGATATGCTGTGTCTTGCTGCATTGCTTCTGACCCAGGGCAATAGATGGGATAAGGGGACAACCCATCATCCATGAGGAACCAAAATGAGAAGGAAGAAAGGTTGGTGGATGGGAGTGGGTACTTGCCTTTTGATTTGGCTACCTCCCTTGTAAGGGGGAAAAAGCCTTTAGTATATAGATAGTAAGCAGAATCCTGATTTTCCCTTTTTGTGATATTTAAACTTCTTATATAAATAAACACTTGAGATTATGCTACCTCTCTTGTGAGGGGCAAGAAGCTTTTTGGTATAGAGATTATGTTACATGGCATTGATCTTTTGAGAGAGAGATTACAATTGTCCAGAAGTTTTAAGATTTGTAGAGAATTGCCAAAGCTGTATTCTTGCATTGTAGATTAATTGTGTTTTATTATTATTATTTGATTTATTTTTTATTTTGTTTTATCTTTATTTTTTTGTGGTGTTAGTTTGTTGAGACTTAGTTTCAGGCAGGATCAATGATAGGTACCTGCTAGTGGTAGTTCTGTGAGATGGACGTGAGAGAGAACCATCTCCCCATCACACATCTTCAGAACCTATTAATATCCATACTATCTGGAGAGAGAGAGTTGACAGTCGAAATGCGCCTAAGATCTGTATCAGCTTTGACAAATTTTTCATATACTTTTATACTAAAGGAGGGTTGACAACCAGCAGTTTCATCTTTATCATCTTCCTAGCTGATGTCAGAATACAACATAGACAACCATCAAAAGTTTCTTCCCAAAGAGATCATTGGGAAGGCTAAAAAATTTGCTAGCTACAGTGAGGCTCTGTTGCCAGTCTTTAGAGCTTAAGGCAGCAATTACTAATTTAAGGTTAGCATTCCCAAAAATAGTTGTTGGAAGACTATATAACAATAATTATTGCTTCAAATTTCACTAAACAAGAAACCTCCAGCTTCACACTGGCTGGTAATAATCCTTTTGGTTCTACCATAGATCTGTCAGGGATGAAACTTTGGATTGTTGTCCATGTTAATGTGGGACTGCTACTGTGTCACTGATTAAAAGAAATACAGTTAAAGGTGATAAAAATAGACCATAGGCCTAGTCCAGCAAAAAGAAAGTGCACTTCCAGCTGAAGATGATGAGATTGATGGGTTTTGAAAATGGGCCGTAAGGAAATGATTATCTCAGCTGTCTACTTTGCAGGACCATCACGGACAGGTACCCATCATTGGTTCTTTACAAGACTATGTTATATAAAGTAAAATCTACTGAGAATGTTCATGATATTTGTGTTGTGTATTTGTGCCTCAGGATCACAGCTTATAAACATAATGTGTACTTGGCCCAAACCATGACTTTTGAACCTTAGAGACCTCATCTGTAAGTCTGAATGACGAAACATTATAGATTTTGTTCTGCTAATGCCAGACTGTTGTTGAAATCAGTCAACTCCTGCTGAATACACAATAATTGTTTAGCATCAGCAAAACAAAATTTGTGTGCCAAAGATTTATTTTCTTTTATCTTTTTATTTTCCATCCTATTTTACATTATGTTCAATATTTATTTTCCTGCTTTCTACTCTATCATTCTTTTAATTCTTTGAATATTGCCATGGTGATGTCTTTGCCAAGAGGCAAACTGTAGCAACTGGGCCACAGTACTTCAGAACACAGCAGTGAACTGCAGTGTTCTGGTCAGTAATATGTTATTGAGCTATCTTTGTCTTTGTGTAATGTAACTGTTTAGTCAAAACCTGTGTATATCAGTTTCAGAGAAACTGTTTGTAAATTTGCCCTCCAGTGCTGTTGTGGATATGTAAATGCCTGATAGGTATTGAGTACAACTGTTTGTTTTGAGATGACAATACGGTATAACTGCAAGCTGAGCGAGACAATCTTAGTATGTGAACTATTGTAGACATAAGAATTACAGTATTTGGTATGCTATCTTTCTTAATACAAATTAAAGTTTGTTTTTTAGACATGTTATTTGCCATAATTATCATATTGTTACGAATAAAATATATTTACTAAAGTTCATTTTTATTTTCTACACCTGATCTCCAGTATCTAGCCACAGCCACTGGGTTGACCATAGGTCATTAAGAGAAGACTGTATTGTTGTCTGAACTGTGTACAAGGGAATAGATTCAGAACAAAATGGGGTCTTGATCGAGACCTCAGTTGTCCTGATTTGTCCTTCAGCTGCATAAAATAATTTAGTATTAACCAGACTAAAATGTGTCTTCTAGTGTAACCATTTCAGAAAAATACTAAAAGAAGGAGGTAGATGGATGGGATCAATGGTATTTTGGAAGCAAGAGAAATGTGTCAAGTAAGGAGGAGAGAGTGCATAGGATGAAAGATTGAATGATGAGTGAGGTTGCTATACTGTATAATGAAACAGAAGAGAAAAACCAGTTCTGGCTGTCAGTCCATGCTGTGTCTCATTACGTTGCCTTTGACCTGAGTAGTATGAGAAGGAGACAGGAATAACCCTTCATCCACAAGGTGCCAGCTTAGGAGTGATGATGAAAGGATTTTGATGGTTGTGTGCTTTGACTTCGTTACCCCATTTATATGGGGGAGGCCCTTTGGAATTTATGAATGAATAAACCATATTTGAATTGGACAACATAATATTCCGTTTCAGCGCTTGGTGGACTAATTAGCTCTAGGCTTGAGAGGGCAGGAATTGGAGGTGGGTGGTCATCAGTCGTCTGAAAACATGACAAAACCTTCATCTGCATAGCAGTCAAAACCCCAATTGGAAAATTGGGGAGGGGGGGGCAGAAGGACATAACCTAACCTAACCTAAATTACCGATTGTTGTTTTGTCCGTTGGAGGACCGTTCACCTGCCCAGATTCACTTACGAAGTGTTTGCTGCATATACAGTATATGCGTATTTTTTTCACGTTGTCGGTGGTAAAATCCTCCATTCTACACGCTCGAACCCTTCGCTGACATTTTTCTAAGTCTAAATGTGGCTTAGGAAAACTGATCAAAGTAACACCCTTCATATGTGGTCTATCCTCATAACAAGTCACTGCGACATAATCCATAGCAGCAGTGTTTAGTGGCTGGCATTTTGAAAAGTTAAATTAAGTCGGATCCCATCAAAATAGCCAATAGATGTGGATATCTTTATAAACAATTAAAAGTGTGGCTTGGCGTACAGAATGATTCCTTTGTCCGCATAGGTTTCCTGTGCGCAATAGCACGTGACGTAATGGGGGTTATTTCCTCGCATGGATTAGTGACATCATAAATAATGTAATATATATTTCATATACGTTAGTGACATCCCTATTTATCACAAGTATGGAAGCGCTGGTTATTGCTGACGTAATAGTCAATATTTACAAGGCATTCTCATTGAGAGCGCAACCCACCTGACGATTGGCTGATTTATAATAACAAAAGAGGGCTGCAGGCCTACTGAACCCAGCAAACAAGTTATGTTAGGGCGGGACAAGAGCGTGATTGATACGTAGTACCAACACATCGTACTCATCCTATACAACGCATTTACATGCTGACCAGATATCGTATGGGCATCGTGGAGTTGATATTTCCCACAATGTTATGGTACCATTGATATAGACAAGAAAGTTGCCAACATTGTCCATTAAAACAGTTCTTTAAGAATATATGAATATTGACAATAAATTACATCAACATTTCTATTTTTTCGGGATTACGCGGCAGAGTAGCCCATTGGAAGAATACTTTCCCACGTTCTGGGATTTTAGAGAAACTTGTTACACGTACGTGCATTTCATTGTTTTAATTGTCGGTGTGACTCGCCGGATATCATCTTGTTCTAGCTGTGTTGGGTTGGTATTTGGTAAGAATGTTTATGAATGTTCAGCTGAACATCTTATCATATGCCTACGAGTTTTCTGGATTTCACTAGCCTGTGATGTCCTTGTTACCCTTGTATGAACACCAACACAAGGGCCTCTTCATAACTGCACTGTATTGTCTGATTCTCTCAAAACTTATCTGGTATTCTCTTAGGAGAGTTTACACTGGTTACCTGTAGGATACTTCACTTCCATACGTCGATTACTCCTATCAAATACGCTACATTGCTTGCCGAAGTTGAATCCTGCATCACACCAAATTCATGTCAGTTAAGGGTTGTTTCATCTCGTGCAGAATTTACTGTTAACCTCTGGGTCGTTCTTTCGACTTGTTATCCTCTACACTTCAATTGTACTTCCTCGCAGCCGTACATCACAGTTGGTGAATCGAATTACGATACATTTTTTCATAGCTGAAGGTATGCATTTTCAATTTCCTTGTGTCCTTTTTTTCATAAGGTGACTAGATAGTCTGTGTCAAGATCTAAGAATATAAGGTCTAACCACTTCCGACCGAATTTCGAGGGAGTTGGCGCAGCGGGCCCGTGAACGTCACCTGGCTGTTCAAAGTGGGGTTAGCGGGTCCTATAGCTGTCAGTTGAAGCTGGTCCGTCGTTCGAAAATGACGTCGCCTTCGCTCGCACTGCTTCACGCAATTAGTTATATTCTGACAAATATTATATAAAATATATATATAAATATATATAAAATATTATAGTTCCTGTCTATATATATGAATATATGATATATAATATATAAAATATTATAGTTCCTGTCTTCCTTGGCGTTTCACAGTTTTCTTTAGTGTATCACAAAGAGAAAATGGACTCAGCCAAATGACGTCAGAAGCTGCGCAGAAGAATGTAAACGGTCTGACCTGTATATTTAGACCTTGGTCTGTGTATACTCCACATGGGGACGTATGGTGGACTTTGAAAAGTGTTCTAAATATCAGCTCATCTGAATATTCAAACGATCTCCGCACCAAGGTCTAAATATACAGGTCAGACCGTTTACATTCTTCTGCGCAGCTTCTGACGTCATTTGGCTGAGTCCATTTTCTCTTTGTGATACACTGAAGAAAACTGAAACGCCAAGGAAGACAGGAACTATAATATTTTATATATTATATATATATATATATATTATATATCATATATTCATATATATAGACAGGAACTATAATATTTTATATATATTTATATATATATTTGTCAGAATATAACTAATTGCGTGGAGCAGTGCGAGCGAAGGCGACGTCATTTTCGAACGACGGACCAGCTTCAACTGACAGCTATAGGACCCGCTAACCCCACTTTGAACAGCCAGGTGACGTTCACGGGCCCGCTGCGCCAACTCCCTCGAAATTCGGTCGGAAGTGGTTAGACCTTATATTCTTAGATCTTGCTCCGCACTATCCTGTAAATGCAAAAGTATTGAATCGCAGAGGTCGACACTGTATAGTAAACACAGTACTAAGAGGAAGAGCTAGAACATTATTATACAACAACTTCCGATACAATGCAGTGCGATTATTCAACTGTATACCGAGAGAGATCGGAAACATTTCAAATTGCTAAACTAAATATTTCAAGAACACCACAGAACTTATAAGTAATGTTGCACGGCAGCACAAGGTGATTCCTTATTACAGATTCCATTACTAACAGGGCGGGGGGGTAGCGATCTCACTAATTGCCGCATAAGTTTGTCCGTTTTTCATATTTGTGTATATTTCAAAATTTTTGTGTCCATTTTGTGAAAACAGCATTATTCTGGTACAAGTTTATTCTTATATACGTGTTTTTCATTTTATATTCACTTTATTTTCACTTTATATATATACATATATATATATATATATATATATATATATATGTGTATGTTTCTTAAGACAGATTGAACATTTTTAGAAGCTCCGCCATGGGATACGAACCCTGACAACGTCTTGGCCTCGTGATTTTCGACGCACGGGTCAGGGTTCGTATCCCATGGCGGAGCTTCTAAAAACATATATATATATATATATATATATATATATATATATATATATATATATATATTTATATTTATATTTCAGATGGAATGTCAAGTTGAAACAAAATAATTTCCGACACCTACATCTCTCTTTTTTTTTTTTTTTTTTTTTTTTTTTTTTTTTTTTTTTTTTTTTTTTTTTTTTTTTGATAAGGTGGATGGATGGGGTGAAGGGGGCTTTGGGGAGGAGGGGAATGTCTGTTGAGGAAGGACGGGAGAGGACAGAAGACAGGGGTGAATGGAGAATGGTTGTATATGGATGATGATGTGATTGCATGAGGTGGAATGGGCGGGGGAGTGGGGGGGGGGTGAGGTAGTTGTGTGAGCAAAATTTGACGCAGCCCGAAGGGATTTCTCCCCGTCCTCTCCTTTTATGCAATGGGGGGACGGAGAGGGGGGGTAGCCGATTTAATGAAGCGGCCTTGCTGTGGATGTGCTGTGTCTTGCGACACTGCTTCTGACCCAGGGCAGTGGACAAGGTGCAGGGATGACCCGTCATCCAGGAGGTGCTCAGATAAGAGGGAGGGTGGAGGGGTGTGGAGTGTATTCAGGGATGGAATGGGTGGAAATGATTTTATGCCTCTCCCTTTTTGGCTACCTCCCTTGTAAGGGGGAAAAAGCCTTGGTATATGTATGTATGTATGTACATCTCTTTCAATTTAATCGACATGAAAATGCATCTGAGGCAGCCAGGAGCATTTGCGAGGTGTATGGAAAAGAGGCGATGACTGTAAGAACTGCACAAAAAAAAATAAGAAGTTTTGCAACGACAACTTCAATCTGGAAGATGCACCTCGTTCAAGAAAACCATCAGCTTTCGATGAAGACGCCTTAAATCAGTTGCTTCATGAAGATCCTTGTCCATCCACAAGAGAGCTCGAGCAAGTAATAGGATATGATCATGCAACTGTTACTAGGCATCTATAGAAGATGGGCAAAGTACAGAAACTTGGTGCATGGGTTCCTCATACCCTTAAAGACAATCACAAAAATCAGAGTATCAATTTCGGCATCATTGTTGTCCAGACATCAAGTGACAACGGAACAACATCGCTCATTCCTTTCCTGTGTAATAACTGGAGGCAAAAAATGGTGCCTGTATGTTAACAAAAAGCAGAAAAAGGGCTGGGTCAGTTCCACCAAGCAGACAAAACCTCGTGTCAAAGCTGGAGTTCATCAAACCAAAGTGTTGCTTTCATTTTGGTGGGATTAGTTTGAAGTTGTTCGTCATGAATTGATACCAAAAAACATGACAATTAGAGTTGCACTGCCAGCAACTTCGACGTGTCAAGACAGCAATTGTGGGAAAAAGGCCAGGTCTAAATAACCGGGTTTTGTTGCTACACGACAATGCTCGGCCGCATGTGACTAAGATGACAAAGTCAGCCATCGAATAGCTGGAATGGGAAGCCTTACCCCATCCGCCCTCTTCTCCAGATTTGGCACCAACTGATTTTCATATTTTTCGGTCATTGTCAAATCACCTATTGGATCATATCTTTGAGAATGATGCAGCCATCTTAATTTTCATTTACGAGTTCTTTGCCCAAAAATCAAAATCATTTTACCGAGATGGTATTCGAAAATCGCCGGAACGCTGGAGTGAAGTTATTGAGCAGGGCGGAGACTATATTGTTGATTTTTTTTGTTTGCATTTTTATTTAATAAACAATAGATATTTGTATTTACCTTTCCCGGTAAATGTCATGTAAATATTGTAGAGAAATTGAATAGAAAATAGAATTTGAAATTGTAGAGGGGAAATATATAAAACCGAACGAATTTATGCGACAACCTAAGTAAGATGCTGTAATGATTATAATTTATCTTATATTATTTGTTTTTGTTTTGTTATCATTTGTCTGTCTGATTTTAATTTATTATTAGTTATATGTTAATTTATTATTTACTATTTACCTGTTTGTTTATCATTTTAACTATACCTATGCATTTATTTATGTATTTTATTTGTTATTTACATTATTATAGTTTTTATTTATTATTGTATTACTAATATGATATATATATATATATATATATATATATATATATATATATATATATATATATATATATATATATATATTTTTTTTTTTGCATCCGACCTAGATATGGATCAAAAGGTCTCCTGTCGGCATGCTCCGCCTTTGTAATCCTCTTTGTAAACCTAATATTTCAGTTTCATCTTCCACTGACATTTGCTGGCTGCTAATTTTCAGCCAGCCTCTTGGCTGTAACCGACCTACCACAGGTAAGTCTCAATTTTGTACAAACACTCTGGAAGATTCCTAATGTAGAAACTCGTGAAATCAATGAGGACAAACAATCATCCCTAGGTGATATCATTGCGAGCATTTTGAAGGAATACAAAAAAGGATATTAACTTTTAGAAAACGGGGGGAATTTGGCTGATGCAATTCCTACCGCAAACACAAAAGATCAAATAATGATAAATACATACATACATACTTATATATATATATATATATATATATATATAAGTATATATATATATATATATATATATATATATATATATATATATATATAATATATATATATAGATTAGGTATATAGATACAGATATATATATATATATATATATATATATATATATATATATATACATATATATATCAAATATATTACCTAGAAAGAGGATAATATAACTCAAATATTTAAAGAAAAACATGAGTGACCAGAGATGACTATGAAAAAGGAAATATAGTCATAAAACAATGCATGTATTGAGTCTGGTGCCCTTTGCAATCTAGCCAAGGATGACATCACAAAGTTGAAACGGAGCCAACATTGTACGACCCTGAAAGGTAGCGATCACGTAGTATTCTATTATAGATTTTTGCTTCAATATTTGTGGACAATAGCACATTGAAGAAGTGGAGCATGAAGTAGATTTTTTTTATGAGTACTAATTTTGGCGTTGCCTTTTGTATTCTCTCAATTTATTTGTCCTTCACCGTGAGAGGACCATATCGCTGCTGCGTATTCCAGTCTAGGCCGCATAAGGCTCTCATATTTTCTTTCCTTTATCGTCTCGTCATATATGCCGAGAAAAAAGTCTTTATATTCAACAATCCATATGTCTAGCCCAAAACCTTACTGAGATGTTTGTTAGTTGATAGTTACTTTATTATATCTTATCAACATTCACATATTTTTCTCTTTTATCAATGAGACTCTTTCTTCTCCCGCTGTGTGTGGTTGTGTGTGATTGTGTGCGTGTGTATGTATGTGTGATTCACCATTGGTCTTGGATCACGTGTTGGACTCGTGATCAACAGCTATTATCCTCTCGGAAGAGAGCTCATATATGACCGATCTATGGGTAATGCTGTGACCTTACACGCACACACACACCCAACTCCTCACCCACGGGAGTTGGAGTAACGACTCGCAGCGCAGCGATACTGAAATTATTTCAGCCCTGGGCAGGATTCGAACCCGGACCGTCGTAGTGATGGGCGGGAACTCTAACCACTGCGCTACCGAGTCATGCATGTGTGTGTGTGTGTGTGTGTGTGTGTGTGTGTGTGTGTGTGTGTGTGTGTGTGTGTGTGTGTGTGTGTGTGTGTGTGTGTGTGTGTGTGTGTGTGTGTGTGTGTGTGTGTGTGTCTGTGATATCCCAAGTAATTTTGGACCTAAAGAATGAATATCCAAAGTACTATATTCCCTCCACCGTTAATTTATTCTTTTGTTTTAATTTTCTCTTCTGACATGGCCACTTGCAATAGCAAAGTGTTTCAGAATAAAAACTATAAGGTTCGTCACCGTCCTATGAAATTTAATAGAATCTGAATTTACACGAAAAAGGATACAATCCCATATAAGTGATTTAATGGATTCAGAATGTCTATGAATAGAGTCTGATCCTATTTAATTGGAATGATGTTTATTTGGTTTACTCGTTATAATAATCATTACGTTTTATTCATCTATATGTGCCATGGAAAACGATTCGACACGGTTGCCAGTGATCTATAATTGCCCAGGCTATCCGAGCATCTAAGGCTAAGGCAGTTGCAGTTGAGTTTCTTCAGGAATGGGATCTTTGCCATATGTCTGCAGTTGAAGAGCAACATCGGCTCAGAATTTCGAGTCTGTTTTAATTTTAAGTAATCTCTCTCTCTCTCTCTCTCTCTCTCTCTCTTATGAGTAACCCTTTCCAGGTATTTTGATGTACCTTTTCCTTAGTTTAGGGTTTTCCGTCGCTTTTTGTAACATGCAAATAATAAAGAAAGAATGATTCTGCACTACTGTTGAATCCTTTCAGTAAGTTACTCATGCCCAACTCCCCGTCACCGAAGTAAACAACATCATCCGCTAAGATGATGATTCCTCACGTTCTGTTTGGCCACCTCAGGGCCGAGAATGTGCCCAAACGTACCTACGTTCCCCTATTTCCCATGGCTTATTTATTTATATCTAAATGTAACACCCACGTATAGTTATACACAGGAGTGAGAATGCAGCCCAGCACGTGATATGCTGTAATGAGGACTCGTTCACAGAGATCTTGCTGAATTGCATGGCTCGGGCAATTATAACATGACATGACTCAGTGAATGGCGTCCTATTTATCCACAACACAAGTCTACGTCGCCAAAGGCGATGAGAATACAATGTCATTCTGAACGGAACCCCCTAGGCATAACGGATGCTTCCTGACTTGTAATATATAATATACATATTCCATATTTGCTTAAGGTACATTTCATGACTTAAGTTTAAGACTTTTGATTAAAAAACCCTTGATATATGTCCCTCTAAGGTAGTGTTTCTCAACTAGGGGTCCGCGTAGGGAGCCACGGAAACCTACCAAGGGGTCCGCAAGTCGGAGAAGTCAACAAGTAATCCTGTCATGGCATATTTTTTTCCAGCTCATGATTACACAATGTGCCTTAATCGAGATGTCCAATTTTTCTAGTTTTTCCTTGCCTAGTTGCGTTTCTCAGAATGTGGCTATGATTTGTATAAAATTTCTATCACTAAATGCTTAGAAAAAGTAACTACATCTTATCTAATCCCGTGTCAAGGAGTTACCTGAATATTTATGTCGATGTAAGGGTTCCACAAGGCTTGAAAAGGTTGAGAAACACTGTCCCAAGGAAACATGAGTCTTGATGAATTTAGTGCTCATTTTGCTATGTACAACACAGGTAATTTCGTCTTATGGATCGAAATGTCTACAGCTGGATTACGCTTTCAATTTATGTATTCTATTATACATTATACAATCATATACATTATATACACCATATACAATCATATTCATTATTACAATCAATTATACACCATGGTACACAGTGACGTATTTTGTGTGTGTGTGTGTGTGTGTGTGTGTGTGTGTGTGTGTGTGTGTGTGTGTGTGTGTGTGTGTGTGTGTGTGTGAATCACTACGCTCTTGGATCACGTGCTAGACTCGTGATCGATATATAATCCTCCTGGATGAGAGCTCAGAGTTCGCAATTGGTCCAATGTATATGGGTAGCGCGTGACCATACACACCCTTTGCTTAAGGGGGATATTAACGGCTTGAAGTTTAGTGATCTTTTTTCGAGCTCTGAGTGAGGCTCGATCTCGGTCTTGTTATATGACTCCTCGCGACGCTAACCACTACACCAACGCGCATTCTTTCACAAGGTCCTTTGACGACCCCACTCCTCCCCCTCTCCTCCTCCTCCTCCTCCTCCTATTCTACCTTCTGCGTCCTTGCCTCTAACCCTGATCCTCATCCTCCTTCTCCTCCTCCTCCTCCTGCTCCACCATTCCTCCTTGATCACCTCCTCGTCCTCCTCCTCCTCCTCGTCCTCCTCCTTCAACCTTATTTCCTCCTACACCCTTCTCCGATTCCCAGCAGTGGCTAACTATACCTGGCCCAGCAGTCAAGTTGCTAAGGGCAAAGGTGACGACTTCGGCTGCATCTACGCGCCTCCTGGCGTCGGCTCCTCTCTTTCAACTCCTCTTCCCACTCTTCCTCCTTCTCTTTTTCCTCCTTCTTCTTCCTCTTCTCCCTCCTCCCCCCCACCCTCTTCCTCTTCCTTGTCCTCAGTGTTGGCCTGGTCTCCATATTATAAAAATGACATGGAAGAGTCCAACGAAGAGTAACAAAGCTCATTCCTAGATTGCGGAACAAACCGTACGAAGAGCGCCTAAGTGAACTATATATGTTTGTACTCTCGAAACGGAGATTCAAAGGTGTTTTGATTGAGGCTTTCAAAATTGTCAGAAGGACTGAAAACATTAACGTGGAAAAGTATTTCACATTTGACACCTCCAATATAATCAGAAGTAATGGATGCAAAATTGACATTCACTATCATTCATCAAACAGTTTCTTTCTAAATGGTGTTCGATAGCATCTCTGATGATAGTTTCCATCATTTTTCCTACGATTTAAGTCAAACTTATAGGCCTGTAGTTATTTGGTCTCTTTTTGTCACCTTTTTTGAATATGGGAGTAACGTTAGCTAGCTTCCATTCTCTTGGGACATCTCCGGATATGATGGATTTCTTAAAAATGAATTCTAATGGAACAACAATCTCATTTTTCATTTCCTTTAAGATTCTTGGATGCCAACCGTCAGGCTCTGGTGTTTTATTAACTTTGATTTTCTCTATACATCTTTTATTTTTTTCTATATTTACCGTAGACTTTTCACAGGTTTCAGTTTGGAGTTCACTTTTAGGTGCTTCGTTTACGAATACTGAGCTAAAATAATTTTTTAAAATATCACACATTCCTTCATTTGAATACTCAAGTTGACCATCAGCAGATAATAGTGGACCAATGTGATCTAATAATTTTTTTATTTCTAATGTAACTATAGACTACTTACTAAATTAGCTTCACGCGGAATAAGTGGTAGCCTATTAGATGGACTAGTAATTGGTTGAATGATCGAAAACAGCGTTGTTTTAAATGGAAAAACTTGTTGCAGCTTTGTCTAATTAGGTCTATTTGTTGAAGTTGCAAGTATATGCAAATGTAGTTATATATTGTAATGTTTGCAAGTCTGCGTCCATATAGATTGCCTATAGACATTAGGCATTAGAGGTGGGGGAGGGGGGGGGTAGTTCGTCCCTACAGTCCTGCCCAAAGGTGGTGGCGGGTGAGTGGGTGGAGAGCGTAGCGTAGTGCTGAGCGTATGAGAAACTTTAACGTTAAGGCCCATCCAGACGATCAAGCACAGCTCGACAGACACTGCCCTCAAACGAGCAAAGCCCACAGGCACAACTGTAGTGTCGTCCACACAGTGCCGAGCTGGCCCAGTCAAACCCAAGCACAGCTATAGTTTGTGGTCATTCAGGCAGGATTGACTGTGTACTGTACGATAACGACCAATATGATGGCCACTAAGAAGAATCTGAAGAAGAAAGCACTATAGCATAATTTCTATGTGTGTGAAAAAGAAAACGTGCAAAAAGACAAAATGGTGCAAAGAATGGTTAAAAAGAATTAGGAAGTCGTGTGACTATATTACGTGAATTGGAATCTGGAAATAGAAACTACTTCATAAATCACATGATAATGGACCCGAATACATTTAATACTCATCTAGACAAAGTGACCTCCTTTATAAGCAAACAGGGTACCAACGAGGGATAGTATACCTGCAGAAGCTCGTCTCGAGGCTATCCTAATTGCAAAGTATGTCCATTTTCTTTTTTTCATTTCGGCTGCTGCCACACACACCAATTTCTTTCCTATTGTCTGTGTAAGAGGATGGTAGAAAAGAAGATAGAAAGTGGGGTAAAAGAAGGGTGTTACATTTTATAGGTTAGGTGTTTATAAATATAATATAGCGAGCAAGCGAGCGGGTTGCTCGAGTCCGCTTTCCGCCTTGTGTAGGTCATAAAATTCTTATTTGTAAATATCGGTCGGGGGCTCGAGTGTATTGCTGACATGGTATCCCTTTGTAACCTAAGTGAGATATGCAGAGCATCGAGATTATTTTAAGGAAACAATATTGCCATACAGACTTGTAACAACGAATCTGATTGGTTAAATGGTGGAGGAGGAGAAATTTTCAATTGGATCACGATTGTAAGATCACGCCCTTTGGGGAGGATCTTAAATATAAAGTTAAACATCATTGGACTAAAAAAAATCACTACATCACAGCAAAGCTCACGTGGGATCTTGCATACGTACTCTCGGGGGATTCCTTTGGAATTAACTTAAAAAAAAGAAAAAAAAAATACAGAAAAAATTAGAAATTCAATTCCAGGCAGAAAAATTTAGTGAAGTGAAAAGTAGAAGTCTGTCAATGAAAAGAACCAACACTGAGAGGAACAGACAGCCTGGAACTTGTACAAGTTCAATTTTACATTCCAAAGGCAAGGGTGTTGCCGATAAAGTTCCATTAAATGTAGAATATGAGGTCTCTACCACTGATCTATAGTGGGAGCAAAGACAGACATACCTGCCAAACACTAGTGAACAATGAAAACCTCTGTCCCTTGACTCCATGGGAAGCCTCGTGTGTGGCAGCGACGCCATGTTACCGGCCACGGAGTGTTTGGTGCTTTCGCTGAACAACCAACACAGTCACTTTACCCGTGTTTTGGCGGGCACAAGCGGTAAACTCGTTATCGGACAAACTGCTCGCTTTGTACACGCGGGTAATGTTCGATCGTTTGGACGGGCCTTGTGGAGGGCACATTTTTTCACGAAAGTATCTCCATCAGAGCACTACAATCATGGTGGCTGGGTAAGTATAATAGTATTAGACAACAGAATCAAGGACAACGGTACACGGAGGAGTAAGCACGTGGGAGGATAGATTCCCCAATGTGATAACCCTTCTGTGCAAGGACCTACAATGGAGCAATATTCTATGCTCGATCACGTGTCCACAATTGGCTAATTAACCCTGATGCCACACAAGTTCGCCTACTAAACCACCCACTGCACGTTCAAGGCCAACTTCACTATTTGTAGCTGTGAAAACAACGTCTGTTGATGTTTGCACAGGAGTTCTGCGATTAAAATAACTGTCATTGCAACTGTGATCTTTTATTTTCACTCAAGCTGGGGACACGCAGACGAACCCTATAGAATATCTACCAAATCTTAATATAAAACAGAATTGGGAACGGATATCGTGCCTCCCTCCACCTTTTGAATGGACTCAACGCACTCGTCCGACGCCTCAGCACAGGTACATGCACGACAGAAGTGGCGTTGCATCGCCAATCGCTGATATAAAGTGTTATCAATAAAGGTATTACTATCATCACATGTTGATTCGTGAAGTCAAGACTCACACCATTGCCAAATTTGGAGGCAAGAAAGGTATGATCAGTCAGAGGCAACATCGCTTTGGTGGCCTTCCGAAACACTTTATGATAAAAGTGGATACTCGCCATCAGGCATAAATTGCTTTGATAAGACCTCCCATTACCAGCCCAAGTTCTTTTTATTTATTGTCCCTTCGACCCTTCATGGATTAGGGTCGCCTACACTGTGCCTCTCCACTCGGAATGTGAATGCCAAACTTATGAGCCGTGCGAGAAATAGATTTACAAAGTTTTTCCAATTACATCTACTCGGGCTACATGGTGACAGCCCCCTCCCCCTCCCACCCTATATGCCCATCCCTCGCATGGAAGAGTATCCACGCTATCGAAAAATGAAATACCATCTGGCGTTTCTTGTTCTTGTTCTTGTTTTTGTTCTTCTTCTTCTTCTTCTTCATCTTCTTCATCTCCTTCTCCTTCTTCTCCTCCTTCTTCTCTTTCTCCATTTGGCGTTTCTTGTTGTTGTTGTTGTTCTTCTCCTTCTCCTTCTTCTTCTCCTTCTCGTTTCTCCTCCTTCTTCTTCTTCCTCTTCTTTTTCTCCTTCTTCTTTTTCTTCTTCCTCTTCTTTCTATTCATCTCCTCATTCTTTTGTCAAGTTCTACGCAGACGTCTCCCTGTCTGATCGCGGAGTCGGTAATGCAACCGTATTCTCCCACGTATCTCCGTACCCCCTCCCCAGCCCCCCTTAGATTCAATATTTACTGCCCATCCCCTCCCCTCCCTCACGTTTCACCTTCACCTGTTGCTGTGGTGCTTCCTTTACTGTATCACACACTCTATTTCAGTGCCTGGACGTTATAAAGATCAACAACCCCAGAGTAGCAACCCAAGAAATGATTTTGCAAATATAAATCTCCTCCAACAGTGACGATCGTTTCATTAAGCTGAGGTTTGGTTAGGAGCTTGATCAGATAATCCACCCCAAGTATAAGCTTTAAAAAGAAGTACTGTGGTTGTGCATTTTAAATGTCCACCTTTTGCTTCAGTCTCTTCCATCCTCCCCCCCCCACCTTCACCTGTTGCTGTGGTGCTCCCTTTACTATCACATATGTTTGCACGCTTTTACACACACAATGTCCAAGTTGCCGTACCTTCTACAATCAACTTCATTACATCTCGTTCTAGGAGAACGTTCAAGTTCCAGTTTAGAGAACTATAGAGAGTTCCATTTCCGTTCTACGTTCCTCCGGGAGAAAGTTCTTATTCATAAAATTGTGATTATTTCGGTCGACGAACACATTCTGAAGCGACGTCACTACAACGTTTCAATGGTTTAGGAGTCTCGCGGTCCCACCAACTTCGCCCCCCCTCCCCACCGTACCTTACTTCTTACTTCAGCTCCCAGTAGTAGGCGTTATGCCTGTCAGTGGTCCCAGCATGTTCCTCCATCCGGCTCTATCATGGAAGGCCCCTTCCTCCCTCAGAGTTTCGATGTTGGGCAAGTCATGTCTGCTGAGGGCTTCTTCAACATTTTCTTTCCATCTCTTTCTCAGTCTTCCTCTTGGCCTTCTTCCTTCCGCCATCCACTCCCAGCATCCCCCTTTCAATTCTTTCTTCATCCATTCTTTCTAAATGTCCTAACCATCTTAACTGGGCAGCATCTATTTTGCATAGCATGGAACAGACGCCAATGCTTTTCCTTATACCATCGGACACAAATCCTTATACCATCGGACATAAATCTCCAACGCACTGCCGGTGTCACAGTTTGCGGCGGCCGCCAGATGATGGGTGAGTTCAATCAGCTCAATAATACCACTTGGCATAAGTCATCTACAACCTTGTACAACAACCACCCTCAACCCCCTAGTTAAGATATAATCTTTTGAGGCCAGTGACTCATAAAGGAGACTTTGCTACTATGAACCTATCGGCGACAAAATACAATACCTCTTGATTATGGACAGGGTGCCACGAAGGTGAATTAAATATCCTGGCGACAGCCATAGCCAGGGGGACCATAGAACTCAGGTTATTACACTGGGCTTCCACGGGCTTCCACCATCGACGACCGTTGAGAGTTCGTTTGAGTAAAAACGACTTCGGTTACGATATTTAATCTTTCAAACCTCCAAAGATCAAATTATCTTTGTCATATATAGCAAAGGTGAATTACGGACAAAGAGAAAAATATACGAATGTTAGATATACTGTTGAAATGTTCTTAAGAGAAATTTAGATTTCTGTAAACGAGGTCATATCCTAGTTTACAAAGGATTACAAAGGCGGAGCATGCCGACAGGAGACCTTTTGATCCATATCTAGGTCGGATGCAAAAAAATAAAAATAACTCAGGTGGAGTTTGGAGTTAGGGCGTGGGAGGAAAAATTGCACAGTGTGATAACCTCTTTAGCTAACATGGGAGTGTTAGAGAGGTGAACCAAGTCGGCTGGAACGAGAGGGAAAGGGACACCATTTTTTGACCCATGAAGATGATTGGGATTGGGTTTCACATTATTAGATAACATTTTTTGTTTGTTTGTTTGTTTGCGTGTTTGGGTTGTTTGCTTCTTTGGTCGATGATGTTGTTGTCGTTCCCTAGACTGTCTAGTTCACTTATTTGGTCTGTTAATATGGTTTCTTGTCTTGTTTGGTTATTTATGTCTTGTTTCTTAATATTTTCGTTTTGCGTTTATTCGCCGATTCCCTTATTCTTCGTGTACATTGTGAACCAGCATTTCTACCCTTTAAGAAACCCTCCATAGAGGAACTGATATGGTATTGGTGGGGATGGGGGAGGGTGCTTACGACGAAGTTATTCATCGTTGCTTAGCAGCGCATGGTATGCGTTCGCGACGACCCACCCCTCGTTGTCGTCATCGCCTCCGCTGGGAACAGGAAGGAAGACCTGAGGAGGGACAGTGCTGATCTTGGCTTCTGTCTGTGCTGACGGTGCCTTAAGGGCCTTTCGTCGTCGTCAGCTGATGCTGATGTCGGAATTAGGAGCAGCTGGACTCTGAAGGTGAGGTGCTCACGCCGAGAGACGCTACACTGCGGCCGAAGTGTAGCCTGTGTAGGTTTGTTTATTTATTGTATTAATTTCATTTATTGGTGTATTTTTTCATTGTGTGTGTGTGTGTGTGTGTGTGTGTGTGTGTGTGTGTGTGTGTGTGTGTGTGTGTGTGTGTGTGTGTGTGTGTGTACACAATCACTACCGGGCGGGGGCATATTTCCCTGCGTTGAATAAAATCGCCCGGCGTCAACCAAAACAAATATAAATACCGTCAGTGCCAGCGAAAATGTTGAGCAAGATGAGATCCACATTCGTTGCAGAGCCCCCCCCATTGGATGAATAAAATCATCTGGCGGCAGTGAAGGTATAAATGTGCAACGTTGATTTTAGCTAGAGAGCATTTGATATATATATATTTTTTTCATTAAGAATAGACGATTAGTAAATGCTGTTAAACGAAAGCAATTTATTCTATGGGTATGTGCAAAGATACTTTTTGCTAGAGAGCACTTAATATATATGCTAAGATTTTTTTTTCAAGAAAAGATGATAAATTTTATGAAACGAAAGCAATTTATTCTATGGGTATGTACAAAGATAATTTTAGCCAGAGAGCATTTAATATATATCTTAATATTTTTTTTTTATCAAGAAAAGACGATTGGTAATTATTGTGAAATGAAAGCAATTTATTGTACAAAAATAATTTTATCTAGAGAGCACTTATATATCTTAATATATATATTTTTTTTTTATCAAGAAAAGACGATTAGTAATTATTGTGAAATGAAAACAGTTTATTGTATGGGTATGTACAAAGATAATTTTAGCTAAAGAGCACTTAATTATATATCTTAATATTTTTTTTTTTTTATCAAGAAAAGACGATCAATAAATGCTGTGAAATGAAAACTGTATTCTATGGGGACTAGGGAAAGACTGCAACGTTTGTTGGGACTGTACGAATGTCTGCTTACCTTTACACAACCATTGGAAAAAAATGCATCTGAAATGTAAATATGTTTACGGTAATTTAAGTTCAAGTTTTACGATGTCGTATTGACTGGCGATTTCACGAAATAACATACGATATAAAACACATCACATGTTGTTAAAACTGTCCGTAATTTGTTTTCAGTTGACAAGAATATTGAATAATGCCAAATTGATTTCATTATAATCATATAATTTATCCATAAAGCCTCGTTGACACGGGGCTAGTTTAAAAGCCGATAGTGCTAGCTGCTCCAAGCTAACTTACCCGGTAAGTAAGCGTTGACACTAGAATAGTTTTGAGGCAAGTTGACTAGCTTTCTGTTGAAAGTAGGCAAATAGACGAATCGTTTACAAGTCGCTGTTAGCACTAACGGCTACTAAACTAGCCCCGTCCCAACGAGGCTGACCTCGTCTACCAAACCCTGACGCCGAGACTCACGCAAAGGTGAATAATTGATTGATATTTCCTGGATTTGGTGGTATGCATATCAATCAACCCATCTGTTGCTACCTATCTCTCACGCAAGAGACTCAAAGGCAACGGAGAGGTGTGTGTGTGTGTGTGTGTGTGTGTGTGTGTGTGTGTGTGTGTGTGTGTGTGTGTGTGTGTGTGTGTGTGTGTGTGTGTGTGTGTGTGTGTGTGTGTTTGTGTTTGTGTGTGTGTTTGCCTAATTCTAGTAAACAGGAAGGAAGCAACGCTCACTGAATCTCGTCTCCGATTCTCTATTTTTTTTATCATAGCCTCATATTCATGTACATTTATATCTCAATCTATATCTTTGACTTTCAATTATCATAGATTTGAGCTCGTCTATTGTTTGACCTTGAACTATATCAGCTAAATTATTCCACGCGCGCGTTTGTGTGTGTGTGTGTGTTTTTTACTTGATTATCGTAGAGCCCCATCTACTCCCAATTTATCATGCCTAGCTTCAAATTAATGTATGATTCCACCTTTGTCGATATCCTTAGTTTCTAATTATCATATTTAGATATGAATTCGTGTATTCTGGAGCTTGTTGCTGGGTCGTGATCTGAACGGAGGCAAGGTTGTGTTGTTGTGGGTCTTAGGAATGTTTTCATGGTCTTGTGAGTTTATATTAGGGGGAGATATTTGATTTAGTTTTGTTTGATGGGCTTGAAAGGTTCTGTGTGTGATTCACCACGGCCTTGGATCACGTGTTAGACTTTTGATCAACAGCTATTACCCTCCCGGATGGTAACTCAGAGCTCATATATGGCCCGATCTTACCCCACTCCATGCCCTTCAGAGAGGTGTGTGTGTGTGTGTGTGTGTGTGTGTGTGTGTGTGTGTGTGTGTGTGTGTGTGTGTGTGTGTGTGTGTGTGTGTGTGTGTGTGTATGTGTGTGTGTGTGTGTGTGTGTGTGTGTGTGTGTGTGTGTGTGTGTGTGTGTGTGTGTGTGTGTGTGTGTGTGTGTGTGTGTGTGTGTTTGTGTGTGTGTGTTTGTGTGTGTTTGTGTGTTTGTGTGTGTGTGTGTGTGTGTGTGTGTGTGTGTGTGTGTGTGTGTGTGTGTGTTTGTGTGTGTGTGTGTGTGTGTGTGTTTGAAAAGAGGTGTTGTGGGGTGCAGGTGAGGAAGGTTGAGGAAGACATGGGAGAAGTAGACAGGCTATGGATTTGGATTCCTCTGAAAGGATGCGAATCCTCTTAAAGGAATCCAACCACCTTTAGACGGTTCCAGTCCTTTTAAGAGGAATGCAGCCTCGCTAGAAAGGAGCTGGAACTAAGTGAACAATATAAACCTTTGTTACGTCATGGGGGTTGGTGGCTGTAGTTTTTACATGTATATCAAGTTACTATACACTGTTATGGGTGTCGTGTGGCGGCTTAGAAGTCCAGACACTTAGGGCAAAGGTGAGAGAGGCTATGGGTGGAGAAAGGAGAGTAGGAAGCAGGAAGGGGAACGGGGAATAGATGGTATCAGTAGTATTGATGTATGCATATCACGCATGTACGTGTGTGTGTGTGTGTGTGTGTGTGTGTGTATGTACGCGTATGTGTGTATACGTGTGTTTGAGTCACCAGTGTCTTGGGTCACGTGCTGGACTTGTGAGCGATATTTTTTGCCCTTCTGAATGGGAGCTTAGCAGTCCTATGAACCACACGCTTTTTCTTTGCTTAAGGGTGACAGTAACGGCTTGCATTATTGGTTAAATCTTTCTATGCCGTGAGCACGACGCGAACTCGGGAGTACCGCGTGTCAGTCTGAGAAGCTATCCCTTACAAGCGATGGTTCATCGCAGTCTTCGATCACGTGTTGGACTAGTGATCGACAGCTATTCCCCCTCCCTGATGAGAGCTCAGAGCTCATTTATGGTCCGATTTGTGGGTAATGCTGTGACCTTACACACACACACGCGCGCGCGCGCCCGCCTAAATCTTTGCCCACCAGAGTTGGGGTACCGACTCGCTGAATGAGCGGTCGAAAAAGGCACCACTGCAACATCGACCCGTGTGTGTGTGTGTGTGTGTGTGGTTCACCATGGTCTTGGATCACGTGTTGGACTCGTGATCGACAGCTATTTCCCTCTCGAAAGAGAGCTCAGAGCTCATATATGACCGATCTATGGGTAATGCTGTGACCTTACTCGCGCACACACACCCAACTCCCCGCATACGAGAGTTGGAGTAACGACTCGCAGCGCAGCGATACTGAAATTATTTCGGCCCTGGGCGGGATTCGAACCCGGACCGCCGTAGTGATAGCCTGGAACTCTACCACTGCGCCACGAGAGCATTATTTGAGTTATTTTGTGGCAAGTGCCAGGCCATTTGATTAAGCTGAATACATAGAGGTTCCATTTTAACCCGAATATGTCCTTTTACTGAATAAAATCGTCCAATATTGACCAGAATAAAGCCTCTTTAAAATGTAACCTGACAATGAGAGTATCAACATTATCGTATGAGATTTTGCCATCACCTTGGACACGGAGTTAAAATATTCATTCATTTATACACACCGTGCAGTATCTGGAACAATGATAAAATTCTTGGTCACTCATGCACATTTCGTTCTGACAATAGACGGTTCAGTTTGCATAGAGATATCCTTTGTATAGTGTTAGCTCATAGATAATAATAAATTTGGTCAGGGGAAAGGAACAAATGTATATAGTACAATACAGTAAAATATTCATAGGGATAGATAAACATACTATATTCTGTTATATTTATTCCCTAATTGTAATAGAAAACGTTAATACTGTTTTCTGTAAGTTTTAAGCGTAGACTACAACATTTTAGGATATAACGTCTTTTTCCTGCCAGTCGCACAAAACAGTGATGGGTTCGTGAATTGCTCTGTGATGAATACAATCGCCTGACGCCAGCCATTCAACAAAAGAAAGGTGTCACTCGATATGGATTGACATTTTCATTGCATGAACACCATAGGGCTAAAATAAAATAAAATATAAAATATATCAAAGTGTATTGCCGAGCTGCAGCTAAAAAAAAAAGGTCCAGATTGTAGTAAACTTGATAAATTTTGCTCATTTCTTATTCATATTTTATTAATTCATTTTTCAACAATCTAAATATATTATTAGTCTAATTTATTCGTGTATTTATTTACTATATTTTATTCTATTTATATTTTTATCGTCATCAATCGTTTTCAATCATTATCAATCATCAATCATAATCAATCATCATCGTCGTCGTCGTTATTATCATTATTGTTATTATTGTCATTCTAGAGGATGCAAGCCCGACCTCGGTACAGTAAGGCAGTTCTTGGCGTAGGCACCTCATATGTTCGCCAAAAGCATTCCTGCAGGTCCTCGTGATGCTTCTGAGGGAGGAAATGTTCAAGGTCCTGATCGGCCTTGCCCTCATCAGTTCCCTGTGCCTCTCCTTCGTCTTCTACTCCAGAGGGCTGGATTACGGCGTTGTCCTTAATTACAATGTAAGTTAATGGAAGCGTTCACACACAACCGCTTAGTTTTTTTTTCCGCGGTTCAAATTCTCTAGTGTGAACAGGGCCCTAGGTTATTTGTATATGTAATTGTATGGTAAATCGTTTTGGATGCTTGCTCTCTCTCTCTCTCTCTCTCTCTCTCTCTCTCTCTCTTTATCTATCTATCTATCTATCTATCTTTTCCCTTATTGTTCATTATGTACATAAAGGACTTAGACAATGTAATTAATAGTGATGTTAGTAAGTTTGCTGACGACACTGAAATAGGACGCCTAATTAGGTCAGACGACACCGAGCTTCTGCAAGATGGTCTTACAAATTGTTCCCATGGTCGGTGAAATGGCAAATGGACTTCAATATCTCAAGTGCAACGTGTTAAACGTAGAGCTACACAACCCCGAAAACAGATTTGGCTTAGATAACACCTTTTTAGAGAAAACTATGTGAGAGAGAGACTTGGGAGTTCTAGTGAGTTCCGACCTTAAATCCAGGAAACAGTGCATTAGTGCCAGGAATAAAGCTAACGGAGCATTAGGTTTCATTACTAGCACGGTTACGAATAGAAGTGCAGAGGTAATTATCAAACTCTATCTAGCGTTAGTTAGACCCATCCTTGACTATGCGGTATAGTTTTGGTCTCCGTCTTATAGAATGGACATCAACTCACTGGAATCAGTGCAAAGGAGAATGACCAAAATGATACATGGGCTCAGAAATTTACCTTACGAAGTCAGGCTTAGCCACCTTAATCTACACTCTGGAATAGAGGTGTTCAAGTGGATCAAAGGCTTTAACAAGGGTGACGCAAACAAGGTCATCATATTAAGACAACAAGGAAGGACTCGCAGTAATGGATTTAGATTGGACAAATTTAGATTTAAGAAGGAAATAGGCAAGAATTGGTTTATTAATAGGGTGTTTAACGAATGGAATAGACTTAGTAACCATATAGTGAGCATTGAAACTATCTGTTGTTTTAAGAAACGGTTAGACAACTTTGTGGCTGGTGATGACAGGTGGTAATGGACATGGAACTGCCTAGTGTAGGCCTTATGGTCTCTTGCAGTCTCCTTCATTCCTATGTTCACACACACACACACACACACACACACACACACACACACACACACACACACACACACACACACACACACACACACACACACACACACACTGATACTCCAACTCTGGTGAGCAAGGATTAGGTGTATGTTGTGTGGGGGATCACAGTATTATCCATACATCAGGCCATGTTTGAGCTCTAAGCTCTCATCAAGGCGGTAATATCTGTCGATCACGGTTCCAACACGTGATCCATGACCCTAATGAAACACACACACACACACACACACACACACACACACACACACACACACACACACACACACACACACACACACACTTGTTTTATTGTTTTAAAGCATTACGTAATATGCACTCATGCCCGTAGCGTATTGGTGCAACGCAGTCAAATACTTGTTCCCCATAGATGTTGGATGAGTGGGTATATAAACATACAAAAACAGTGAATATCAAACGCTAGGTTAAACCTTTTCCCGTAAAACGTGATTAAAAGAAAACAGACCAAAACGAACAAAATAAGGGGAGACTTCATTCGACTTGAGTTTAAACTTAAGCCGCACTCACACCATGGAAACTTAAGGGTTTGCCGCACCGACGTAAGCGGTCCCGTGCGTCCTTGGAAGCAAACAGCAATAATCGAGGGGGACGGGTCGTCTGGACACCGTCGCCATCCAGTTGGCGTCTGACGGCGACTGGACGCGGTCGAAGAGCGACCTAGCACTATAGCCACAACACTAAAGGGCGCTGAATGGCCTACCGGCTCCGGTGCTTGGCCTTCAAGCCAAAAATTTCATAAAGCAATCAATCAAATCAATCACAACACTAAAGGTCCACGCCGCACTCCGTCAGGCGCCGCAACACGCCAACAGGACGGCGACCATGATCCCGACCGGCGCCGCATATGGGATGCAGGCCTCCGATGGACGCAATACCGGCCGCGCATGACAACGACCCCGTTATGCAGGTCCTCGACGTAGTCACAGTGGACCCCTCGCTACACATCTCTTTCAGCAACCGATGCGTCAACATACACAATGTGCATACTGCAGTGACCCTCACAGTCCCATACAACCGCCAATAAACCCTACAACTACTGAGGCTATCGTTAATATTCGACAAGGGTAACCTGGACACCGACATCGCCATCTGCAAGCTGCTGAAGGAACGCAGGAGGAAGCAGAAGAAGGAACCTAGACTGTGAGTATGTGGTGTACATGTACCCCACAAGCATTCCAGCATCGGTGGAGTTGGAGTGTATAGCACCTCACGCTGGTATTGACAATGGTCCAAAAGGCCGAAAGGGTCACCGCAATTAGGTCTGGTCTGGCCATGGCGTCGGGTCAGTCCCGCATATATATACTGCCTGCCCCGAGCGGGTAGGCCAGTTAGTTAGTTCTCTGTACTAAACTTATTACGCGTCACTAGGCCTTCGCGGTCGGTCCCACACTTTGGGGCCCACGCCACGTCTGCCTCTGACACACGTACCTTCACTAGAACAAAGTATACAAACGAAACTGCGCATAATTCTCTCCCTACGTCACCTAGCCCAAGTAACACACTCGTATGTTACAGGTACGACCGTGGCTTCTCCGTAGGGTGAAGTATGGACTTTACGAGAACCTTCTACAGGAACTTGGCTCTGAGGATCCCCCAGCCTTCAAGAACTACCTGTGGATTGATGTAACGCTGTTCAAGAAGATACTGGGCCGTGTGGCACGATCGCCGCATGACGCCGCATGACGTACCTTGGTCTCCGCATGACGCCGTCCTAATTTAGAGCGCCGTCTGATGCCGACCTGATCTAGAGCGCCATTTGACGCCGAGCGGTTGGGGACGGCGCGATGTCCGACACGAAGGTGTCTCGTAACCGTCCCGTCCAAATTTCCAACTTGACTGGCCGCCGACTCAATTTTTGAGTTTCGTGGGTGCTCAAAATTTCCTGACACCCGCCACGACCTCTCCCGAGCTTCCAGCCGTCTTCCCGTTCAGCGGCCACCTCTCCTGAAGCACGGCAACTTAGACAAAGACTTCGCTACGACCTCTGAGCCTGCGCGGGACTGAGCTTAAGTTTCCACAGTGTGAGTGCTTCTTTATTCTTATTCGAGTTATAATCAGGGTTAAGACCTATGATCAAGGTGGTAATAATCTTAGATTGTGTGACAAATCAAATCGATGTACGTGAGAGAGGGGGTGGAATTATGGTCTTATGTGGTATTGTTAATTAGTAACCATTTAAGAATTATTATTATTATTATTATCATTTCATACGTCAACAGCCTAGCTTGTCAGAATTTGCAATTGGTAAGGTAGATCACAAGTTCTGGGTTGTGTAAGTCTGTTAATGGACAGGGAGGTCCTGTCACGTTACTCGTTCAAGATGCTTTCATGATGTCTATTTGCCCTTATGGGCAAAGGTTTAAGTGAGAGATTCCTTCATTTGTTCGTGTTTGCCGCAAAATGGCCATCACCTGTGCGTAGCCTATTTTGTTGTTCTCGTTTTTTTTTCTTTCTTTTTGGGGGGGAAGGTTCCTACTTGGAGGATGAGGTTAAACTTAAGCTTAGGGATGACTCCAGTCTTCCGTGCGTGGGGATCTTGTACAAGACAAGAATGCCAAATCAACATTTGCCTTTATCGGGTCCCTGTTCGAACTCTCAGACAGATTTGGTTGTTCAGACCAAATGACCTCACGTTGCATTTGATTTAATTCGAAGTAAACTCAACTTTTCTGAATAGATTAGGTTATGTGCTGTATAAAGGCGGAACTGGTTTGCGTGTGATACGTGTTTTTAGGATCGTGTAAAAAACCAACCATGATGAAAAAAATATAGAAAGTTTCTTATGGCTAAGAACAGTTTGGCAAAAAGAGCTACACGTGGACTCAATTCTAGGCCAAGGGAGGACTTATCTTTGATCATCGATTTGAGGCTAAGTTTGCACTTTATCTGGTTCATGCCGGAACGCGTTCCGCATCTGAGTAACAAAGTCTTCAGTTCACAGATCCGCTTTTCAAAATACAACAAACAACTATTAGCAAGAAATTGTTTATGGCGCTCCGTCGGTGATCGATGACGACGATAGTGCCCCGGTGAAGTGTGAGGGTGTAAGTGAGGCTGGGTAGTGGTGCTAATGTCCTTGGCGCTGATGCCATCGAAGGTAACGGTGGAGCCCAATGTTTGACCCGCAGGTAATACCAAGATTTAAGCCTCAGATTTGAGAATAGTGTTATCAGGCCAAAGTCGAGAGAAGGATTGTCTGAGTCAGGGTTTTCTCGTGGGCTGAACAGAAGCATCAGGCAGCATATTGGGCGAGTGTGTTTGTATAGGGCACGATGTATCCGATGCTTGAGTGATGGGAATGCAGGGCCATTTTTCTAGCCTCGCATATGAGTTGCTTGAAATAGGTTTCAAAGTCCCAACTGCCCCTATATATATATATGTATATATATATATATATATATATATATATATATATATATATATATACAGTATATATATATATATATATAAAACGACAAATGTACTGAACTTTTTTTTCAGAAATCTTGAAGACGTACTACGTCCTCATTCTTCTTTTCCTTCTTCGTCTTCTTACTTTTCTTCTTCATCTTCGTCTTCTTTTCTTCTTCCTTCTCCTTCTTCTTCTTAATCAATGCCTCAGCTGAGACACTTTCCCCTCCAACACTTACAAGTACCTTGCACGTTCCCCTCTTTCAGAGACTTCGAGGGGACTCCGCCCATCACCCTCTGGTGGACCAGCTGGGCAACCTGACGGAGGAAGTCTCGACCCTCGAGAACAAGACACTCTTCGTTGTCCAGAGGCTTCGTCAGCTCTACCGGGACTCGGAGCTCCTGCGGGTGCGCTTCAAGGAGGAGAACCTAATCTCTGGGTTGTGCGGACTCTTCGGCGGGTGTTCTTCCGGGAGGAACGAGGACCTGGGGGCCTGGACCTCGACGTCCTCGACGGGGAAGGTGATCCCTTAAGGAGGAGGAGGAGGAGGAGGGGGTGGGAGTCTTATGCTCTCGGATGAATAGAATCGCCCAGCGACAAGTTCCCTGAGGAAGAGGAGGATTCGTCTGGCCTCGGATGAACATAAGGTCGCCTGGCGCCAGTTCACTGAGGAGGATTCCTCTGTCTTCTTTCAACCTTCGTCTCTTTCACTGCGGAGGTCGGGAGGCGGGAAGGCACGGGGGTCCCCCTAAGGCAGCGTTTCCGAGCCTGGGGTGCTAGTATACTGTACACTTTCCTTTATCCTTCTAGTAATAAGATATTAGCAATTAGACGTTGCTGGACTGTTTAGACCTGACAACACGGGGCTGCTGGGGTCGGAAAAGGTTGGGAAACGCTGTCTTAAGTGAATAAAATCGCCTGGCGGCAGCTAGAATAAACGACTGGTGTACAAAGGGTTTGCGCCAAGGCTGATGATAATGAAATGCTAAAAGTTCTTTCACTGAAGGATTAGGTCGAGATGGATCATTTGAAGAAAATCGCCTGACAGCTGCCGAAAAAGAGTGTAAAGATTGAATATTCTGGTAAAAGAAGAACATAAATAACTATCATCTTTTGACGTTTATCCGAGCTTTCCAATGATTGACCGAAATGGCCTGCGGTGATCAAGATGGGTTAAATCAACTGTGACGTGTTAAACTCGTTTCTTTCGGCCGATGATAACCGTTTGACGTTTACAGAATAAACTTTGTAAAGTACGTTGGGGTTGGGGGGGGGGGAGTGTTATGTAAAAGGGGGCTAAGAAAACCATCACAGAGTTGAGTCTGGACCCCTAACCCACCAACCCCAAGACCCCCCAACCCCAAGACCCCCCAACCCCGCTCCCGAACCTCGGGTAAATGAAATCTTCGTTCTCGGGTCGAATGAGTGACCCGAAGGGGCGTGACTGCGTGACAGACCCTTCTTTGTTTGTGTGACGTCATATTATTATGGGGATTGTAGTGTTTTTTTGTTTTTTTTTAATCCAAAGGACACGAAAGAGGTGTTGACGAACATGTAACATTTAGTCATTCAGTTAATGATGTAAAAGTAGATTACGAAAATTTGATCACACAGCACAATATATATATATACATATATATATATATATATATATATATATATATATATATATATACTATATATATATACATAATATATATATATATATACATACATATATTATATATTGTGTGTGTATATATGTATTAGAAAGATCGCTGGCTGAGTGGGTTAGGGCGTCGTTACTTGCGGCGAAAATCAAGGGGATGGCGGTTCGAACCCTGTCACCGATGAAGTTGAACCAAGGACATGGTTCATTAAATTCCACGCTACAAAGTCCTCTGTAAGAGGCACCGTCCTAGCCTTCCGATAGGGGGGAATCTGTGACGTTAAACCATATCATCATCATTTTTGGGGGGAGGGGAGGGAGGGATGCATACAACAAGACTTGTCCAGTCCCCTTGGTTCACCAAAACAACGTGAAATGGTCCACCAGTGGACCACGGCTCACTAGATTGGAAATTCAAGGCTGGCCTCTTCTTGAAAACTTGAAAGAAAAAACGCTTAATGTGCTTTATTCTCTTTCGTCAGGCGATTTGATTAAACCAAAGAAGCCCACAGACAAGCTATGGATCTCTTTCACGACGTAAAGGGGTTTGATAGTTTTTATTTTTAGTGCTGCCGGCGATTTTATTCAGCTGAGGCCGGTAGCGAAATTTGGGTGTGGGTGGGTCAGTCATTGAACTAATTTATTATTATTATTATTATTATTATTATTATTATTATTATTATTATTATTATTATTATTATTATTATTATTATTATTATTATTATTTGTCTCTCTAAAATATTTTTCCATTTAGTTGATAAATTTTTTTTTTTTTTTACATTTTGCTTGTTTGCCAGATTGTATACAGCGAGGACCTCTTTCCGGGGGACTGAAGTGTCACTCTCCACAACTAATTATTATTATTATTATTATTTTTTTTTGTCTAAAATATTTTTCCATTTAGATGATACACAATTTTTTATTCTTTTTTTTTTTTTTAAGTTTTGCTTGTTTGCCAGATTGTATACAGCGAAGACCTCTTTTCGGGGGACTGGAGTGTCATTCTCCACATCATTTTTCGATCGTGTATTAGAGCTCCGTTGTTTGTTCGAAGGAAATAATAATAAGTGTGGATTCAAGTTGTCTTCGAATCTCGTACTTGCGATCTCTCAAGGGAGAAAGGTTGAACGGTTGTTTTAGTGTGGGTCTGTTTCTCTGTCACCTACTGGGAGGAAGAGGAGGAGGAAGAGGAAGAAGAAAAAGAGGAGAAAGAGGAGGAGGAGGAAGGAGGGAAGGAGAACGAAGAGGAGGAAGAAGAGGAGGAGGAGGAAAAAGGAGAAGAGAAAGAAGAAGAGGAGGAGGAAGAAGAAGAAGAAGAGATAGGGGAGGAGGAGGAAGGAGGGAAGGAGAACGAAGAGGAAGAAGAACAGGAGGAGGATGAGAAAGGAGAAGAGAAAGAAGAAGAAGAGGAGGAAGAAGAAGAAGAGTAGAAAGAGAAGGAGGAGGTAGGAGAGAAGGAGGAAGAAGAGGGGGAGGTTGAGAAAGAAGAGGAGAAGGAAGAAGAAGAAGAGGAGGAGGAGAAAGAAGAAGAGAAGAAAGAAGAGGAGGGGGAAGGAGAGGAAGAGGAGGGGAGAAAGAGGAAAAAGAAGTGGAGGGGAGGAAGAATATCTCAAAGTGTTAAACGTAGGGCTAAAACAACCCCTAAAAAAAAAGTATATATAGCTTAGATCAGCGTTTTTCAAACTTTTTTTTTACTGCGACCCACAGCAAGAACCACATTTTACATCGCTACCCATAATACTTAGGTGTAATGAGATATATGTATTATATATATATTTGTATATATATATGTATATATATATATGTATATATATATTTGTATATATATATGTATATATATGTATATATATAGATGTATATATATATATATGTATATATATATATATGTGTATATATATATATATATATATATATATATATATATATATATATATATAACTAGATATGGTACGATATCTAAAAGTGCGGAGAGTAAGTCTGAGTTCACTAAAAATTAGTAAAAACTGACAGGAATATGAAATGTAAGCATATGAAATTAGACTAGCTATTCAATTGTTACTCATCAAATAAGGTTGTTACAGTATTGGAACATCCTTTTATGTATATGTATATATATATATATATATATATATATATATATATATATATATATATATATATATATATATATATATAGAGAGAGAGAGAGAGAGAGAGAGAGAGAGAGAGAGAAAGTGAGAGAAGGAAAAGAAAGGGAAAGAGAGAAAGAAACAAGAAAGATATTTCAGGAGACGTTCATTTTTCATCATCATCTCTTCCTCCTCCTCCGCCTTGCTCTCACTTGCGTATCTTTAATTTCCTTTTTTTTTTCGCCACCCATTTTATTTTTCACGCGACCCACTGAAGGGTCGGGACCCACAGTTTGAAAAACGCTGGCTTAGAAAACCCCTTTTTAGAGAAAACGGAGTGCAAGAGAGACTTGAGAGTGCTAGTGAGTCCTAATCTTAAGTCCAGGAAACAGGGCATTAACGCCAGAGCATTAGGCTTTGTTGCTATGACAGTTCCTAATAAAAGCACAGAGGTCGTTATCAAACTCTATCGTTAGACCCATCCTTGACTATGCGGGACAGTTTTGGTCTCCGTCCTATAGAATGGATATCAATTCACTAGAATCGGTAAAGAGGAGAATGACCAGAATGATACATGGGCTCAGAAATTTACCTTACGAAGAGAAGCTTAGGCACCTTAACTCACACTCTCTGGAAGGACGCAGAGTGCGGGGTGATCTAATAGAGGTGTCTAAAGCCACGTCCACACGGTCGAGCACTGCCCGCCGGGCACGAGGGCTTTGCTCGACAACGGGCAATTTCATCGGGCAAACCATCAAACTGTCCGTTCCCGGCACCATTTGCGGGCAGTGGATGGATGGAGGGCTGACATTGCTGCCAAACGCACGAGGTGAGGTGCGAGCAAAGTTAGCAAACCCGCTCAGTACAGACCGCCAATTAATCGCTCGCTCAATCGCCCAATGGCAAAAGCCCTCTTTTATACACTACTATCTTTTTATTTCCTTAAGCCACGTCCACACGGTCGAGCAGTGTCCGTCGGGCACGAAGGCTTTGCCCTTGTACGAGCAGTTTCAGCGGGCAAACCATCAAACTGTCCGCTCCCGGCGCCAATAGAGGGCAGTGGATGGAGGTCTTCCGTCACTGCCAAACGCACGAGGTAAGGTGTAGGCAGATCCACTGACTACCACGTTATTAGTACACCATGTCCACACCGAGTGCTAGTGCATATTGGTCACGACAAGACACTATAACTTCGATTGATATATATAAATCACATGAATGTCTGTGGAATGTAAGGTGTTTTGATTACAGAAATAGAGACAAACGTGCTGCTGGTGTAATGCTTTGCCTCATATTTGTCTCTTGCCTCTGAATATAGCTCTCCACTTTCGATACAAGAAAAAAAAATTGTTTATGTCCATCCGCACGTAATTGCGGAACAAAGTTTCATTTTCCTCATGCAATTCACGTAGGATTGTCACAGAGCTACCCATTCTTTCACGTCTCTGCAACCACTCCCGGCACCAGACACGTCTCTGTGGTCTCTTGTTTTTCTTTTTAATGCAGGCACCAATTATGATAGAATATAGTGCTATCTTCTTTCGAAGTATGGAGCGCACCATGGTGATCTTACCGTAATGAACCACTCGCTCACAACAACTGCTGGCGTCCGACTGCCCTCCAACCACCACAGACAGCTGTGTGGACATCTTACGCGGGCATAGACTGCAGACTTTGCCCTGCCAGGCACAGCCTGCCAGGCACATCTCGACCGTGTGGACGTGGCTTAAGTGGATCAAGGGCTTTAATAAGGGTGATGCAGACAAGGTCATCCTATTAAGACAACAGGGAAGGATTCACAGCAATGGATTTAAATTGGACAAGCTTAGAGTCTAAAAGAAAATAGACAAGAACTGGTTTACAAATAGAGTGGTCAACGAATGGAATAGACTTGGTAACAGTAAAGTGAGCGCTAAAACTATCGGTTGTATTGAGAGAAGGTTAGATAGTTTTATGGATGGGGTGATAGGTGGCAATGAACATGGAACTACCTAGTGTAGGTCTTAATGCCTCTTGCAAGAACTTTTTATTTTATTTTCATGTTTCTTAAGAAGAAGAAAAAAAGAGGAGGAGGGCGGTTTCTGGTTGCTGAAGTGATGGAATTTAGCCAAAGTCTATATATAGTGTAGGTCTTAATGCCTCTTGCAATAACTTTTTTTATTGTCATATATCTTAAGAAGAAGAAAAAAAAGAGGAGGAGGGCAGTTTCTAGTTGCTGAAGTGCTGGAAATTTAGTCAGTCTAAATATAGATCTTGGAACCTAGATCGAGTGCCAGACCACCGGGGCTGCGCCTCCAGATGGAGATGAAGGTGATGGTAATGAGAAACGAGAGACGGTGGAGATGATACTCTTCGTCATCCCGATTTATAAGTGCAGAAAGGAAGATGTTATTTTATGCTTTGTGAGCATGTCATGGCATCTAAGATGATTTTGGGCTTCATGTAATTGAGAAATAGCGTAGTCATGAGAACACAGGTAATCAAGAAAACTCTTTAAATCAAGAAAACTCTTTAGGTTATTTCTGGCAAAATGAGACGGTTTTCTTTTTTACGAATCTTTGTTTTTTTTTTATATAAAATACTAAGGCCACTACATCACTTCAGAATGTGTCGATGGACTTGTGTTCTTGTGTTCCTCTATTTGACTTACGTGAGGCGCATTCGTCTCTCTTCTCTAGACCCCTCGATTTGCGGCGAACGGCTGACCAAAAAAAAAAAAAAAAAAAAAAAAAAAAAAAAAAAAAAAAAAAAAAAAAAAAAAAAAAAAAAAAAAAAAAAAAAAAAAAAAAAAAAAAAAAAAAAAAATCCCGGCAGCGTACCTGATGTATCTGAAGTTTGGAAATAAAATCATATCCTCACGTTTTTCACGTGTCACCTCTTTTCTTTACCCTCTTCGAATGTCCCATGTTCTTTGATAACATCGATCGTCGTGCAAAGATGTGAGAACATGTTCTTGAAGCTAAATCCTATTGTACGTAAAGTCATGCACATGAGTCAAAATGAGCATGAACTACCGCTACAAAGGTAAAGATATAAAGAATAAGAATGATTTGATCGGGAAAACATGGCCATAGTGTAACAGATTGCGTCGAAAGAGATGAAAGATGGAAGGGCACCTGGAATGAACGGTACGTGAATCCTATGGGATGAATGGTACGTGAATCCTACAAAATAACTGGTAAGATTCTTTGTCATTGGTGTTGTTACTGGTATTGCAATAATCAATATTGATATTGCTATTATTACTATTATCATTAGTAGTAGTATTGTTATTATCATCTTTATTGTTATTTTGTATATACTTTGTGCATATATTTTTTATTCCATTTCGCTTTTACTTTATCTGATCTAATGAGTTGAATTGATTGATCTATTTACTTTATTTTAATGATTTGGTTTCATTAATTTCATTTATCTAATTTTATTAATGTATTTGTTTACTTAATTAAACTGATTTTATTTAGTTAAATCCATTATGTCGATATATTTGTTTGTTTACTTTTCTGTTTATCTGTGTGTGGCTGGTTTTCACAAAAAATTGAGGGGTATGAAAACTTCCTGAACAACGTGTGGTTTTCAGATGAGGCCCACTTTCTGCTGTGTGGCCATGTTAACTCCAAGAACTGGGTTTTCTGGGGGAATTTACAGCCCTCACTGTATTACTGAGCGACCTTTGCCTTCAAAGAAGTGCACTGCACGGGTTGGAATGTCCAAGCATGGAATTATTGGGCCATTTGTTTTTTTAAGATGAGAATGGAAAGGTCGTGACAGTAACAAAGGAGCTACGTGAAAATCATGGAACTGTTCTGAGGCGAGCTGGAGGAACATGATGTTGCTGAAGATGAACAATGGTTTCAACAGGATGGTGCTCCTCCTCAAACTGCAAACGTTACCATGGAGCTGGTTCAAGGAGCACGTTGGGGGACACATCATCAGCCGCAAAACCGACACAGAAAGGTCACCATATTCTCCGGATCTCAACCCTCCAGACTTCTTCCTCTGGGGTTTCCTCAAAGACAATATCTATAAGAACAACCTTACTACCATTCCAGAGTTGAAAGCAAACATAACAGCGAACATTCAGACCATCAGTCAGGAGGACTGTATGCGTGTTATCAATCACTTAGCACGGCACGTTCAGGAATGCCTCAGACACAATGGCGGACATTTAGAGCATATTCTCCAAGCACCCTGTTTTCTTTTTTTTCCAAGTTTATGCCTTATCACTTTGGAATGTATAATTGTTATTATCTCAGCTTCAAATATATGTAATCATTATCAGTATATCATGTTTGGGTATTAGATAAAGTCTAGTTGAAGGGGTTTCAATTATTCTGAAACAATCTGTATGTATGTAACAGTTAGGATTTTAGTCTACAAAAATAGTCCACTAGTCAACAGCCGATGAACCAAAAAATAAAAAGTAAAATATAAATAAGTAAATAAATGAATAATTAGTCATACAAGTTAATAAATAGACAAATAAATGAACTAATAGGTCAACAAATAAACAAACTAACAGTTAGGATTTTAGTTTACAAATAGTCCACTAGTCAATAGCCGGTGAACCAAAAAATAGAAAGTAAAATATAAATAAATAAATGAATAATTAGGCATAAAACTTAATAAATAGACAAATAAATGAACCAATAGATCAACAAATAAACAAACTAATAAACAAACAAACAAACACACAAGGAGCCGGTCTCCCTCAGGAGCGGAGCAGCACCTGACAGAGTCCGTCCAAGTGTTGGACGGAAGTATCCGTGTCCTCGGGCCTTCCTCCAGAGTAACTCAAGACCGGAGAGGAAGTGGATTGGGATGAATGCAGACTCGGGTTGGGTCCTGCCATCCATCCCATACAATCCATTCCCATCCGAGGTGTCAAAAAGGGGATGATGATCATAACTATAGTGATGATAATTATAATGATAGTAATGATGATAAT
>NC_134795.1:20162568-20167568 GCF_046742065.1 Oratosquilla oratoria | reverse complement strand
CATTTGTAACTTTGGAGTATTTGTTTTTTCTAATACTTTTTGTACTTTCAACTTTCTCTGCAGATTCCATAGGGATATTCACTAAATTTAAATTCGTATCTTCGAGTGTATCCTCGTTAATTCTTAGTTTCGAAATTAATTTAATTTTTAACTGAATTTTCTTCATTATCCTTAAACTTTGCAAGTCTTATTTTTTAAACTAGTTTATTTCTCTCGGCTCTGAAATTGAATTTAGCTGTGCAACCTACCATTTTATGATCACTACCTATGTTGACTTTATTTATGACCATAACATGGTTAACGCTGTTGCTCTCATTCCTAATATGAAGTCTACTTCGTTCTTTGTTGTTCCATTTGGACTTCTCCAGGTCCATTTACGACCTACACACTTTTGGAAGAAAGTGTTCATTATCCTCATGTTGTAGTTATCTGAAAAATTGAATAACATCTCGCCTCTGTCATTTCTCTCATCTACTCCGAACTTCCCAATGCAAGACTCATCTCCCATCTTCTTCCCTACTTTGGCATTAAAGTCGCCAATTACCAACGTGTGCTTTTTTCTTAATCCACTACCTGACTTAAATCATCATAGAAGGACGCAATTTTATCTTCTGAACTCTGTGAAGTTGGTACATAAACCTGAACTATTTTTACAGTGTACATTTTACACAGCCTAATCACAATCCAAGCTACCTTGTCTGATAAACTACTGGATTTTACTACATTACCTCTATGTTTATCAAGAATCCTACTCCACCAACTCTTTCTCTTTCCTTACTTCTATTGTAGAACAGGTGGTGACTATCTTGTATCTGTATCAGCTTTTCTTCCTCTCTTCGGACTTCGCTCAGCCACAAGATGTCCCACACGATGTCGTCTAGTTCTTCCATTAAATCGTCCAGTCTGTGGTCTTCTGAGATGGTTTTTATGTTGTAAAAATAGATCTTAATTTTCTTCATGCTCTTTAATGCCCAAGACTTGGATTTGCTAAAACAGTGTTTACTCACATTCGGTGGCACACTGCCCATAAGCACACAAGGCAATGGGGTTGGACCTTTAAGAGAGGATGATCAGATAAGAACGTCCGGTTTTCTTTTTGTTATGCAATTCATGGTTTCTACGAAGGAATTTTGGCAGTAATCTCACCTCCTTGCCAACTGGTTTCTGGTGAGATATTTCCCTGGTGTCACCTTGTTAATTCTATTCGGTGGAGCCCTATATATCTATAGGCGCACAATGGTCCACGCCGTCATTATGACCATACCCCATACTGTATATCTATGAGGAATTGCCCTGTTCGCTATCAGGGACTCCAGTTAGTAGTGGATTCTGCAACTGTGCGTGAACTGTTCTTTGTCTGATCTTTCTTAAAAAAAAAAAAAACTGTTCGATATGGGTGACCCTGCAGAGATTTCCTCTCTATCGACACAGCTTTTGTAATCATTAAGATTCTCAAGCCTATCCACCACGTCAAGGTGTCAAACTCCCGGTTATATATATATGTATATATATACATATACATATATATACATATATATATATATATATATATATATATATATATATATATATATATTTATATATACTAGCCAAATTACTCGCGCGTTGCTGCGGGTAAATGATAATTTTAATTTTGATAGAATTTGTTGAGAAAAGTTACACGTATTAATATAACTCAATGGAAAAGGTAACAAAAATAAAATGTCAAGAAAATAAGAAATATTTAGTTTGAGTAGGGAGACGTCCTTTGGAAATAAAATATACTTATCCAAGTAGCCTGGGTTATGGTGAATATATATGGTTTTGGGGGGAGGGAGTTCGTGAACAAACAGACAGACAGACACAGACTACTATATTGTAGTAGATACAAATGAAAGATAGTTATCCAAGTACCTTGGGTTATAAGGTTTCAGAATATATATGGTTATAGGGATCTATCTGCAAAAACCTAGGAGAAGTTCGTGAATAATCCCTAACCTAACCATACCCCACCTAACTTTAACCCTTAACCCCCAGCCAAAATATTTTTTTGAAGTGAAATATATTTATCCAAGTACCTGGAGTGATAGGGTATCAGAATAGATATGGTTATGGGGTCTATCTCCAAAATCCTAGGAGTTCGTGAACAAACAGACACAGACAAATGAAAGATGGTTATCCAAGTACCTTGGATTATAAGGTTTCAGTATATGTATATGATTATAGGTGTCTATCTGCAAAAACCTAGGAATTCGTGAATAATCCCTAACCTAACTATACCCCACCTAACTTTAACCCTTAACCCTAACTATAATATTTTCTTTAATGAAATATAGTCACCCAAGTAGTGATAGGGTATCAGAATATATATGGGTATGGGGGTCTATCTCCAAAACCCTAGGAGTTCGTGAACAAACAAACAGAGGCTACTACTTTATTATAGTATATATATGTATATATATGTATGTTCGTATATGTATATATATTTATTATAGATATATGTATATATATGTATGTTTGTATATATATATATATATATGTATGTATGCAGCAAAAACACTGGGAGCATGTGTTCTTGAAAATGCAAGGTTGACCACGAAGAAAAACTATTTAAGCAGAGCGCTTTCGTGTATTCACATCTTCAGTGCAAATAATACATAGTGAAAGATACAAAGGTGCAGAATATATAGGTGGGAAACAAAGGGAACGTGGAGACATCCTGGTGAGAGAGGAGAGGTAGTACCCATGGACTAACTGTCCGTCCGCGTTTATACATATATGTACATATGTATATATTTTCATATGTATATATATATATATGTATATATATGTATGTGTATATATATATGTATATATATATATATTTGTGTGTATGTATATGTATATATATGTGTATATATATGTATATATATATATGTGTGTGTATATATATATATATATATATATATATATATACATATATATATAAAACATAACGTATATATATATTTGATGTTAGATATAATGTATAATTATATATATATTTAAATGAATATATAAATATAGAATTAGATATATTAGTATGCATACATAAATGTAGAATTATATATATATATATATATATATATATATATATATATATATAAATATATATATAGATATTTATATATATATATGTGTGTGTGTGTGTGTGTGTGTGTGTGTGTTAATAAATATATGTTTGTCGTACATATACACAAGTATGTAAGCACATACCGATACATAATTATATAGTTTAGTGTATTTTCTCTGATACATTATTCATTGATGGTGACCATGTTTTAAGTGTTCATAAACCCTGAATATAGGGAGGGTGCTCTACCTTATTCGGATGTCTTGGTGAGGGCAGCAAGAGCATCGTTTCCATACATAAGTGTACCCTATGCAATGTGACACACATCATTGTTTTTCATAAAAGAGAGGAAAAATTGTCAAATTTCTCGTAAATAGTGAAGAAGTTATGGTCATTTGAAGAACCCTAGACTAATTGTACCAAGGTTTCAAGAGAATTTTTTAAGGTATCGAAGAAAAGTAGAAGGGTATAATTACCGAAGAAGACCATTCCTTGCCATGAGAACCTGTTATATACGAACGAGACGTATTAAGAAGGAAAGCTAAGTAAATTATTTCACATGAGCTGATGACCATTATAACGTAACAACAAAAAGACCCGTAATTTAATGATAAGATCATAAGAATGAAGGAGTCTGCAAGAGACCATAAAACCTACACTAGGTAGTTCCATAAAGAAATTTAACTTCCCTCCAAAACCCCCATGGACTTTTAAGTGATCATGTTTATTAATGTTATTGTGTCTTAGGAAACTGTGCACCTTTACATAATTCATACATCATTGCTTCCAGCAAACTCCTCCAGACGTGTTACCCACTCTCTCTGGTTCCCTGGACTACACGCCAGAAAGAAACACATTACACTCACATAAAATATACTCGGGAAGGGAGCAAAACATATATATATACAAAATGAACGAAGACGTGAAGTACTAGATGCCATGCACATAAAGAACAAAATCCAAAATTTGAGCCTCTAGTATTGGAACCAAGAAGCTCTGTCCATCATGAGCTTGTTCCAAGCATACCACGGATCGCCACCATATGACATTCCCAGTCGTTCCAAAGTAAACAGAGTGATTCCACTTTCCCGTATGCACACTTTGATTTCTTCTTGTCATTCCTAAACACATTTTTATTTTCCTTTGTCCATTTGTTCTTGTAACCACATCACAATCAAACACGAACCTTTTGGTTCCTCAGTCATCATTTCAAGACATCAGGGCAAATCTCGCAGTAATGGATTTAAATTGGACAAATTTAGATTTAAGGAGTAAATAGGCAAGAACTGGCTTACCAACAATGGTTAACGAATGGATTAGACTTAGTACCATTTAGTGAACACTAGAACTATTTCTTGTTTTAAGGGAAGGTTAGATAACTTTATGGATTGTTATGATATGTGGTAAGGGACACAAAAGTGCCTAAGAGAGTAGGCCTTATAGCCTCTTGCATTATCCTCCATTCTTATGTTCTTCTGTTCAACATTGTCATGATTCGACCACAGCTGAGTGCACCTCACGACGTAAAACGAATTGCTGTGTTTCTTTACACAAGCCAAACTTCAATCAGAAAATCGTTTTAAGGAAAAGAGGAAATTTATTAACGATACGTCACCGTAAACGATGTTAGCCACGAAAGGAAGCCTAATGCCAACTTGGATAAGTACACACACACACACACACACACACACACACACACACACACACACACACACACACACACACACACACACACACACACACACACACATATATATATGTATATATATATATATATATATATATATATATATATATATATATATATATATATATATACACATGCAAAGTATACCACTTGGAAAAAGAAACTAACGAAGCAGAGCGCTTTCGCATATTACATCTTCAGTGCAAAAAGTACTTTTTCCACTGAAGATGTAATATACGAAAG
>NC_134795.1:20147568-20152568 GCF_046742065.1 Oratosquilla oratoria | reverse complement strand
ATACCCCAAGGCTCCTCTTTGTGAGGATACAACTTAATGATATTACAAGATTAATATTAATTAACCCAGTTAACGATTAAACTGATGAAAATCTCCAGGTACCAGACAGAGCAAAATCATTAAACTGTCAAAAACATTCCACTATTTAGTAAAAATTGAATCGAAATTACTTTGAGATTATTTATTATCCCGATTTTCAGAGATTCCTTCAAAGTAAATGAGATAATCTGGGCTTCAGATTTTAAAAAGGCGAAATCGTTTAAATTGATTTTTTGTTTTCTATTGAAGACTAATTTTCACTCTTAAACGAATTCTGCAGGAATGCAAGTCGCAATATGTCTGGAGAGTTGTCAGTTGTGCATTAATTAGTATATATGTGTATATGTTTATATATATATATATATATATATATATATATATATATATATATATATATATATATTTATCAACCATAATACACTTTAATTCTAAGCCATTAACATCGAGAGACTCGAGGAGGCCAATATGCAGAAATTGAAACGTGGTACGGCCAAGGACTCGAACCTGTGTGTGTGTGTGTGTGTGTGTGTGTGTGTGTGTGTGTGTGTGTGTGTATTAGATTTAATGCACTTGGTCCTGTTTAAAAAATCGGTAATGGATCTATCGGCAGTTAGGAGCTGAATTGCCGATATTTTTTCGTATTTCCCCTCTCTCTCTCTCTCTCTCTCTCTCTCTCTCTCTCTCTCTCTCTCTCTCTCTCTCTCTCTCTCTCTCTCTCTCTCTCTCTCTCGCTCTCTCTGTCTCTCTCTCTCGCTCCTCTCTCTCTCTCTCTCTCTCTCTCTCTCTCTCTCTCTCTCTCTCTCTCTCTCTCTCTCTCTCTCTCTCTCTCTCTATCTCTCTCTATCTGTCTCATCTAGAAGGCGAAAAAAACTCAGACTCTGGTTTCTACCGAATAAACACACACACACACACACACACACACACACACACACACACACACACACACACACACACACACACACACACACACACACACACACACACACACACACACACACACACACACACACACACACAGTGTGTTTGTGTGTGACGAGTAGAGGAAAAACCCGAAAAATCAAGATCGAACAACTCTTTGTTTTGTGTCTATTTTCTTTTCAATACGTCTTCATATATTCACGAAAATTGGAACTCTTGGCATCTTTCACCTTATTGTTTTTTGTTTCAGCTTATGAAACCAGACCTTTATCCTCTCTGTCACCAAGCAAATTCATCAAAAAGAAATTATGTGGTTAACGGGATGACATTTTACTATTGAATGAAATCACCTGACGACATCTTTGACCTTATTTTTTTGTTTCAGTTTATGAAACCAGACCTTTATCCTCTGTCACCAAGCAAATTTATTAAAAAGAAATTATGTGGTTAACGGGATGACATTTTACTATTGAATGAAATCACCTGACGACATCTTTGACCTTATTTTTTTCAGTTTATGAAACCAGACCTTTATCCTCTCTGTCACCAAGCAAATTTATTAAAAAGAAATTATGTGGTTAATGGGATGACATTTTACTATTGAATGTAATCACCTGACGAGACAGAATAAAACTAAAACAGCTGTTGTTATAATAACGCAATATTATTTCTCTCGTCGGGTTTGCTATTACCATGTGTAGTTTGTAAAGTAACATTTTAATTATTTTATTCTGGTTAGATACCCTTCCCTTATAAGGAGTCAAAGACAGTTACCAGTGATTACTAGTAATTGTTGGTAATTGTATGTATAAAATCGTTTAAATAAGGATTGATGAAAATTGTAGTAGTTACCAATGTACAAAGTACAAGTAGTAGTTAGGGATATACAGTGTACAGGATATTTCCATTGGGAATAGGACTTCTCTGTTATTCGAAAGTGTTTCAATATTCGGAAATGTTTCCTTTTATTAGGAATTTTTTGTTCTGAATAATGGAAATAATTGCCTGTTAAAGGGTTATCACACTAAGATATTTTCCTCTGTTGTACCGCCCGCATCTAGCACTCTTTCCACCGTAAAATTACTATGGTAAACTATTTTTTTTAACAAAAATATATAGGGTATCATTTGATATGCTGGAGAGAAAAAAAAAATCCTTCAGCATATTAAATTCCTTCCTGAAAGCTTCAGGATCCAAATCTGCTTCAAAAATCGAAGGAAAAATAGCCCAGTGTGATAACAACTGAAGTGGTTGTATTGGTGGTGGTGGGTGGGGGGAAAATATTCACACCGGTAGCGAATCGAACCCAGGCACGCGTGGGGCAAAAACACGAACGAAACCAACCTACCACTAGGTGCCTTTTTTTTTTTTTTTTTCCCGTGGCCTAATTGTAAATACCATATACAGTCTTCTTCTCTGGGGACGGAGAGGGGGGGGGGTCGCCGATTTAATGAAGCGGCCTTGCTGTGGATGTACAGTGTCTTGCGACACTGCTTCTGACCCAGGGCAATTGACGAGATGCAAGGATGACCCGTCATCCAGGAGGTGCCAAAATAAGAGGGAGGGAAGTGAAGTGTGATGGGGATGGAATGGGTGGGGGTGGCTTTTATGCCTTTGTTTTTTGGCTACCTCCCTTATAAGGGAAAAAAAGGCTTTGCCATGTGTATGTATGTATATTTTATTAATGCTCACGTGATGTAAGTTTGGAAAAATATTTTTTCAAGTCACGTGACCCACTTATTTATTTATCTATATGTGGCAAGGAAAGGGAGTAGAGGTGGAAGTAAATTGCAAACTTAGATAAACAACCAAATCTCTTTGGGAGATTAAAAAGTGTCTTGAGAAATAGGCATTTGAGAATGGACGCAAAGAGATTATATGAAAAGGTGATTGTGCCGACGGCATTCTATGGGGCAGACTTGGAATTTAAGAGAGGCAGAGAGGAAAAAATTAGATATGTTTGAGATGAAATGTCTGAGAAAATGGTATGGGTTACAAGGATGGATAGAGTGGTAAACGAGGAGGTGAAGAGGAGAGCGGGAGTGGAAATGGAGATGGAAGATAGGGTTGATCAAAAAGTATTGGGATGGTTTGGACACATGGAAAGAATGAGTAAAGAAAGATTTAAAAGAGGTGTGGAAGGCAGAGGTGTGGGAAGTGAACTTGAGGGGACGACCGAGGATGAGATGGATGGATGGGGTGAAATGGGCGTTGAGCAAGAGGGGGATGTCTGTTGAGCAAGGAAGAGAGAAGGCAGGAGATGAGGGTGAGTGGAGAATGGTTGTGTATAAATGATACTACAATGCAAGGAAGGGATGGGGTGAGGGGTAGTGGAGTAGGGAATAGTTATGCATGAATGATATTTTGACGCAGTCCGAAGGTATTTCTCCCCGTCTTCTCATTTGTTTTGCATGATGGAACGGAGAGAGGGGGGGGGGTCGCCGATTAAATGAAACGCCTGCTGCGGATGTGCTGTGTCTTGCTGCATTGCTTCTGACCCAGGGCAGTGGACGGGATACAGGGATGACACGTCATCCATGAGGAGCTAAGAGGAGAGGGGGGTAGGGTGGTGGATGGGAGTGGGTACTAGTGTTTTCACTTGGCTACCCCCCTTGTAAAGGGGGGAAAATTCTTACTATATAGACATATTTGTTTTTATAACTTGACTTAGTTTATAACTTGGATGACTGGCAAATATACATAGTAAAATAGATAAACCATTGATTTCCGAGGGGTTGATACAGTAGACAACAGATATGCATAAAATCACTTAGCGACAGCCAGAATAGAATGTATAAAGTGCCACACGGTACGGGAAGGAGTTGAACGATCACTATAAGGCTCATTTCACACGTATCGACGTTTCGCCGTGCGCCGTCCACGACACGACGTCGCTCTCTCAACCATGGGTGTCCATGAACACTCTCACACGCGGTCGTGGTTGTTGCGTGTGGAAGCGTCCATAGACAACCCTGTTTATTTGAGAGCACGACGTCGTGTCGTGGACGTTACACGGCAAAAAGTCGGTCCGTGTGAAACGAGCCTAACCTGACAAGGTACTTGACCGAGATGCTGGCGTACCTTCAGGGGGACTAGTTAGTTACTAGATAACTAGTTAGCAAAGCCTGGATGGGAAGTGTAAATTTAGTAATCTAGGTATAGGATATTCTCCACAATGGAAATAAGCTTACATGCATTTTTGTGTTATCTTAGGCATTTGTAATTATTTCGAAATGTGTTCTTTTTATTGTCTGCACTTTATGTATATTGATTCATTGCCAAATATAATTTATTACTATTATTATTATTATTATCATTATCATTATCATTATTATTATTATTATTATTATTATTATTATTATTATTATTATTATTATTATTATTATTATTATTACTATTATTATTATTATTATCATTATCATTATCATTATCATTATTATTATTATTATTATTATTATTATTATTATTATTATTATTATTATTATTATTATTATTATCTCCCCTATAGTCACTCTTGTTGATAGCTACACTGTTTAGTACCTTTTTCTAGTACAGGAGGCTGGGACGGTGCCTTTAACAGAGGACTTTGTAGATTGGAATTTAATTAACTATGCCCTTGGTCCAACTCGCTGGCCGCATACCGAACATCCCTCACTTCGACCTCCGCCGCAAGTAGTGACGCTCTAACACATAAATAAGAGTGAGGTTGGCGCAGTCATGAGAAGCTAGAGTTCAACGGTGGCTTCACCGTGGCTGATTGATTGATTGAAAAATAAGTTGTTGTTATTGATTCCAAATAAAAAGATTGGAATGTAAATGTCATGTCAGCATGTCAGAGAAAGATAGAATAAGGATTTTTGAATGATTTGAAATCATTATGTTCAGTGACTTGTTTGTTTTTTTGTTTTGTATTTCAAATCATTCTTTCGGTGTTTTGAGGGGAGATGATAAGATCAGACGAAGTGCGTACACACACACACACACACACACACACACACACACACACACACACACACACACACACACACACACACACACACACA
>NC_134795.1:20140068-20142568 GCF_046742065.1 Oratosquilla oratoria | reverse complement strand
AGATTACTTTCACCCCCCCCCCCCTGGTGGGAGGGGGAAGGGAGTTCCTGGATCATATCTAATCCCCCCCCACTCCCCGTTTTCTTTTGGGAATGGGAGGAATAGGAAGTGACGGGGAGAGGAATGGGGTAAAGAGGAGGGGGGAAGGGGAAGAAGGGGGAGGAGGGGGGAAGGGGGAGGAGGGGGGAAGGGGAGGGGGGAAGGGGGAGGAGGGGGGAAGGGGAGAAGGGGGGTTTCCTTTACCTGAATATATTCGGCTGCCGCCAGGCGGGTTAAGACTTTGGGAGTCATAAACCCTGGCTTAGGATTAAGGGATTTATTCTTTGCAAACTCCCTCAACTCCCTAAGGGGAATGTGGACACCCCTTCCACTCCCCAACTCCAGGTCGACTCGAACCTGGTTCTCGTGATTGACAGCTATTACTCTGCCGGATGAGAGCTCAGATTTCGTATAATGCCCGATCAGTGTTTAATGTGTGTTTCGCCATGGTTTTGGATCACGTATTGGGCATGTGATCGACAGGTATTGCCATTTCGCATGAGAGCTCAAATCTCATATATTGCCCGGTCCGTGTGTGTGTGTGTGTGTGTTTGTGCACGTGTGTGTGTGTGTTTGTGTATGTACGTGTGTGTGTGTACGTGTGTACGTGTTGCCTTTTCTGTATGAAATTCAGTCCTCCAGCCACGGAGGTGGCCCAGGTCCCTTTACCTTCGCCTCCCCTGGGGGTTTCTCGGTGGGTGAAGTCTCGCGGGGGCCGCTGTAGACTTGAGGGCAAGGAATTCCCCACACGAAGGCGTTCCTAAAGAACAGAGCGAGCTGAGGAACAGACTGAAACCTTCTGTACATGGACAGGATCGATGGTTACAAATGACATAGGATCCAGAGGAAGTCAGAAAAAAAAATAAAATAGAATAAATGATTAACAATAATAAATAAAATAAAAATATGATAAGTTAAGATAGAATTAAAACTGCGTCGGACCGTAACGCCAATATTAACAACAGAAACGACGATGATTCCAGTACCAGTAATATCCTTGGCAGTCGCCAGTTAGAATAACTAATGACTTAATGTAAACAGTTAACAACATAATCGACCATACCTTACAACAACAACAACCGATAACAACAACAACAACTTTATACAGACGACTTTATTCAGTAGTAAGGAGACAGGAGGAGGAGGGGGGGAGGGAGGAAGAAGAATGGGGGGAAAGGAGGGAGGATTTTGGGGGATAGGAGACTGGTATGATTTATATCTCCAATTACTTGCTGAGGAGCATAAATTTCCTCCCCCCCTCCCCCCACCGCCCCAACTCTTCCCGATAAAATCGACTGCCGTTCGCCAGAAAGAAAAAAAGGAGTAACTGGCAACCGTGCAGAAGCGTATACTTGTCTACCTGCGCCCGTGCTAGCCTCGCGAGGCTCATAAAAAACAGCACGAGCTGCGTGCAAAGTGGCAGGTTAGCTTCAAGCGCCCCGGCAGCTACTGGTGACCTATCTAATTGGCCTGGAACCCCAAAGCACTATGGGTAAAGGTTGCGACGGAGGAATTTGACGCTGTTCGACATTTGTTATCTTGTTCTAATGTGTTCTGCACAAACGTACAATGGTGGCAGCAAGGAATATACACCAAAAGATGTCTGTTCCAATCTGAATCAGTCACCCTTGCCCTCTGTGCTAGGATAGCCTGTAGGAATCGAAAACGGGATCTTATAGCTATGAAACCAAATTAATCCTTTTTGTACAAGCTGCCGTTAGGGGATTTTATTCAAGTGTGCCCCAGTGGTATAGAAGAAATGACAAAATAGATGAACGAATAAATAGGTGAATAATTCGATAAATTAACAAAAATAAGAATGGCTTTAGGGAGCCTTTAGGTCCATGAAAGTAGATATGAATGAACACGTAAATGAATAAATGAATAAATAAATAGATAAATAAATGAAAGCCAAGTCTAATGATAGCAATTTACCTCGGTAGTTATATAAATCAACTTCGATACATCAAATTGTGTTACATGTAACTGCCTCTGCAAGAAGTGTGCATAGTTGTATGTGTATATATATATGTAAATGCATACATACATATGTATTGGTATAAATAGGCAGTAAGTTCTCATGTATACGTTTTTGAAGATCGGAGCTAATTCTGTATCCATTATCGTCTTGGTGATTTTCTTAATTTTGCGAATGGGCTGTTTATAACTCGAAGGGAGGTTAAACACAAGGATTCCAAGATCCATAGTGTTGTTCGAAAGAAGAACATTACGTATATACATATGTGAATGTGTATGCGAGGACCACAATGGAAATAAGCGTACATGCTTTTTGTGTTATCCTCGGCAATTTGCTTTTATTTATTCTGAACTATGTGTTCTTGTCATTATTTGCACTTCATGTACATTGATTCATTGCCAAATAAAGTCTATCTATCTATGTGTATATATAATATATATATATATATATAATATATATATATATATATATATATATATACGC
>NC_134795.1:20125068-20135068 GCF_046742065.1 Oratosquilla oratoria | reverse complement strand
CTTTTGAAGTCAAAAGATCGCCCAATCAGCCCTAGATTCTTATTTCGCGCAATCAGTCCTAGAAACTTATTTGCTTTCGCAGAGGTTGAAATGCACGGCTTAGATGATTTGAGATCGTTACTGATAATTACGTCGAGATTATTTTCATTATCCACTTTTGTTAACGAATTTCCATATAACTTGTAATCGTGCTTACTTTTATTTTCATCTATGTGCGCAACCTTGCATTTTCTTGTATTAAATTCCATTAGCCACTTTTCAGATCATTACTTTAGTTTATCTAAATCATCTTGAATATCTAATTAGTTTAAATGATCATTTGCCATTTCGCACAGTTTTGTATCATCAGCAAATTTGGAGACAATCAATTTCAGTCCGTGGTCTATATTATTTATATATGCTATGAATAGAAGTGGCCAAAGAACGGAACCCTGAGGAACTGCACTCGTAACATTTTTCCATCCAGAAGTTTTTCCATTTAAAACAACTCTGTTTTCGATCATTCAACCAATTAATAGGCTACCACTTAGTCCGTGTGAAGAATACTTATTAAATATAAGTATTCTTTCGTGGGGGACGGTACCAAAAGATTTTGCAAAGTCTAGATATATCAAATCTATATTGTTTCTTTTGTTATGATTCGAGATATGTGTTGTGGAATTTGAGTAAATTAGTCACGCAAAAACGCTTCCGTCTGAATCCATGCTGGCTATCATTTATCAATTGCTTGCTAAATAGTGTTTGATAGCATCTCTGATGATAGTTTCCATAATTTTTCTTACGATTGAAGTCAAGCTTATAGACCTGTAGTTATTTGGTTTCTTTTTGTCACCCTTTTTAAATGTGGGAGTAACGTTAGCTAGCTTCCATTCTCTTGGGACATCTCCGGATATGATGGATTTCTTGTTGTTCCATTTTCCATTTCCTTTAAGATTCTTGGATGCCAACCGTCAGGCCCTGGTGCTTTATTAACTGAGTTTTCAATACACCTTTTATTTATTTATTTTTTATATTTACCGTAGTAAATTCGCCCTTAGACTTTTCACAGGTTTCAGTTTGGAGTTCACTTTGAGGGGTTTCGTTTACGAATACTGAGCTAAAATAGTTTTGAAATATCACACATTCCTTCATTTGAATATTCAAGTTGACCATCAGCAGATAATAGTGGGCCAATGTAATTCCTAATATCCTTTTTATCTCTAACGTAACTATAGAATTCTTTGGGATTCTGTGTTTTGTGTATTTTATTTATTTAATATTTATATATTTAGTTATCCCAGAAATATTATGTGTTTGTTGATACATTACTTTTTATTTTTATATTCATTAAATTATTTACGTTCTTATATATAATTTCATTGCATATATTTATCAGTGTCCATATCCATTTATATTACTTCTTGGGTACTTGTTCGTTTAATTATATCTTTTTAGCTCGTGGAAATGTGAGGAGGAAAGGAAATGGCTGGAATATAGTATAAGGAATAGTCTTCATGTAGTGATGTTATGTCCCCAACACGAGTGGTACAAGTTGAGGGAGATGAAAGAATGACAGGAGGAGGAGGAGGAGGAGGTGATGGAGGAGGAGGAGGAGAGGAAGAAGGATAAGGATGAGAAGAAGGAGGAAGAGGAGTGGAAGGATAAAGAGTAAGAGAGAGAAGAAGAGGAGACGGAGATGAGGGAAATAAAAAATAAAAGGAGGAAGATGAGGAGAAGAATGATGAAGAGGAAGAGAGAGAAGATGGGGGAGAGGAAAGAATGGCAGGAGGAGGAAGAGGAGGAGGAGAGGAAAGATGAAGAGAAAAAGAGATAAGAAAGAGGAGACGAAGATGAGGGAAAAATTAAGAGGAGGAAGAAAATGAGGAGAGGAAGAAGGAGGAGGAGAAGGAGTGAATGTTAAAAAGGAAGAGAGGGAAGAAAGAGGAGACGAAGATGAGGGAGAGGAATGAATGACAGGAGGAGAAAGAGGAGGAGGAGGAGGAGGATGAAGAGGAGGATAAAATGATGAGGAAGAGATAAGAAAGAGGAGGCGAAGATGAGGGAAAGAAAAAAATAAGACGAGGAAGAAGATGAGGAGAGGAAGGAGGAGGAGGAGGAGGAGTGGAATGGCGAAGAGGAATAGAGAGAAGAAAGAGGAGACGAAGATTAGTGAAAGAAAAAATAAGAGGAGAAAGAACACGAGTAGGAGAGAAAAAAGGAGGAGGAGGAGAGGAATGATGAAGAGGAAGAGAGAGGAAAAAGAGGAGGAGGAGAGGAAGGAGGATGAGGAATAGAATGATAAAGAGGTAGAGAGAGGAGAAAGAGGAGGAGGAGGAGGAGGAGAGGAATGATGAAGAGGAAGAGAGAGGAGAAAGAGGAGGAGGAGGAGGAATGGAATGATAAAGAGGAAGAGAGAAGAGAAATAGGAGGAGGAGGAGGAGGAGGAGAGGAAGGAGGATGAGGAATGGAATGATAAAGAGGAAGAGAGAGGAGAAAGAGGAGGAGAGGAAGGAGGAGGAGGAGAGGAATGATAAAGAGGAAGAGAGAGATGAAAGAGGAGGAGGAGGAGGAGAGGAAGGAGGAGGAGGAGGAGAGGAATGCTAAAGAGGAAGAGAGAGGAGAAAGAGGAGATGAAGGTGTGGGGAAGGAGGAGGAGGAGGAGGAGGAGGATAAGTGGGAGATGAAGGACAATTAGGCGATAAAGGAGAATGAGAAAGACAAGATATATATATATAATTTTGTCATCAGGATGAGATGGTTATGGCTTCCCAGATGATGATGATGAGATTCGGGACTCAACCCCTCCAAGTCGAAAGAAATCGCTTGGCGTCAGCCAGCCACAACATTCTTAAGTGATTTGGATCCTGGAATTGAAATTGGATAAGTCTTAATGGGATTAGGTCCATTTTAATGGGGTTGGATTCCTCTTAATGGGGTTGGATTCCTCTCAGTGGGGTTGGATTCCTCTCAGTGGGGTTGGATTCCTCTTGAAGGATGCGAATCCTTAAAAAAAAGCTAACCACTTTAAGGGGATCGAATCCCCTTTAAAAGGAATCCAACCTCATTGTACAGGATCCAAACCCCTTAAAGACGTTAGGAATTGATGATCCATGTGTCTCATCTCAGTTGAATGAAATTTGCATCAACGAGAGTATTTGTCAAGATAGACTTGGGATGTGTTTAATTCCTCTGTCTGAATAAAATCGCATGGCGGCAGATAGAACAAAGATTTCTATGCGTTGGAGTTTGAGACAGTTGATCCTAGAATGTTTTGAAACTGTTGAGATACAAAGTCGTTAGACAGTCCGGCGATTTTGTTGTCTCTGGGATGATGTTTTATCTCTCACAAAAACACACACACACACACACACACACACACACACACACACACACACACACACACACACACACACACACACACACACACACACACACACACACACACACACATATGGCTTGCTGGTGTAGTGGTACCGCGCTCGACCACTGATTCAGCGATCCGAGTTCGAGTGCCCGCACAGGGCTGAAAAGCATCACAGTACTGTAAGCCGGGACTCCAGTTCTGGTGGGCAAGGTTTTTTCTTTTTATTTATTTATTTGTGTGTGTGTGTGTGTGTGTGTGTGTGTGTGTGTGTGTGTGTGTGTGTGTGTGTGTGTGTGTGTGTGTAAGGTCGTAGTTTTACCCATAGATTGGGTCATACATGATCTTTAAGCTCTCATCTGGAAGTGTATTAGCTGTCGATCACGAGTTCATCATGTGGTCAAGGACCTTGGTGAATCTCTCTCTCTCTCTCTCTCTCTCTCTCTCTCTCACACACACACACACACACTCTCTCACACACACTCTCTCTCTCTCTCTCTCTCTCTCTCTCACACACACACACACACACACACACACACACACACACACACACACATACACACAAAAATAGATAGAGATAGAGAGAGCTGGGACAAAAAAGCTTGTCTAATATTCTTTGATGTCTTTCCATTAGCAACGTTGATGACTGCAACTTTCGGCGATTGGAGCAAGGTTGACACCTGAGGGCATTGTGGGTAGGAATTCTTTGACATTATCTTTTACTGTGAGTTTTTTTTTATAATATTTTTTCATTGACTTTGTTATCGTTTCCCTGTATAATATTTTTTAATTTTCGTTTTCTTTCATTTTTTATATTTGTTCCTTATATTTATTATATTAAGTCACGTACAAACGTACACATGGATTCGCACATGTGTGTTTATACACGTACATGCATGTGTACACGCACGTGAGCATACGTCCTCATGGACGGTAAACATACAGTTCACATACATACACACCCATGTGCGTATACTCGTATGTACAGGCGCAAACGTACACACAGTCATGTGCACATAGGTTCACATACATGTACGCGTACACACATGTACACCCATTGTCCTTCTTAGTTCTTTGTTTATTTACCTATCTATTTATTGATTTTTTAATTTTTGATTTATTTCTATTTATTTGTTAATTTCGTATATTTTTTGTAGTTAGCTACTCATGATTCAGATTAAAGTCGCGAACTTCCCCCTCTCAGGAGGCTAGGACGGTGCCCCTTACAGAGGACTTCGTTGAAATGTTGGAGGTAGGGTGTGGGAGGAAAAACAGACCAGCCAGAATAAAATATGTAATGAGGGACATCAGTTTATTGAGTCGATGAGCAACCTGAGACAGTGTGTCGACCATTCCCCTCTCTCTCTCTCTCTCTCTCTCTCTCTCTCTCTCTCTCTCTCTCTCTCTCTCTCTCTCTCTCTCTCTCTCTCTCTCTCTCTCTCTCTCTCTCTCTCTCTCTCTCTCTCTCTCTCTCTCTCTCTCTCTCTCTCTCTCTCTCTCTCTCTCTCTCTCTCTCTCTCTCTCTCTCTCTCTCTCTCTCTCTCTCTCTCTCTCTCTCTCTCTCTCTCTCTCTCTCTTTTTTAACACTTGTGGAGACCATTTTTTTTCGGGTAACTTTCAGTTGACCATCTTTGTCGACCAATTTTTTTTCAACCACTTTCGACAACCTATTTTGTCGGCTGTCATTCATGTGACAGCCTCTGTCGACCACTTCGTGAGACCAGTTTGTTTTTCGACCACTTTCGATGACTTTTTAGACGGGGGGGGGGGGCAGCTGGAAGATTTCACTCCTTCCATATGCTGCGTTACTTGGAAATGATCGTGTGACTGATTCTGCTGAAGTTACAGACGCGAACACTTGAAATTGATGCATCTTCATTATCAAGGGCGAGAGAATAATGAATAAAATCACCTGGCGGCATAGATTAACAAGAAAAATACCCTCGGTATCTTAGTGTGTGTGTGTGTGTGCGTGCGTGTGTGTGTGTGTGTGTGTGAGGGAACTTCAGCAGTTGGTACTGAAATCAGCTTTAGGAGCCCTGATGTTTGAAATAATACAGAAACTTGGGCTGTTACTGAAATCAGTTGGAGTCCTGATTTTTTTTTAAATTATTCTGAAACTTGAGCTATTGATAAAATCAGATTTAGGAGTCCTGAATTTTTAAATGATACTGAAACTTGAGTGGTTACTGAAATCAGCTTCATGAGTCCTGATTTTTTAAAATAATACTGAAACTTGAACTGTTGCTGAAATCAGCTCCACGAGTCCTGAATTTTGAAATAATTGCTGAAACTTGTGCTGTTGCTGAAGGTAAGATCAGCAGGTACTATTGAAGTCAGCCTTGACAGTAACCGTTATTGACAAACGAACATCTGTTATTGATGTTAACATTGAAATGTTATTGAAGAAATAACGTTGAGAAGAGCAGGTGTTATTATGACGCAAGGGCTGTGTGGGGAAAACAGCAGATATTACGAAAATTGAATTCTACAATAAGCAGGTGTTCTTGAAAAAGAGCAATGAAGACAGTAGATATTACAAAAATAATAAATAAATAAATAGATAAACAAATAAATAGATGAATGAATAAATGAATAGATAATTAGATAGATGGAATCCGCAATCATCAAATGCTAGTTGAAACGAAGGTACTATTTAACGTATTTATTGTTTTATTCTATTGGTGGCATCTTATTTTTGTTATTATTTTCTATGTTATGTTATTATTTTGGTTATTTTTATTCGTTATTTATGTTATACATGTTGTTCTTGTTATTTATGTAAGCCAAAGCGTTTCTCTTAGCGGCTCTCGAGTAGCGAATCTGCCTTGACATCTGAGAAGAAAAGAGTCAACTCCATCTACCACAAATCGACCTACTTAGCTCAAGATTCCCAAATTACGTATGCTCTCTCTCTCTCTCTCTCTCTCTCTCTCTCTCTCTCTCTCTCTCTCTCTCTCTCTCTCTCTCTCTCTCTCTCTCTCTCTCTCTCTCTTGCCCCGTAGGATAGAAGCGCGGGTAAAGAGCTATTTAAGTAAGATTCGCAGTTTTTTGTAAGCTATAACAACTCTGTCGGTGAGAATAGCGTTGCTGTCTGAATCGGATACGTAATGTATTGAAATCTAATGAACTCTGTCGGTGAGAATAGCGTTGCGATCTCAATCTGATTCGTATTGGGGAAGCCTGCGTTTTCTGTGTTGTATCATTTTGGTTGTGTTTTTTATTTTGTTTTATTTGTTTGTTTATTTTTTATTTGTTGGCAAAGTCTTCAGTAATACCTTGATTTAGTCGATAATTTTTTAATTTTATTTTATTTTATATTATCTATTTATTTATTTATTTGTTTGTTGTCTAATCCCAGTATTGACTTTATCGATCCCTCTCCCATATTTGTAGGCCGAACCCGGGTTTCCAGCATTCAAGGCAATGACGCTAACCATTCGAGCTACAAACAACCACACAAACAATCAAGCAAATAAACAAACACACACAAAAATGAACTGAACAAGGAAACCTGCATGAAAACAAGAGAAATAACTAGTTAATAAACAAATTAGGCTAAAAACCGGGTCAGTGCCCTCTGTCGGTACGTTAGCCTGTCCTGTTGGTGGTACAATAGAAAACGATGGAAAGCCAGTCACTGTGGTCCCGACGTCGGTGAGCTTCGAATTTGATACTCGTGAGAAACATTTCCTTCCTGTCAACAACCACTTAAATATTTAACATAGAATTACGCACACACACACACACACACACACACACACACACACACACACACACACACACACACACACACACACACACACACACACACACACACACACACACTTGGTGGCGCGGTTGATAGAGTCCCTGACTGTCACTACGGTGGTCCGGGTTCGAATCCTGCCCAGGGCTGAAATAATTTCAGTATCGCTGCGCTTCGAGTCGTTACTTCAACTCTCGTGGGCGAGGAGTTGGGTGTGTGTGTTCGTGTAAAGTTACAGTATTACCCATATATCGGTCATATACAAGCTCTGAGCTCTCTTCCTGGAGGGAAGTAGCTGTCGATCACGAGTCCAGGACGTGATCCAAATACACACACACACACGCGCACACACACGCTCACACACGCGCACACACACGCTCACACACGTACACACACACACACACACACACACACACACACACACACACACACACACACACACACACACACACACACACACACACACACTCTCTCTCTCTCTCTCTCTCTCTCTCTCTCTCTCTCTCTCTCTCTCTCTCTCTCTCTCTCTCTCTCTCTCTCTCTCTCTCTCTCTCTCTCCTTGTTTCCATCAAGCCTCTTCATTCTTGGGTCCACTGCGTCATCATATACCGAAGGGAGAGGGGGAGGGGGAGGGGGAGGGTGATGTTGAGGTCCTCATTTAGGTTTCGTCCTCCTCAAGGTCTCCTCAATCCTGCGTAGATGACGTCGGAGGAGGAGGAGTAGAGGAGGAGGAGGAGGAGTATAGCAGGAGGTGGAGGAGGAGGAAATAGGGTCGCGACCCAAGGTAAGATCCTTCCCAGCTGTGGCCACGTAATCCTCGATTGTGGCGACAGGCGCCTTCCCTCTCCCCCTCCCCTTCCCTCTCCCCCTTCCCTTCCCTCTCCCCTTCCCTTCCCTCTCCCCTTCCCCTTCCCTCTCCCTCTCCCCTCCCCCTCCCTCTCCCCTCCCCCTCCCTCTCCCCCTCCCCTTCCCTCTCCCCTCCCCCTCCTCTCCCCCTCTCCCCTCCCCCTCCTCTCCCCCTCTCCCCCTCCCTCTCCCCATCCCCTCTCCCCCTCCGCCTCCCTCTCCCCATCCCCTCTCCCCCTCCCTCTCCCCTCTCCCTCTCCCCCTTCCTCTCCCCCTTCCTCTCCCCCTCCCTCGTCATGCCCTTGCACTCCGGGCAAAGGTGACGGACGTAGCTACAAATAAGATCATTCCAAAGGGGTTATCACACTGGGCCGTTTTTCCTCCAACCTCCGATTAATCGGCGGTAATGCCGCCCACCTCCAACACTTATTCCGCCGTCAAATTGAAAACTATTTTGTTCTCGCAACCAAAATACATCGAATGTCATTCAATGTGCTGGAGGAAGACTATTTTCCTTCAGCATATCAGAATCCCTCCCGACAGCTGCTGGACGAAAATTTCCTCCAACAATCGGAGGAAAACTTGCCCAGTGTGATAACGTCTTAATGTCATCTTCGTCTTCTATTTCTTGACGAAAGTAAAACTAACTTAACCAAACTAAACACACTAATCTAACCTCTTTCCTTCTAATCTTGGCTCAGTCCGATGTTAGATGCTTACGCTGGCTGTCCTTGCACGTAGGTTCAAGGTAACGGCTTCGGCCGTAGGTAGGTAGGTGTCTCTTGATGTAAAACCCTCCCCTCTTTTTATCCTTGGTTAATTAGCTACGTGACCAAGGCGTAACTTAGGCGTAACGAAGGCCTTCGATAAGCTTTGTGTAGATCCCTGACCTTGACTTTGACATTAAGCGTAACAAATGGGTACTAAGGTCCTTCTCCTACCCCGTCCTTTGTCCTCCTTTGCAACAAGGGACACGTCCTGAGGGCGCCCTTTCATCCTCCTTCCCCTTTTTTGTAGGTGTGAGTGTGTGTGTGTGTGTGTGTGTGTGTGTGTGTGTGTGTGTGTGTGTGTCTGTGCGTGTTTTTTGGAGGGGGAGACAAGGGGTAAAGTCCCGCCCATGATCATAGTGCGCTCTCTCTCTCTCTCTCTCTCTCTCTCTCTCTCTCTCTCTCTCTCTCTCTCTCTCTCTCTCTCTCTCTCTCTCTCTCTCTCTCTCTCTCTCTCTCTCTCTCTCTCTCTCCCTCAACGCAGACCATTGGCGGTTTCTCTGGGGCTGTGGGTTTTAGTGTAGCGAAAAGGGAAGAAACAGTTAGGATAATTATTGGTTTGTATTCGGTATTAAGTAATCTAGATTCGTGATTTCTCGATCCATGTCTAGTGTTAGAACAATTACATCTATGAATGGATCGATGAAGACATTACTGAAATGTATGTATGTATGTAAATGCATGTATATATTTTTCGGGTCATGTAGTTAGAACAACCTCGTCGATGAAGACGCTACAGAAATGGATAAAGTCGTCTGACGTCAACCATAAAATAAAAGAAAAAAGGACCACCCAGCAAACAAGGCGGACCCCCTCACCGCTCCCAGACATTTACCCAATATCAACACCACAAGACATTTTGCACGACGCTAAATACACGAAGTCTTCCGCCGCGCGGTTTTATTCAGCGGAAAGGTTGTGGTCCGCAAAGGTAGGGGGTAGGGGTGAGGGTGAAAGGGGCACGTACTAGGGACCCCCTCGGGTAGAGAGGTAGGTCACGATTTGGACGCGTGGCGCTAGACCAGTCGTGACACTTGGCCACAGTTCTTTAATGTTCACAGGAACGCCCCCTTTCCTACCTGCTCGTTTATTAAGGTGTCTACACGTACGCGCGTACATAAATACATACATACATACATACGTACATAAAGACATATACGTACATACATGAATACATATACATTCAAACACGTATACCTACGTACATATATAAGTCAGTACACCATAAATACATACAAAGACACATACATACATATATAAGTACGTATATAAAGACCTACATAAATACATACATACAAG